>NC_141005.1:49045730-49601810 GCF_052327205.1 Somniosus microcephalus | reverse complement strand
CCGCCGGGCACTTCAGGTAGTATCTAATATTTAAGATGTAAACTTGTTTCTGCTGATGACAGTAAAATGTAAAGGCTGTTCAATGTTTTTACACCTTTGCTTACTTAGCATTTTGTACGACAGGGCACACAGTATGATAGTGGAAATCTGTTTTCCCAATAAAGCATGCACTCGTCATTAAAGGTTATTTAATAGCTTTGACCAGTTTGTAAAAATTTGGGTTGAGCAGTAGGAGATTTCCCCAGTGGGACTGCTCTGTGAGATTCCTGGTCAGATTCACTGCTAATCCCTGTCTGTCTAGGGCAGGAAGCCTTAAAGCGGCACTTCAGCTGGGGAATGTGTAGATGAATTACACACTTCAGCACTGCATTCAGCTTTTGTGCTGACTCGCTTCAAAACAGTGAACTCATTTTTCCTGCTCCTTTGTTGGCTCCAACCTCAGCTACGTTTGTCAATGTTGTTCTGCATCAGCTGAAAGGAGATATGTTTTCCAGGTGACGTAGCTCCTCTGACTGAATTCTTTTTCTTGCCCTGAGCAGTCATGCTCAACTACCATGAGATTCGCTGTTTACTGGCTTGGCTGCTGACTTGAGTCTGGCTAAAATCCCAATCCTTGGCAATGTAGTCCATCAAGCAGCTTGTGGGGCAGCTCCTTCCCCACCTCTCTGGTTCTACACTGTCAATCCTCCAGGCATTTGGGTAATCCACTGGCCTCCAGCTTGCATATGAAGCAATTAGCCTGCATATGTCCTCAGTTGACACACTGCTCATAATTTAGTTATAATCCTTCAGAAATGGTAATCAGTGGCATCAATTTTCTACTTCTGGAGAATGGGGATGGGCACCTCATTTTGTATCCACGCGGTGCACTCGTGTTTACCTTTGACAAGTATTAATGCATCATTTTGGCTCACTCTTACCTCTGAGTCAGAACATTGTGCATACAAGCCCACACCCTCACACTATAATCTAGGCTGACATGTCAGTGCAGTACTGAGGGAATGCTGCATTGTTGGAGGTCCTGTTTTCTGATGAGATGCTAAACCAAGACCCCATCTGCTTGTTAGGTGGATGCATAAGACCCCATAACACAATTTGAAGAAGAGCAGCGAATTCTCCCACTGTCGTAGCCAATACTCCTCTCTCAACCTGATGAACTGGTCATTTATCTCATTTGCTGTATGTGGGATCTTGCTGTGTGAAAATTGGCTGTGTAACAATAGTGACAGCACTTCATAAAAAAAGTGATTGACTGTGAAATACGAACAATGACGGGCAGGGAAAGACCCTCTGGTCCATTCAGCCCATCTCACACAATTGTGATACTTTGTGTATCACAATATATACACTCTCCACCTCACCCAAAGCCATGTGATCTTCTGGGAGAGGCAAAAAACAAGATGAAAACCCAGGCCAATTTGCGGGGGGGGAAATCCGGGAAATTCCTCTCTGATTCCCCAAGGCAATCAAAACTAGTCTAGGAGATCACTCTGGCCCTGATAATTCTATGCAGTGCCTACCTATTGGAAGAGGAGATATCTACTCCAGTGAAAAATGCTGAAGGACATCCTGGAAAGGTGCAATATAAATGCAAGTTCTTTTTTTTCTTTGATCATATGCTCAGCCCTATACTTCTACAATATAAAAAGTAAAAAGTGAAACTTTATTGCAATTTGTCAAATAACTTTAGTGTTAAGATGTTCTATACAATGGTGTGTCCTGAACAGTAAAAGCTGTTCATCCACTTCAGCTATTTATCTTCCGGTAACGCTGCTAGATTCTCAAATATGCTCATCTCTTTGCTCTCCTCTTTCCTCACTACTAGGCTGACCCATCCATCTCAGGCACACACTATATTTGATGTCCTGCACTGCACCTCTCCACTCCTCACGAACAATGTGAAGTAATCCCTAATCTCCAGTCCGAGTTATCAGGCATGGTAGTGCTGCCAACGTATTTTAGTCTCAGTGAGGGCGCCCTGACTTGTGCCTTGTTTGATAGCCTACTTCATCACTCAGTCAATCAACACACCAAATAACACTGCTGACCACACACATCCAACCCTTATATTGGTCTCTATTGTGAGCCCATAAAAGTCGGCACTCTTGACCTGCACATAGCATTGGGCCCCTTTGTATGTCTTCCTGATCAATGGCGAGATCTTGTCAAGCACTCAGTAGAAGCACAGGATGTCTCGATGTATAGCACATTTGGCAGATGAAAAGTGCTGAAAAAAAACCCAACTGCTTTAAGGCACAAAGGAAATGAATCAGTCAGAGGGTTAAAATGTCACGGTCTGACAAATAGAAAGAACAGTTAAAATGGTCCTTAAAGAGCTATACAGTCCTGCAGGGGTGGAAGATGAAGTGATGTTGGCAACAGTTTTTCATTACTAATATTATTATCAAAGCAGTTGTACCTTCATATCATGTAGAGCACTAAACTCCAGTCACTCAGTATATCTGTAATATAAAAGCAACCATACTACCGAGACTGTCTGAAATAACATTATTGTAGAACTCATGGTGAACTCATTTATAACCATCACATTTGAAGGTACCAAACAGCTACCTCAGGAGCAGTGGCATTAATGAGACAATTGAAGGGAATTTTAACTCTCTCGCCCGTCAGAAACCAGGTAGGTGGGCAGTTAAAATGGAGTGGGTGAAATACCCACTCTGTTCCAATTTTAAAATGCTTGCTTTTTCAGACACGTGAGGCGCCCACCTGAGTCAATTTTAGCCTCATTCATTTATGCAAATATGTGATCTATTACGTCAATAGGGCCCGGACGCCATCTTAACCCGAAAGAGGGCAGGGCATCCGCAGAGGTCACCCTGGCAGCTACAACCAGATCTGAAGACCGAAAAGGCCTATGCAGGTAAATTTAAAACTTTCCAGGGGAGCAAAGGAAAGTGTGAGCCTCCCCTGCCCTTCCCCCCCCCCGCCGACCTCGCCTTTGTAAACCATTGATTGCCCCAGAACCCTCGTAAACTCCCACTTGGCCCGCACTTACTAGGGGACCAGCGGGTGGCCTTGGGCCATCTAAATTTCTGCCATTTTTTGCTGACTTCCCTTCCACTTTGGCCGAGAAGTTGGCCAGCATCACATCAATGAGCTGACTCACTTCAAAACAGCGAACTCATTGTTAAAATCGGCTGGGCCTCCCACTGCCACTCCCATATGGGCCGGCTGTTCACTAGGCCGCTTTCTTGTCCAGGAGTTTAAATTCCCACCATGATCTTAGCAAGCAGCCATATATTCCATAATTCAGTATCTTCAGACTCTTACCTATTACCTTTTACACATGTTCCAGTTAAAGGGGCACTATCTTCATGAGAAAGTGTTTTGAGTGCGAGAGAAAGAGAGATAGAAATCAGAGATTCAAGCATATTTGTCATTCTCATATGAGGCACAAGGTATATGATTTATCTCCTTGTCTTGTGTATTTGTCATTTTTGTTATAAGTTCACACAAAACTTTTCCTGAGGACAATGCCTCTCTAAAAAGGTCCCTCTTATTGTCTTGCTTTGTCCCTCTTTTTGATTTCTTTAATTGCTTTCTCTGTTTTCAGTCCCGTTCCTCTCATTTTCTGTTCCTTTTCTCACACTCTTCATCGCTCTCACAGTTTTCAATCCAATTCCCCACTCAGGTTTTCTTCCACTGTATCCAGCTCTCACTCACTGTTCAGGGGAAGACAAGTCACTATGAGAGACTGAACTTACCGAACATATCTCTTAGCGCAGCTGAAACAGCAGCACAGGGACAGCGAGAGGAGCAGAGAAAGCTGGAAAAGAGATCATAAAGTTCAGAGAAACAAGGGGAAAACAAGGAAATGGATTCAAGGGGGCAGCAAAGCAATCAAAAAGCTAGGAGAAGGATAGAAATGGAACTCAAACCTTCGTCAAACTCATGTCAATGCATCAGTAATTTATCCACTCCCTTCCTGAGCTTTTACAAATCTAATAGTTTCCAGAATGTCCTCATCAAAGTGAGACATGGAGCCAAGCAATGTCACATAAATAGCTCATTGATGTTATTGACAGCATAACAACTGAATCTGGGAGTCTGTGATTGGCAGATCACAAGCTCCTGCTGCCACTTTATTTACAAAAACAATAAAATGTTACTTATTTGGAGAGCCTTCCACAACTTTCCCCAATTCTGCATCTGTCAGCTATCTAAAATTTGCTTTGTTTTGCTTTAAGTAAAAGAATACTGTGCATGGTGGTTTAAATCCAATTTCTTCTAACACAAGTAATTTTCCCCTGTGTGCCAAGATTTTGACCAATTTAGTATCCATGAAATCTTGATAATTGCTATATTTTGGTTTGCGGCAACCTTTGATTGGAAAATTCCACAAAATGAATTGTCTTTATTTAATAAAGCTGGTTATGCATAACATTAGACCCTGTGCTCGAAGGGCCGAATGGCCTACTCCTGCTCCTATCTTCTATGTGCCAATCTGACATATATTGTACACAGTGATCCGAGGGTGGATCGCTCTTGAGTTTGCTCCGGTCAGAGAGATCGCATTTACACTGCAGACAGGGAATTGCGGTTTGAGTTTGAAATATCACTTTTAAGTTACCAATACAGTGGAGGGTCAGGCCAATGATATAAATCTGTGTTTACATATCAACGTTAGTAGCTTTGCTGAAATGGGTTTGTAGTTGTGTGTAAACACACCATTTAAAATAAGATCTATTCTCTGTATGTGTGTGACACTGGCAAGGCAACATTTATTGCCCATCCCTAGTTGTCCTGAGGGCATTAAGAGTCAACCACACAATGAGGGAATGGAATAACTTGTAGGCTAGACCGGGTAAGGGTGGCAGTTCCCTTCTGTGAAGGTCATTAATGGTTCAATACTGGTGGCATAGTGGTTAGCACTGTTGCCTCACAGCGCCAGGGACCTGGGTTCAAATCCGGCCTCGGGTGACTGTCTGTGTGGAGTTTGCACATTCTCCCCGTGTTTGCGTGGGTTTTCTCCGGGTGCTCCGGTTTCCTCCCACAGTCCAAAGATGTGCGGGTTAGGTTGATTGGCCATGATAAAAATTGGCCCTTAGTGTTAGGGGGGATTAAATATGTGGGGTTACGGGGATAGGGCTTGGGTGGGATGGCTGTCGGTGTAGGGACCGGGTGCTAGGGTTTGGATGATCAGCCATGATCTTGTTGAATGGCGGAGCAGGCTCGAGGGACTGAATGGCCTACTCCTGCTCCTAGTTTCTATGTTTCTAATGAAGTACTGTAGTTGGGTTTTGTGACAATCCAGCAGTGTTCATATTCGGTGCTAGCCCACAATTGATCAGATTTATTGAATTGAGTTTCTCACCTTTCACGTTAGAATTTGAACTCTCCTCTGGATTGCTAGTTGAGGACCACAGCCATTAGATTATTGTACTAAAGGCAAGGTGTCTGAGTCTTTGAGTATATTCAAGGCTGAGATCGATAGATGTTTGGACTCTAGGGGAATCAAGGGATATGGAGATCGGGCGGGAAGGTGGAGTTGAGGTGGATGATCAGCCATGATCTTATTGAATGGCGGAGCAGGCTCGAGGGGCTGTATGGCCTACTCCTGCACCTATTTCTTATGTTCTTATGTGTAGAATTTCCTGGACTTATGAATGGGGCTGTTGAAAGAGCTGGGTGCAGCGAATGCGGAAAAATCAGGTGTTACGGGAGTGCTTTCCTCCATGCACAATTTTCTTGTATTCACTGCGCATCCAATAGCACTGGACCAGGAAAATCTACCTTAAGATATGAAGTGAGATAAGATATCAGAAACAAAGCATAATGAGGTAGAAATTCCAATCCTCTCTGGCTTCAGGTGTGGTGCCAGAGGACTGGAGAACTGCTAATGTGGTACCCTTGTTTAAAAAGGGAGAAAAGGATAGACCGAGTAATTACAGGCCAGTCAGCCTAACCTCGGTGGTGGGAAAATTATTGGAAAGAATTCTGAAGGACAGGATAAATCTTCATTTAGAAAGACATGGATTAATCAAGGATAGTCAGCACGGATTTGTTAAGGGAAGGTCGTGTCTGACAAACTTGATTGAATTTTTTGAGGAGGTAACAAGGAGGGTAGATGAGGGTAGTGCTTTTGATGTAGTGTATATGGACTGTAGCAAGGCTTTTGATAAGGTTCCACATGGCAGACTGGTCACAAAGTTAAAAGCCCGTGGGATCCAGGGCAAAGTGTCAAGTTGGATTCAAAACTGGCTCGGAGGCAGGAAGCAGAGAGTAATGGTTGATAGGTGTTTTTGTGACTGGAAGGCTGTTTCCAGTGAGGTTCCGCAGGGCTCAGTACTACGTCCCTTGCTTTTTGTGGTATATATCAATGATCTAGACTTGAATATAGGGGGTATGATTAAGAAGTTTGCGGATGATACTTAAATCGGCTGTATGGTTGATACTGAAGAAGGAAGCTGTAGACTGCAGGAAGATATCAATAAATTGGTCAGGTGGGCAGATCAGTGGCAAATGGAATTCAATCTGGAGAAGTGTGAGGTATGCATTTGGGGAGGGCTAACAAGGAAAGGGAATACACATTAAATGGTAGGACATTGAGTAGTGTAGAGAAACAAAGGGACCTTGGAGTGCATGTCCACAGATCCCTGAAGGTAGCAGGCCAGGTAGATAAGGTGGTTAAGAAGGCATAAGGAATGCTTGCCTTTATTAGCCGTGGCATAGAATACAAGAGCAGGGGGGTTATGCTTCAACTGTATAAAACACTAGTTAGGCCTCAGCTAGAGTACTGCATGCAGTTCTGGTCACCACATTACAGAAAAGATGTGATTGCACTAGAGAGAGTACAGAGGAGATTTACAAGGACGTTGCCGGGAGTAGAGAATCTTAGCTATGAGGAAAGACTGGATAGGCTGGGTTTGTTTTCCTTGGAACAGAGGAGGCTGAGGGGAGACCTTATTGAGGTGTATAAAATTATGAGGGGCCTAGATAAAGTGGATAGAAAGAACCTATGTCCCTTAGCAGAGGGGTCAAAAACCAGGGGGCACAGATTTAAAGTAATTGGTGGAAGGTTTAGAGGGGATTTATGGGGAAATTTCTTCACCCAGAGGGTTGTGGGGATCTGGAACTCACTGCTTGAAAGGGTGGTAGAGGCAGAAACCCTAACCACATTTAAAAAATACTTGGATGTGCACTTGGGATGCTGTAACCTGCAGGGCTACGGACCAAAAGTTGGGAAGTGGGATTAGGCTGGATAGCTCTTTGTTGGCCGGCGCGGACACGATGGACCGAAATGGCCTCCTTCCGTGCTGTAACTTTCTATGATTCTATGATTCTAAATTCATCTTGGATGGTAGTGCAAAATGGGCGGTCTCACACAGGCTGCCTGTTATATGCCCCGCCCGTTATTAAGATCCATTGTAGTCAATGGAACGGAATATCGAGTGACGCGTATAACAGGCGGCCAAGGCAATACCGTCCATTTTGCACTAGTTCCCCCCCAAGGAATTTCTACCCCAATATTTTATGTTTATGTAAATTAATTCTTAAAAAGCTGTGTCTATGATATTGTCTCTGTGTTCTTAACCAGCAGACATTCAAAGTGTATCTGTTTCATGCTTGTCTGAAATAAACAATCTGTGGTGTACTTTTTAGTTATCTCTTGGTACTACGTGTACTTTCTGATATCCCAGTTTAAGGATTAACTGCTGTTTTTATCAGGGGAGCAATGGGCTGAATCTGGAGGAGTAACAGCAGCTGGCTTGTGTCAAAAAGTCACACTTTGACTTCACATCTGCCCAGCAAGTTTAGCTTAGACTACTCCCTAAAGTTTGTTAACTATTAGTGGGCTTCCTCAGCTTCCGGCACCTAAACTGGGGCCAACAAAGCTCAAGTCATGAAAGAAAGGAGGACTCCGCTGGTGTCTGAATGAGTTGAAAGCACGGCTCACGCAAAGCAATCTCTCACAGGAAGCAACGGATTTTCAAATCAGCATTCCAGCCTGTCCGATGCTGCAATGATGGGATGTCAGAGCTCTTCCTTGTACATCCAGTGAAGGGCAGTATATTCACTGACACCTTGGACTCTTAGTTGGTCCTTTAAAAGTGAAAAGACAAGATAAGTAGAGAGAGGAGGAGCAAGTGTTGGACACATACCTATAGTGGCTGTGATCATTTGAACAGGCCAGCCTTCATTACACGGGAAGCAAGTCAATTTTTAACCCATCTACATTAACCACTTTGAAAGTAGCTGCACAAAAATCTCATTGGACTTATTTTCACTTCAGTGCTGTGCAGAACATTGACGTATGTCGGTTTAAAATGCACTGTGTATAGATTCTGACATAAGTAGGCACACATCACTAAAATTCAGGAGGTGACTTTAAACAGGATAATTAAATGCTTACAGTAGATCTCACCCATAAAAGTATTGGAATGGAGAGTTAAGGCTTTCACATTAGATTGCTGCAGAGGACAGATTATGTTCGAAGGTGCCAGAAAGCTGTGTCTTTTCAGAATAAAATGGGGATCTTTCATGACAGACAGAGAGGAGAGGGACCAAAGGCCAAGAGCACAAGCTGCAGAATAGAGACTAAAATCTATTTAATGAAGACTAATGTGGCTAGGAGAAGACACATGTTGCCAGCACCGAGGTTGCTCGCAGCAGATCCGAGTAAATTGTCAAGATGCCTCAAACACCAATGAAGTGCCCTTTTCTTTTCTCTTCTCCATGTATTTCCCCCCAGAGATATAGTTGCCTTTACATTCTGGAGGAACAGCCGGAGACAGTAATGCCAAGCAACTCATCATCAGCTTGTTTCCTTTATCGGAGCAGACTGCTTCATCTCCAATTACTTACCCAGCCTTTATCAATTCATTCGTTTTTTTCTAATTTGGCTGATAGTCGGGGACCAAAATATTTCAAATCAAAGGGTTTTTACAGAAGTTTAATGAGCGAATCACTAAAATAAAGAAATACATTTTTTATGACAGATGTTTTTTAAACAGGGACCGCATGCAATGTTTATCTAAATCTGAGGCAAATTGTTTTAGTACTCTTCAGTTATATCACTTTATGAATCATTTCTATCTTTAATATGAAGTGATATATTTGTCTTTTTAAATGAGAAATATAAAGTACAAACTGCTTGTTTTGTTGTGGTGCGCCGTTGCTCACCACACATAACCGGTCCTTCCTCACTCGGTCTAAAGGACGGGACAGTGTGTAAGTGCAGCTGCTGCCTGTGCTGTCCTGTAATCAGTCAACAGGAGGCATAATTCAAGCAGAGTGAGTCATATTCTACCAGGCCTTTTTCGCCTGATGATTGAATATCTGCCACATGGCACTCTCTGTTATGGTGCTAGAGGAAAGCTGATGAATCTCGCCCAAGTCGAGGCAAACAAGTTCAAGTGACAGCAATCCAGGGCTATGAACTCCCATCACCTTCTGGTTGGGAGTCAACAGCTCAATTGCTTGAGCCGTCAGTGTCATTATTTAACTGCTATCGCACTGAACTGATACAAACTCCATGGCTAGCCCAAGTGTTGAGGCCAGCACTTCATGTGTTAAACATATATTTTGTACTAACTGTGCCAATTCCCTGAAATCAACTGTGGCTTATCAATGAATAAAACGTGAAGTAAATGTTTCGCAATCATTGATCCTTCCATGTGGATGCCATCACATTCACTTACACAAAGCACAGTGGCTGTTGCATCCACTGTCATACTTGTTCGTGGCAAGAAAGAATGAGTTAAAACCACTCCACAAACATGTAAGTACTTTAAGAAAAGGAATGGTTGTGTGGAAGGGATTTCAAGGCTGCAAGCTTATCTCATAGTTCAAGTGATGCCTGTCATAACTTGCGACATAGTCTGAAACACCAATGAGCTCACTGCCTTCCAATCATCCCTGTCTGTTCATTATTTTCCACGATCCTGAAATACAGCCATGGGAGACTCACGTAATGAGCACTCAACTTGTTCATCTGAAACTCTTCTCTCTACGATTTTAGTTGAGTTCTTCAATAATTAGGTTAACGCCTCTTCTAAAATAGCAGAGAGAAGAATTTCAGATGAACACTTTCAGCATTGGCACACTAGTGTCCCACGACATTGTTTCAGGGCCTAAATCCTTTCTGGTTGTCAGCCAAGGAATTTTGTATTTATATGTACATATAGAGAATTTTGACAATAAGCCATTACAGATACTGAATGTCATGCAATCTACTAAAATTTCCCAACATAAATCATATGCTCTTTTATATTTATGCCTACTTGGAAGGGAAATGCCCAATTAACTTCAAAATTGCTGTATTTGCATGTAATATAAACTGACTGTACTTTAAACAATGCAAAAAAATTGTAAACTACACTTTAGTATGATACTGAAAGGGCTGATTGCCATTTTGGTAGAATGAGTAGTTCCCAGATGTTAGTAAACAGATGCCAATAATATCATTAAGATGCAGTGTTATAACAAAATTTCTACTTCTCCAAGAAACTAAGAAATCCTATTGGAACCGGCATTGTGATAGTTCGTGTTACAGCAGATATTTGGATTTGCTGTGATGCAGAATTTTCAGATAGCAAACACGGTAGCTAATGAATTAACCCTCTCTAAAAACTTCCTGAAAGAGTGAAGGCGCTTCTTTAATTGCTTTATTTTCTTTTAACATGAAAGAGTCCTTTGCAGATGTAATAAAAGAACTTGTATTTATATACAGTAGTGCCTTTCACATCCTTAGTGCATCCTGAAGTGCATCAGAGCCAACAAATTACATTTGAAGTTGTACACTACTGTTATGCAGGCAAATGCAGTAGGCAATTTGTGCACATCAAGGTCCCACAGACAGTAAATGCCACAAATGACCAGTTAATTTGGTCATGGTGAATAAAGGGAGGAATGTTGGCCAGGACACCAGGAGAAATCTTTGCTCTTCTTCAAATAGTGCCATAGGATTATTTGTATCCACCTAAAAAGACAGAGGAGAGTCCTAGTTTATGTTTCAACTGGAAAATGGCACCGCTAACAATTCAATACTCCCTCAGATTTCACAGAAGTGTCAATACAGATTATCTGCCCAAATCCATAGTGGCCCTTGAACCCACAACCCTTTGATTCAGAGGTGATTGCATGACAAACTAAACTAAGCTTGTAAGCACAAATTTTGCATTTACCCATCTGCTTAAAGACCCAACCTGCTTAAAGATCTTAGGTCAGAAACTGCTCGAGCAGGAGAGAGCAGAAAGCCTAATTCCTGCAGGGGCATGGGGGGTGGGGAGGGGGAGGAATTGGAGACAGAAGCCAGTATGCACCGGGATTCTGCCCCATTTGATGCGGTACTTTAAACTCATGTGGGAGTGTCCATGGATAGATTTTCTGCCTGACCCCCACATCAAGTGGACATTTCTGGGCAACTCCTGGGAATTTTGCTCATTATGCACACGGTAGGTCTCAGTGGAACTCACATCAGCTGAGAGCTGATATGAGTCCTGTTGAGGCCTTCATAAAGTTTCCAAGCTTTTACTGGATTCAGGCAATCAATCCTGGAAAGACCTTAGTCTGAAGGAGAGAAGCTCTGTTGGTAGCAAAATCTTCCTTTTCTAATTCTTTTGCTTCTTCCAGAAAGAGCTGGTGGTATCTCAGGCAGTGTGACCATAAGTCGCTCCACCTTCTGTCAGGAGTATTGGGACAGGCACTGCTGAAGTGCCCTTACAGATGGGATGCATCTGCTGCAATTATGGGGGGTGATTTTGCCAATGGGGAGCTTTTGGAGGCGGGACTCCCACTTGTCGGGTTTCAGTCCTGCCTCCATCAACTTCTGGCCAACCCACACTATTTTCCCTTGATTGACCTTGTTAAGCCCGCCCAGCGGGCTTAGCAGGCCAATTAAGGGGAAGCCGGTTGCAGGGAACGTCAACGTATGATTTGACAGATGAATTGTCATCGTTTGACAGCTCTGTGAAACTGTCAAGCAGTGACATTCTCTGTAGTTTGATGAGGTCTTGAATTCAAGACCTCATCAAACATCTTTCTTTTGCAGAAATAAGATAGTTGTTGCATTGGAGAATGCAACGGCCATTTGTCATCTCTACTGCAGAGGTGCGGGACTCTCCGCTTACCCACCAATTGAAGCCTGCAGGAAGAAACAAAGGTAAGTACACTTTTACTAACACTTTGCACTTACCTCAGATACTCACCTCTACACCCTTGCACCCATCACTTACCTTTACAGCACACTTTTGCACCCCCCCCCAACTCCCGCAGACCCAGTACTTGCCATGCTGACCTTGCAGGTTTCGGAGCATTTGGGAAGCCCGCACTTGTGAGGGCAAAAAGGGGATAATCCTATTTTCTGCCTGTTAACTACCTGTTAACAGGCAGTTAATATGCTTTAATCCCTTCCCGCCTCCAAGGAGATGGGACCTGGCGCGGGACGGCTATCCGCCTCCTGGGAAGATGGCATGGAGGCGGGTTGGGGACGAGTTGGGCACCCGCCCCCAGATTCTGCCATTTTCCTGGCAGTCCCGCCTCCATACCCACCTCCCCAGGGCTGGCAAGATCGCACCCATGCAGATTACATTGTTGCAAGGTTTCACGATATTCTCTGGATTTGGGCTAGGGCAGACGGGGTTCTGCGCCGTCTCACTTGAGCTGGCGGAGCTGACCCCCAGGACTTTCGGGGTTCTCTTGTTTGCCTTCAATGGGCACAATGCTCTCTGCCCTCTACTGAAAAAGGAAGGTGTACATCTATATATATAAAAAGGATAGTGGTGTCTGTCTGTATGTATGTCTGTATGTCTGTCCGCTATACACTCAAAAGTTATACAGCGTATCTTATATCAAAAGAAAGCTGATGATCAGGGGAGTGTCATAGGCATATTTACTTTTTGGTCAGACAAAAATTGTTCGGACAGTATACAAAAAAGTTCAAAAATCTGCTCATTAGCGGTTGACCAATCCTACCGCTCATTAGCGTTGAGTGACGTGATGGTTGACCAATCCTACAGTTCAGTGACCTGATGGTTGACCAATCGGTGCATCACGGGGGGCGTTTCATTCCGTGTGTGGGCGGGCCTAATCCTGCAGCCTCCCAAAACATCGCCGCCATTTTTTAAATACCGACAGCGACAGCACCAGCACAACAAACCCCCACATTGCGGCTCCGGCACAGTATCCCACTCCCGGCCCGCCGGAGCAGGAGGTGAGTTGGGCTCACTCGGGCCGGGCCGGGCCTGACAACCGCTCGGCCCAAGACACAGAGCAGGGGAGCGGCAGCGGCCGGCCGTCAACCGCGCGGCCCTGTAAACTGCCGTTCTACAAAAAAGCCTAGGCAACGCCAGGCCCCCCCAGCTAGAGATTAATAATACTGCTCAGTTAGTACACTCACATCATGCTGAGGAAGGAGAAACATATGCAATGGTACCTAATCGTGCAAGCAAGCTACTTCAAAGTTCCCATTGATGCTATTTGCTGAAAGTAATAAAATTTCACTTACTACAGACTATTTAAAAGTTCATTTTGAGACCCCCCCTCCCCCCTCCCCCCTCCCCACAACAGCCTACATTTCTGTATCAGTTATATATACAGACAGTCAGGCACCACAATATAAGAGATACTGTAATATACACATGTAAAGGATCATATGGTTTCTGCCTTGAAGATTATGGTTTTTGAGGATTTTTTTTCAACATTCTGTTATTTAAGATTAGAATCCCAGTCAGCTTTCATGGGCTGTAATATAAAATAGTTCACTTTGCAGTATGGAAGAACAATATCTGAGTCCTTCTCTCTACCAGGACACTTTAAAATATCCTCCATTTGTTCCAAAGAAAAGCAGAATCCTTGAAAGGAGAAGGAAGCTCTTGGGGTAAGTTTGGTGAATACTAAGTACTTGTCCCTAGACATGTTCCATATATTATTTATCACATTTTCTCAAATTTGATTTTAAAATAATCATTTTAAGGGCTCCACAGTGAAACTCTGTAAGAACTCCTTTGCTAAGTGAGAGGAAATAAATGTCAGTGACATGAACGAAAGGGATCCCCTTGGAACTTATTCCCTTCCCAATATTTGTGCCACTCTTAAAGTCTTTCTTCAGACTGGTCATTAGCTGCTTCTTGTTTGTCCCCCTAGGTCTCTGTTCGCTATGACATTGCACTCAGCAGAGACTGAGGAGAAAGTAGAAAGAGCCTCACCACCAGCCTGGAGACGGACTGAACACAGTGGTAGAATTATTGGGAAGTACTCCAAAGGGAATCACAGTGAATAACTTCTTTAGAAAATGCCTACTTCGCTGTTTCACGAAATGGATGCTTCAGAATGTAGTTGCTGAAGTTTATGGAAATGTTTTAAAATATTTTTGTGTGATACATCTTGGGATCAATGGATTCTACACTGTGGGAAGATTTCTGCTGTGCACTAAGTGCAGTGAAATTGTAAACCCCATTTCTTATGAATAGCTTTATGATTTTGCTGTATCGAGTGCACAAAGGAAATCTAGCCCCCTCCTCTTGAGCATCTACACGCTGCCCCTTGCCAACATTATCAGTAAAAATGGGATCAACTGCTGCATATAAACTGATGACAGCATCTCTGCCTCCTCTATTGATTTGAATGCTGTTGCTATGCGCTCCCACTGCCTATTCAATATTAAAATCTGGATAATCAAAATTTCCTGCAGTTTAATGTCAGCAAAACTGAATGCTTATTGTCTCCCACCAGCGCCAATATACCTTTAGCCTTAGATCCATTAACATCTCCAGTTGCGACCACAGGCTGAATCAGGATGTGTGCAACCTTGGTGTACTGCATGAATCGGGGCTCAATTGCCTACCCCATATCCACTCCATCACTAAGACTGGCTTTCTTTCACCTCCATAACTTTGTATGCTTCTGCCCTTCCTTCTCCCCTTCCGCTGCTGAAACCCTCATCTTCTGCTTTAGATCCCAACACATATCCTCTTTGGCTTCTCCTTTTACTCCCTCTGCTCCACCTTTGGTGGTTGCTTGTTCATCAACGACACTCCTGCTCTCTGCAACATCGTACCCACTTATCTCTGTCTTTCCACCTTCTTCCCTGCTTCCAAAAATCTCCTCAATACTCTTCTCTTTGACTGTTGATGAATGTTTTATGTCTTGAATTGACCATAGAAAGCTGAGGGATGAACAATCTGTTGACAATGGAGAGCCAGGGGATGGACAATTAAGACTCTGCTGTTGGGACCAAGATGGAGTGATAGGAATGAGTATTAATGTTATTTTTACTGTTCAATCCAGCACTGTGGTGCTAAAGTTCAGTATTTTGGGGGGAAACCATGGTGAAGGGTCAAGGCTCATAGTGCAGGATACCACTAAGGTTAAAGAGGGGTAAAGAGATGAGGTAAATCAGAAAATATTGATTAGGTGATGCTATCGTTTAGTTTTAAACGGAGGATTGGCTGTGGTAAGAATTCCACAGATTTGAGGACTGGCAAAGAATAAGTTAAAAGTAGATGACTGTGATGAGTCTTAATTTAAACAGTGAGTCGTCAAAAACATGTAGGATTGTGTATTTGCAGCTTGGAAGGAGCAAGTTTGGAAATTTCATAGGGGCACACATTACAGTTATGTCAATAAAATAGAGAGATAAGAAAGGTCTTGAGGGAAAGAGAAGTTAGGGGCTAGAGTTGAGAAGCTGATCATTTATCAGGATATACCATACCAGCCATTTCTTGTATCCTGTACAAGAGTACAAAAGAGGTGTTAGAAGATCCTCCCCAGATATGGGACAAATATTTTACTCTTGGGTTTATTAGGGATTCAAGAGTTATTGCGGGCAAAAGGAAATTGAGCTGTTTGGAGGCAGCTGTTGCAAGGAAGGAGGTATTGATGTTCCATTTGAGGTGAGAGGAGGTAGTGAAGCCAAAATGTTGTTAGATGAAGAAGGACTAAGGAGGAAACCATCAAGAGGCAGCTGTTAGTTTGACTTGCAAGAGACTTGAAGAAATTTTAGATACAGACAAATATTATGAAAACACCTGTTACAGTATTGTGGATCACCTCAAGAGAAGCAGACTGGTCGCTTCATTAACCCACTGATGCTATGTGATAATGTTAAAATACAAAGTTGTTTCTGACAAATACTAACACTAGAAATGCAGTCAGTCATGCTTTAAGGGTAAAGATGGATTGCTTCTCTTCCCTTGGGAATAAAAAAGCCCAGCAGTGTCCGTTAAATGTACAATTGATTGTTCTGTAGGGTTGCAGACACTTCCATGTGACATACTGTTTAGAAGAGTGAGTATAAAAATATTCTGGACACCAACTAATTCACTTTAAAATCTAGCATCATAATTACAATGTTAGTAGTTGAGTCTCCATCACAAAGATTGCTTCAAGACTTTAGAAGTAAAAAACTTGTATTGCTGAAACTTGTAATTTGTGAAAGGTATTAAACTAGCATTTGTGAAAGTGTAAATGGGACCATTAATGGGCTTTTAGTTGTGCGATGTGCAAATGGGCTGAGCTTTAATACTGTACACTTAAAAGAAAGTGGTCCAAATTATATGCCAAAAAGAAAAGGCTTTCATAGATATGAATGGGGGGAATAAAAGCAAAAGATGCTGGAAATTCACAGCAAGTCCACCAGCACCTTGGTTAACCACTATTGGTTAACATTTTGGGTAAATAGTTTTTTTTCCAGAACTGGAATCTGCAAAATAAATAATTTATCTTCTAGAATGAAACAAAATGAAAGGGGGGGGGGGTTGGGTGGGTTGGTGGGAAACATGTAAGACTCAGGGATGTTGAATCCTGTCACAGACAAAGCAGCTGCTGATCATTCTGCCATCACCATTTACACCTCATCTAGACCCATCTTTCTTTCTTTACTTGTCCCATTACCATCTCCTTTTGCCTTGCACCATCATCCCTTTTGTCTTTTAATCTCTCCTGCCTTCCAGCCTATCACAGACCTTCCCTTTGTTCTTTCCTCCCCACCTCCCGGTCCCTGCCCCACACTTACTTAAAAATCTGTTACTTCTCTAACAGTTTCCAGGTCTGATGAAGGGCCATCGACCCGAAACATTAACTTTGTTTCTCTCTCCACAGATGCTGCCTGACCTGCTGATTGTTTCCAGCATTTTCTGTTGTTATTACAGACAAGCAATTGATTGTTTAATAGTCTGTGAACATTTTTTTTAAGTCACCATTTCCACAGTAATGATCCCACGACCGAGCAAATCTTCCATTCAACTCTTTGTTTTTTTATCAGGACTGTTCCCTCTGGGATACCTTTGTTCACTTGTCCATGACCTGGACTGCTGGCTTCCCTTCCTCTGGTACTTTCCAGTAGCAAAAACAGTGTCTGTCCAATTACCTTTCCTCACGTCAATGTCCAGGGCCCCAAAAACCCCTTCGGTGTGAGATGACAATTTGCCTGTTCTTCTTCCAATCTAGTATATTGTATTTGCTGCTCACATTGTGTTGCCCTCTAACTGGTTTGCTGAACATCTGTATGCAAGTGTGATCTTTGGCTTACATTTCAATTCTGATCAGTGACTTTAGCAATTTCAGACCTCAGTCACTTATTCACCTCACCTGTCACTTCTTCCCTCCCATTTTGGAGTTTTCTTTGTGTGTGTGTATGTGTGTGTGTGTGTGTGTGTGTGTCTTTTCTTTGTCTTTTTACGCCCTTACTTGGCTATTTTCACACTCCATTTTGTCCTTCCAGAGAGCCCGTCAGCAACCATACTCATTGGCTCCATGTTGTAGTGGCTAAAATTGTGATGATTCCTGGCAACAGCTGATGACCTACATGGTGGGCAAGTACGAGTATTGCTGTTTGTGTGATAGTGCATGTACCACAAATATCATTTGAAAAGTGAACTTTCTGTTTTGTTGTCCTGGCATTGAAATCAGAAATTACAGAGAATAGACCTTTTGATTTGCTAAGTTTTCTTTGCAATTTGTGGTATCTGCGAAGACCTAATGCTAAGGTACCCATGATCCAGACAGTGCATGTTTTCACATTCCGTAACAGTGAGATCTCTGTGTTGATTGGCGAATAGGACATGGATACTGAAATCGGATCAGTCAGGAATCACTGTGGTTCTCTACAGTCTATTTACCCAAAGAAACAGCAAAAGGTCAGCCCACTCGGCGTTAAAACACATCTCAGTACTTTTACATAAAGGGAAGTCAGGAAGAGCATTGCAACTAGGGTCAAATTTCACACATTCACAGCATGTTATCATGAAACCCATCCTTTGTAACATAAATATTGTTTTCACTGAGCTTTCTTTTTAATCCTCCCTCCTCTCCTGAAGGCAACCATTCACGTCAAAACCAGTAGAACTGCATCCGAGCAGCTCCCTAGATTCTAGAACGGTCCCCGTGGATTGGAAGATAGCAAATTCAAGAAAGGAGGGAGAGAGAAAACAGGGTATTATTGACCAGTTAGTCTGACATTAGTAGTAGGGAAAATGTTAGAATCTATTATTACGGACGTGGTAACAGGGCACTTAGAAAATTATAATATGATTGGGCAGAGTCAACACGGATTTATGAAAGGGAAATGGTGTTTGACAAGTCTGTTAGAGTTTCTTGAGGTTGTAACTAGTAGGGTAGATAAGGGGGAACCAGTGGATGTATTGTATTTGGATTTTCAAAAGGCATTCGATAAGGGACCATACAAGAGGTTATTACACAAAATTAGGGCTCATGGGATTGGGGTTAATATATTAGCATGGTCTGATGATTGGTTAACGGACAGAAAACAGAGAGTAGGAATAAATGGGCCATTTTCAGGTTGGCAGGCTGTAACAAGTGGGGTACCACAAGGATCAATGCTTGGGCCTCAGCTATTTACAATCTATATCAATGACTTAGATGAGGGGACCGAGTGTAATGTATATAAGTTTGCTGATGATACAAAGCTAGGTGGGAAAGTAAGTTGTGAGGAGGGTGCAAAGAGGCTGCAAATGATATAGACAGGTTAAGTGAGTGGGCAAGAACATGGCAGGTGGAGTATAATGTGGAGAAATGTGAATTTATCTACTTTGGTAGGAAAAATAGACAAGAAGAATATTTTTTAAATGGTGAGAGATTGGGAAATGTTGATAATCAGAGGGGCCTGGGTGTCCTTGTAAACAAATCACTGAAAGTTAACATGCAGGTACAGCAAGCAATTAGGAAAGCAAATGGTATGTTAGCCTTTATTACAAAAAGATTGAAGTATAAGAGTAAAGAAGTCTTACTGCAATTATATAGGGCCTTGGTGAGACCACACTTGGAGTACTGTGTACAGTTTTGGTCTCCTTAACTCAGGAATGATATACTTGCCTTAGCAGGAGTGCCATGAAGGTTCACTAGACTGATCCCTGGGATGGGGGGATTGTCCTATGAGGAGAGATTGAGTAGACTAGGCCTATATTCCCTAGAATTTAGAAGAATGAGAGGTGATCTCATTGAAACATACAAAATTCTTACAGGGCTTGACAGGGTAGATGTTGGGAGGATGTTTCCCCTGGTTGGGGAGTCTAGAAATAGGGGTCACAGTCCCAGAATAAGGAATCAGCTATTTAGGACTGAGATGAGGAGAAATTTCTTCACTCAAAGGTGGTGAATCTTTGGCATTCTCTACCCCAGAGGGCTGTGGATGCTCAGTTGTTGAGTACATTCAAGACAGAGATCGATAGATTTTTGGATACGAAGGGAACCAAGGGATATGGGGATAGCGCAGGAAGGTGGAGTTGAGGTACAAGATCAACCACGATCTTGTTGAATGGCGGAGCAGGCTCGAAGGGCCGAATGGTCAACTCCTGAAACTATTTCTTATGTTCCCTCCAGCACCTTGTCCAAGGGGTCATTCAGAACCTGTGAACATAGTTCAAAAGGTTAATTTTCAACCTGCTGATATTGTGACTGCCAGTGGGCTTCAGGCAAGTAGGGATCAGGAAGTTGTGTGGCTATCGGTCTCACATGGTCTTCACTGTAAATGAGCCCAGTGCATATTTCCATTGGGGCTGCTAATCGGTGCTGTTTACTCCTGCTCCTTTTCAGTCAGAGCCTATTTTATCTTATATCCTGCATGCCAATGAAGGCCATTGGTACTGTTCCCTCTAAATTGTTTTTATTGTGCGCGGCCTGTTTATGGCAAGGTGCAGTCCCTTTAAACTTTCTACGCGTGCGTGGTATTCCAGGTGGAAAAGCTTGTGCACGGTCTACGCGATATCTTCCAGATTACTGCAGGGCTGCACAGGCACGCAGCCTAGCGGGAACATTGGCCATGAGTAGGCCCATTCCAAAGTTTGGGCGGAAGTCCCACTCAAGCTATTGAGGTTAGGCAAATAGAACATTTCAAAACTGAGATTGCTAGATTTGTGTTAGGCAAGGGTATTAAGGGATACAGAACCAAGGTGGGTAAATGGAGTTAAGATACAGATCAGCCATGATCTAATTGAATGACTGAAGAGGCTTGAGGGACTGACTGGCTTACTCCTGTTCCTGTGTTCCAGAGGCACTTTTGCTCATGATGATCAGCCATTAAAGGGAAACAGCTGGTGAAAGTCCCAACTTAAAGGAACGGAAGGAATAAATAGTGAAAGAAATTTTTTCAAGTAATGATTGGAATATTAATTTTTTTTAAACATTTTCAACGAATGTTTAATGTATTTTTCTTGTGTCTCTGGATCAAGCCTTGGTGGGAATGTTTACATAATAAGAGAAGCAGGAGAATCATTGTTTTCGATATCACAGAGAAACTGACTGTACAGAAACGCTTTCCAAGCTTACACAGAACAGGAAGATCCTTAAGGAAAGCAGGATCCGGAAAATGCCTCCGACAATGCCAGCATTCATACCAGCTCAGGGTGAGCCAATGCATCTAACTGAAGACTGTGCCAAGTCCAGTGTCCATTAGTAAGATACATTTCCCTTGTTGCTGAGGAGGACTTTGACAGCAGCCCAATTACAGAACATCATGCTTTTAAGTGGTGCAGGATAAAGTAAGGCCGACAGGGATATCAGAAGGCACCACAGCCACATTGGTTGCAACTGCCATGATGCCACCAAGCATATATACAGGCCCTGGCACAAATACCTGGCAAAGAAGCCAGTTGCAGAGCTGCACCATGTGCTTCAAGGACAGCTGCATCAAACCTGCACCACAGGGTTGGCAAGGTTACTCACCTACTTACATTTTTTGACTCTGGCTTCCTCCAGTCTAGCATAGACATCATCTGCCCTATCAACCAATCTGCCATGCACAGATGTATGAAGCAACTGACTGAAGCATCAGTCAATATAGCCAGTTATTTCATTATTCCTACTGACTCGGAACAGGAACAGGCTTCCCAATGTTACAGAAGTGCTGTATTTCCCAAAGTACAGAGAGTCCTTGATAGTATCCAGCAGGCCCCAGATACTACTCCAGCATCAGTACTTGCTCTTCTTCTCCTGTGACCTGTGAGTCATCAGGCACTACCTCCTCACGCTCACTTATTGCATCCTCCCGGGTGTGTGTAGCTGTGCTGATGCTCACCAAATTTGATGAGAAATATACAAGAGGGGTGGGGGTGAAATTGGTCTACACCACAAGCGTGAAGTGGGCACATATTGATTCAGCATCCCAGTTAACACCGTGCCTGGTTCTCTTTCCATTGAAGTAAATGAAAAAGAAAATCCAGCGTGGTGTGAAAAGTGCTGCCAATTTGCTTTGAGCCCATTTCGAACTACTGGCACAGACCAATTCCACCCCCAGAGCGTTGTTAGGAGCTTTCTTGTCCTGGCCCACTAGCAGACTGCTATTCCAGATCTACAATGATAGAAAAGTGACCTATGTCACAATGCTGTGTCCAAGATTCTTTCAACAGAGCTCACATTACTAGATATTAACCACGTTGTTTATGTGGTTGTGTTTGGGAGTGAGTAAGAACGGGGACAAGACAGGGGAAGTGGATGACACTCACCCATAGTTTGAGAACACCGTTTAACTCCCTGATGCTCTTGTAGGCAAGGTCATCCAGTGTGGTCTCTTCATGAGAGTCAAGGGCTTGTTGCTTTTGAGCTCTTTTCCAATTTGGGTCTATTCCGTTGTATAATGTGCCGTTTTACCATGCAAGCAGAGACTTGGTCTTGACACAACATATAACAGACATATGCCTAAGATGAGCCAATTAATGACAAAGTATCTTGCAGCATGTTATATTACAGTGCTTTTATGTGTGAGGCCCTTTAAAAATGTGAGTATGTCAATGCTTTCAATTGTAAGTTGCAGCTATAATGTGGAGAATACCGTGCAGAGAATTTTCAGTATAGTGTTCTCCCTTCTCTTTACCTCCCCCCATCTACGATTTCAGGAAGAAGAATTCAGTATCATCCTGTCTTGTTTCTGTTAACTATTCATACTTGTGATCAGCAATGAAAAAGCTGTATGAGGATGTTGTGTGAGGATATTGCATGGGCCAGCAATAAATGTGCAACAGGCTATCTAACAACGCTGTGCAGAATGCATATTTGGGCCATGTACCTGGTGAAGGGAACTGTTGGGCAGGCTTACCTTGGCATGTAAAGGAGTGCCATCTTCTTCTGTGACTCAACTTGTGGGCAGTATATGCAACATTGAGCCTGGCTGCCACCTCCTGCCAGTCATGTTGCCCTGATAGCCTCTGGGGAGAGTGCCCTGGAGTGACAAACACTGCAGTACCCCTCACAGCCACCTCATGGGGCACCACCTCCACTTTGCAGCCATCGGACAGGACGCTGAAGTGCTGTGCAGTTCCATTAGTTACCAACAGACCCGATTTCCTGCCTGTACATTTATTGTACTAACCATGAGTTTAGTCAGCCACTTTTTTTTGCCTAAACTGCTGAAGTAACCATCTGAAATATTTCCAGCCTTTTTAATTAACATTATTTTTGCCTCCAATATGCAGCCACTTACCTTTAAGAGGCCAAATCCCTTCAACTTTTTCCAATACACTTTATTTGCTGAGACTGAAAAAGAAAGAAAATTGATTTTATATAAATAAAATGAACTTGCATTTATATAGAGCCTTTCACAACTTCAGGATGCCCCAAAGCACTTCACAGCCAATTAAGTGCTTTTGAACTGTAGTCATTGTTGGAATGTACTGCTCTGGAGTGCCAGCCTAGATTATGTGCTCAAGACTCAGGACTGGGGCTTAGAACCTACAACCTTCTGACTCAGAGGTGAAAGTGCTACCACTGGGCCAAGGCTGACATCTTATATATTAAACATCTTTCATGTCCTCAGAATATCTCAATGTGCTTTACAGCCAATGAAGCACTTTTTAAAGTGTAGCCAGTGTTGTAATGCAGGGAAATGTGCTAGACAATATGTACACAACAAGGTCCCACAAACATCAATGAGCTAAATGATCAGACAATCTGTCTTTTTTAGTGCAGGTATTTGAGGTCAGAACACTCCTTCTCTTCTTTGAATGGTCCTGCATTGGGGCTTAACCTCATAGCCTTCTGAGCGAGAGTCATGAGTGCTATCACTGAGCCAAACTGGCATGAATTGTTCTGGAATTTTCAACAGGATCAGCCCTCCTCCAATCAGGCAGACACAAATCCCACTGTGTTCTCCTCCTGCCAGGTCTATGTGTGGGCCTAAAGACAGACCACCATTTGCTTTCAAACTGAGAAACCTAACTCTTGAAAGTCCTTGAGGATGCTGCAAGATTCTGCTTTTTGTCCCCCTGATTACATTTCTGTATTTTTCTGTATTTGTTGACTTCTTATCACAGTTGTTGGTTTTGCTGTATATTAATTAAATCATTTTCTTCAATGATAGCGCTGGTTTCCTTTGCATAGCTGACACTGTCTTTTGAAAGTTAGGACAGGGGTCCCTGAGAGTTATTTGCAGATGGTCCTGGGACTGCGGCAGTATTTACAGCGGTTCTCCCACATAGGTAAGTTTGAAAACCATTGGCATAGACCATGACTATTGACATGTTATTTGAATGTAGAGGCATTACAGCTAAGCCTGATCCTCTCATCACTCAAGATTCACACGACCATTTTCCAGGAGATTCACAGGACAGCAATCTAGAGCAGGTACCCTGATATTTTATGTCGTCTCCCTAGCCTGGAGATACTATGGCCAATTGTGGTGACCCACCATTAGCTTAGCTGTGCACAACTAACTCAACACAGATCAGAGATCCAATGTGAGAGCTTTCTGGGCTGTTTGGCTCATTCCCACACTGTACAGCTAATTTACCAGCTGAGCTATAAGGAGAGCCCTTTCACTGACCTTTCTTTCTTCCAGAATTCTGACAGTAACACGCATAAAGAATAATACAGATGCTGTCAGTGATTAATAATATTGCTATGTTATCCTTCACGCTTGTCAACAATGGCCTTCAATAGTACTTAGTAAGTCTCAACAACTATTGATTGTATGATCAATGGTACTAATTGAAACAAACCAGTTCTTCCTGCAGTGTGGTCATAAAAATTATAGGATATACTCTTCCTGTCCGAGCACTGAAGCAGCAGAACCGGAGCGCATTGAGTGTTTCTGATTACCAAACTCACACAGAGCCAAGCCCACTAGATTTTACGGGATCAGCCCTACTTATCTAAGCATGGCGAGCTGCCTGGCCTGGATTAGGCCTGCTTGCCAAAGGGGAGGGTGGGATATTGTACGCGTTTTCAGCCCTTAGAGGACTTTGGGTCACAATTAAAGGAATGCGGTCACTTACAGATACGTGGTAGCATATGGGGTCAAAAATATTTCAGTCTTTCCAAAGGTTATGAAGGCTTAAAAATTAATTTTTCAGCCTTTGTAAAGGCTGCATGGGGAGCAGAAGTGGCTGACCAAAAAAATAAGAGAAGGCAAAACAAATGGGTAGGTGGGGAACGTGAGTCTGTGGTCATATGATGAAGCAGGGCAGGAGCCAAGCTCTCATTTGATAACTGGCAAAGTGAAGGTGTTTCCGCATGAGGTGAGTGCAAGGAGATTTCATTGTTTGACATTCGAGAACACCATCCCCAGGAGACAGCAGTGCAGCATACCTGGCAAAAGGTGGCAGCCAAGTCAACAGTGTGTACACTACCTATAGAACCTTGGAATAGATGTTGAAGAAGATGGAGCACCTTAAAAAAGCTGCTGAGGTAAGACTATCCAACAGTACCATTTACCAGGAAGGTGGCCCAAGCATGCATGCCACAAAAGGATAGTCTTTCAACTATTTTCACATTCATGGCTGGTCAAGGTAATGCCCTCACACACCCTTGCAGCTCTTTCATTGCTTATCATGGAAACTGATACTCCAGCAGGGTACATACTGTACAATTATAAGTCTTGGCATGCACATCTTCAAAGGGTTTCACACAGAACATCATTCTAATACAACCCAGCTATATGATGCATGGGGCTAATGTTCAACTACCTGACACCTAGAATGGGCTACAGGTTGGGTACATGTCTGTCATTGTTTATGTGCTCCTTCAAGATACAAATCAAAACTATGGGGGGGGGGAGGGGTTACTCATCTGACCCCACCCAAATTCAGACAGAATCGCAGAAAAAATAGCAGCTAATGGGGTGGTAAGGGCTGCTGCTGCTTCATCGCCCTATCTAGGATTTCACTCCTCCTGACCCCACCTGCTGCCTGCTTCTTCCCCACCCGCTGCATTCAAATGTTGGCTGAGGGGACGGTTCAAGGTCCAGGTCTAGGTAGATTCTCCTTTCTACCCGTGCTACCGCTGTATCCCTGGGCCACCATAGGGGAGGAGGTACCAGGCCCTGGGACGTGATGGTAACTGCCACCATGGAAGGTGAGGACCATATAGCAGCCTGGTCACCTTCCATTCTGTCCCCAATGACCTACCTGTTGAAGACCCCAGTTCCCTGTCTTTGGGACGCTTCTGCCCCTTTAAGGTCACTTGCCAGATCTTCTGCTGGTGTAGCAGCATCCCTGCAGGTGGACCATCAGAGTTTCACCCTTTGCAATGGCGTCTCCCGCTTTAAGCTCTGGAATGCCCTCCCTATTCTTCTCCTCCTCTCTACCTATCTCTCCTCCTTTAAGACGCTCCTTTAAACCTACCTCTTTGACCAAGCTTTTGGTCACCTGTCCAATATGTGGCTTGGTGTAAATATTTTGTTTGATAATGTTCCTGTGAACTTAAAAGTATGGAGTCTGACAAGTGTCCATAGGATGGCATATCTGTAGGCCAATGCGTTGGTCGGGAACAAAGAAAGCTGTTTGTCTCAAAATTCACATTCACTAAAAGCAACCAATCAAAAAAAACCCAGCTCAATCCTTATTTCACACTTTCTCTCAGAAAATCTACCAATAACCAGAAAGAGAACAGCACCAATGTGGCATATATTCATCTTTCCCCTTATCAGTTTTCCTATGGCCTCTGAGATTGTCAATTATAATAAATGTGTTCTATGAATTGAGACTGGCCAGAGTCACTTCATTTTACACTGGACTCTTTAGAGTCACCAAACAGAGGGGACTTGCATCTCATCAGCCTGAGCTCCATTTCAACCCAGGCGAGAGGTGAAAGGCTAGTATGTAACCCACTGCATCACCTACTACTACTACAACTGCTAAATTTCCCTCTGTCAGCTCATGATGGGACCGAATGAATTCACTCCACTGTTGTCGGTTCTGAACTAGCCTAGCAGCTTCAGTCACCTATATCCCTTTATGTGAAAAGTCACTCTTGACATTGTCTATCCAGCGCTTCCTTGATCTTCCTCGGCTTCTCGTTCCCTGTATCTCTGTGTGCAGGGCCATGAAAGGGATATAGCTGTTTCCATTCTTGAAATGTGCCCAAGCCATCGCAGTCATCTTTCTTGGACCTTCTGTACAAGAAGACTGCACCACCTAATACCTGAACATACATGTAAAATTCAACAGTTGTGAAGAAGCAAAATCAAGCTCACCAATAACCTCAACCATTGCCTCCTTCAATACTCGAAACAACTTTCACCCACATAGACCTCCCCTCTCAGGAGCCTTGGGCCTACCTCCTGCTCTGTTCCTTGAGCTTCAAGGCTTGTGCTTTGTCTTGGGTCAGGATGTTTTGCACGTCTCCATGCATGTGTGGCCTGGGAGCTGTTTTTTGTTGCTTCTCAGTAAAGCCAGAAAAGAAAGCAGGAGAAAGGAAAGAAAAGTGAGAGGTCAGAGAGAGAAGGAAAAAGCAAGCAAAGTTTTTAAAAAGGGCAGCTTCTCATACTGTGCTCATTGACTCCTCATCCAGTGTCTCCCTGGATGGTCGCCTTGGAATTGTTGCATAAGCCCCTGCCTCGTTATTTATGTCCTCAGGTTTTATTTTTTCAATTTTTGATCCATGAAAAAGAAAGACTTACATTCATATAGCACCTTTCACAACCTCATAACATCCCAAAAAGTTTTGCAGCCAATGAAGTACTTTTGATGTGTAGCCACTGTTGTAATGTAGGAAGAGCACGATCACCGGAGATCCATTGGGGTTCTGTGTATAACGGACCTTACTTAGCTAGTGAGTTGCCAACCCACAGTATGAACCATCTCAACTGCTCTAGGCTGTTTGCACTTCACTTTAAGGTAGGCCATCAATAGTTTTTTTCTTATATCCTAAAGTAATTCTGGCTTTAATACAACTTGCACTGTGGGATATCTCTGTTGTAGTGACATCAAAAGCTGCATAATCTACAAAATATTTCTCTTCTGTAGTGCAAACAGATTGCTAACACTGGTTCAGAAGATTAAAACCATTAAAGTAAGTGCATGTTTTATTACATCATAAAACGGTAGTGTGCACTTTCTAATTATCACTTTTTTGCTTTAAACAGCAAAATAAATCTTTAATTCAATAGTAGCCTACACTGGTTTTAGTACAAGTTGAATAATCTTACCCCTACCACCAGTTAAATAGTATTAGTAATATATTTTTAATTCACTAACATTGGAATAACTGTTGTGTTCTCATTGTCTGCAACATAAGGTTAAAGCCCAACTGCCGTGTGCAGTCAAGTAATCTTATCATCACCACCATTAGCATTCAGACACAGCCAGCAGAGATGAGATATGAACTGTGGAAGTGTGCATGTGATTTTCTAATTCCATTAGTTTTCACCGTTATTGCATTTTTAAATAGAGATTGAGCAGCCTAGAGCAGTTGACACAGTTCATACTGTCAGTTGGCAGCTCTTCAGCTCAGTATGCTCTACATGTATGTCTCTCAATGCATTGCCTGCTCCTCTAACTCGTGGCCTTCAAACTTTCCTATGTCAGAGGTGCTCTCTGCAAATATTGACACGTCTCCAGGGACTTCCTGCCCTAGTTTAAGAAAGGCAGTGCAAAACTAGTAAAAGGGTAATAGAGCTATCATTCCAGCAAACATTTTTATTAGGATACAGCAGTAGAAAAAGAAACACGCAAATATGTCAACAAATACAGAGAAAATATCAATTCCAGAATTCTCAAGAGTCTGTGTGTTTGTGACACACAGGATGTTCAGCCTCTGCCAGACTCAAATCTGATAACCCGGCAGACCTCCTGGGATCTCCTCACATACTCCCAGTTTGTAAACCCTTACTGCACCTCATTCTTGCTCAGGAATTCAAAATTATTTAACTCCACAACAACCCCGCCGCCCCCCCCTCCCCCACCCCCACCCCTTAGTTTTTCCTTTCTCTAGCACTCTACAGAATTTTAACACCCAGGCTCCATAGTTCTTTCTTGGCTTTGTTCAAACCAGAATATGGGTTTGCTTTTCAATTGGTTTTGAAGTCCTGCTCCTTCTGGTCCCAAAGGGCCTCTTCTGTCTCCTGACCAGCTGTAGACCTGCTTCTGCCTAACGGTTCTTCCCGCTCAGGTCCCGGTTAAAATTGCATCAGGGTCCTATTGACATAATAGGACCCCAATGTGCATAAATTTGTGAGGCTCCTGCTCGCTTTTGTTCGGCACCTCATCTGCCTGCAAAACCCTGCAAGTTAACCCTGCAAACAGCCGGGATCTGAGCAGCTAAATAAGCTGCTAATTTTTAACTGCCCACCCACTCGGTTTCCACCGGCTAGTTAGGGTTTATTTTGACCTGGGAGTCCCTAGTGATTGGTAGATAAGTGCTACCTCTGGAGTTCTTTCCAACTATTCGTACTGGCATAATGATTAGAAACTAACAAATGCCTACAAAGCCTGACATTTATACGATGGATCCCTATGATTATAGAAGCAGCCATTTTGAAGATTGTCCTCGAGAAACAGAATCTGAGACTAACAGCTCAGTAAACAATTGGGTGATGACCTGGGAGTTATGTCTCTTCTCAGTGGCATTCATGCATTTCAACTACACACAAGAGTTGTAAATTTTACATTGAGACTATCATTACCAGGATGCATTCACATACAGTATAATAGTTCAGCTGAGGATCCCATGGATGCAAACAGGTTAGTTTTGGTCAATCTGAAAAGGGTACGAAATGATAAAAGTATATTTAGGTCAGACATCTACATTGATAAGCTGATGAGGTAACCAGCTGATGAATTCAATTGACAGAAGGCTCAGATGGACATTTACCTCAAAGTGTTCTTCTAACAAACTGAAGACTAACTTTACCACAGAACAAAAACATTTCACAAAACCTTCCCAGACACAACGCTAGCTGATGGTATTTTTTTCAACAGGAAGTTACTCTAGCTGTTTAAAACTACATTAAATCATTGTTAATTTTGCCACAGAGCTGTGTGCAGGAATAAAACTATATGCAAGTAATTTTTCTGATGGCATTTTTCTCATAATTTCCTTTCTACTATCTCTTGTGGAACTCACCGAAATACAAGAGCAGGATAGAAAGCTGCGCTCCAGAAGAGTTGAAGCTCCTGGATAACAAAATAAAGATGAACAAATCAAGGCTGTTCTGACAAAAGATTTCTTTTCTAAGCTAGAGACAACAATTGAGAGGTACTTTCAAGATGCAGGAAAATGCTGGAAACATACAGCAAGCCAGTTAGCATCTGAAAGAGGACGATCGGTCCCACCTGAAACTCTACCTTTCTTTCTGTTTCAGACATCAACAGACCTGCTGTGTATTTTCAGTATTTTCTGTTTTCTAATTCAGATTTTCTGACATTCAGGGTTTAAATTAATTTCTATAATAAGTGTAATCTTCAGCGTTCACTGCATTGTGAAAGAGCTGAGCTCTTCTGGAAAGATCTTCTGAAAAAAATTGGCAGTCAAGAATGCCTGGGATACAAGGAGAGACCTTCATTAGAACCATTAACTTTGAAGATTATGTCAAGAGGATGTATTAAATCAAAGGGAAGACATCAAGCAAGACTGAAATCAAGGAACTGTAGGAATGGCTAGATTCCTAACTAAAGGACTGAGGTCGAGTCAGTCGATCAAACAAACGATGTTTAATACTAATCAACAGAGTTTAAAACGAAAACACAGGAGAACTACATTACAGGTCTGTACTCTTTGCTGGCTCCACGAGGACTGACTAGGGCGGCTCCCCAGCCTAACGTCATGACGTCATCACGCTTTCCCGCCACTGGAGGATCACGTGATCAACGTGATGACGTCATCGCGTTTGGTCTCATTCTTAAAGGGACCGCACTATGTACATGCAATGATATGAACAAAGATACAGATTCATTCTGTAGCTAATAATTTGTTAAAGATAATTATGTACATTAGATCAGAGTCCCCCTGGTGGCTTCGCCACATGCGCCCCCCCAGAATTGTCTTTAACAGTAAAAGTCAATCGACTAGGAGGTCTGACAAGCCTGTCAGAGCGACTCCTGTATTCTTGGAGTGGACGTTGTTGAACAGCGGGTGGGCTGGCGGATGGAAGCCTTCGGTCTGGCGTGGATGCAGTGGGAGGTCGACCACGTCGTGGTGGCTGTGCAGTCTCTACTGGCCGGTCGATGTCCAGGTGTGCCGGTTTGAGACGGTCAATGGATATGTGGTCGGGTTTACCACCGATGTCTACAGAGAAACTCTTGTCACCTGTCTCCAGTATGCGAAAAGGGCCTGTGTAAGGGGCCTTGAGCGGATCCCTATGAGCATCATGACGAATGAATACAAATTCAGCATTCTTTAGCTCCGCTGGTACGTGTGAAGATGGAAGGCCATGATGCGAAGTTGGGATAGGCGCAAAAGCCCTGGCTGTTTCCCAGTGGCTGCTGAGTTGTTCGGCTGCGGACCACGGCTCAGTTGGAAGCGGCAGGAAATCTCCCGGTACACGGAGTGGCTGGCCGTACACGAGCTCCGCGGCGGACGATTGCAGGTCCTCTTTGGGCGCCGTGCGGAGACCCAACATGACCCACGGAAGCTTATCCACCCATCCGGTGCCTTGGAGGCTGGCCCTCAGTGATGCCTTTAACGATCTGTGGAAACATTCACACAAACCGTTTGCTTGCGGGTGATAGGCCGTGGTGCGGTGAAGCTTGGTGCCGAGACCCTGGGCCACAGCGTTCCAGAGCTCGGAAGAGAACTGTGGACCGTGGTCTGAAGAAATGTCCGCCGGAACGCCGAAACGTGCGACCCACGAGGAGAGGAATGCTCTGGCGACATCGGCGGACGTAGTAGACGCCAGAGGAACTGCCTCTGGCCATCTAGTAGTACGATTGACCATGGTGAGGATGTGTGTGAACCCCTGCGACGGTGGAAGTGGCCCGACGAGGTCCACGTTGACATGGTCGAATCGCCATTCTGGTACTGCGAACGTGGTCAATGGGGCCTTAACGTGACGTTGCACCTTAGACGTTTGACAGACGGCACAGGTGTTAGCCCAGTCGCAGATATCCTTACGCGTTCCTCTCCAGACGAACTTAGCCGACATTAATTTTTCAGATGCCTTGACGCCAGGATGCGAAAGCCCATGTATGGCGTCGAAAACTTTGCGGCGCCAGGCGACTGGAACGATCGGGCGGGGATCTCCCATGGAGACATCGCAGAGTAACGAGGTGCCTGCAACGTGGAATTGCACATCGGTCGGTTGGAGGCTAGAGGTGTCGGTGCGATACGCCTGCGTTTCAGGGTCGGATGCCTGATCGGTAGCCATGAGGGCACAATCGATGCCCAGCTGGACCGCCCGTACGGTCGCGTGAGAAAGGCAATCAGCTACCAAGTTGTCCTTGCCAGCTACGTGTTGGACGTCTGTCGTGAATTCTGAAATGAGAGTTAGCTGTCGCTGCTGTCGAGCCGACCACGGTTCGGCGGTCTTGGCCATGGCAAAGGTCAGTGCTTTGTGATCTACAAACGCAGTGAAGGGACGTCCTTCTAATAAAAAACGGAAATGGCAGATAGCCAGGAACAGCGCCAGCAGCTCCCGGTCGAAAGTGCTGTATTTGCGTTCGTTGCGCCGGAGTTGGCGGCTGAAAAATGCCAGTGGTTGCCACGTCCCGTTGACCCACTGTTCCTGCACAGCGCCTATGGCATAGTCGGAAGCGTCGGTGGTAAGGGCGATGGTGGCACCTGGCAGAGGGTGCGCCAACATAGTTGCATTGGCTAGAGCGGTTTTTGTGTTGTCGAAAGCGTTGTCCATTTCGACTGTCCAGGCTATTGTATCCTTTCTGGCCTTGCCTTTGAGGGCCTCGTAAAGGGGCTGCATGAGTCGTGCTGCCTTGGGCACAAAGCGGTGGTAGAAATTCACCATGCCCAGGAATTCTTGAAGAGCCTTGGTGGACTGCGGCCTTGGGAATGCCGTAATTGCTTCGACCTTTTGACTGCAGCGGAATTGCGCCCTCCGAAGTAATGCAGTGGCCCAAGAAGTCAATCTGTTGTAGGCCGAACTGACACTTGGCCGGGTTGATTATGAGGCCATGTTGGCTGAGGCGCCGAAAGAGGGTGCGGAGATGGCAGACGTGTTCCTCTTTGGTAGAGCTGGCTGTCAGGATGTCGTCAAGGTAGACAAATAAAAAGGGAAGATCCTGCAGGACCGAGTCCATGAGTCGTTGAAAAGCCTGTGCGGCGTTCTTGAGCCCAAATGGCATCCGTAGAAACTCGAACAGTCCAAAGGGAGTGATGACAGCCGTTTTCTGGACGTCCTGCGGGTGTACGGGAACTTGGTGGTAGCCACGGACGAGGTCGACCTTGGAGAAGATTGAGTTTCCCGCCAAATGGGCGGAGAAATCCTGTATATGTGGGATCGGGTACCGATTGGGAGTAGTGGTGTCATTAAGGCGTCGGTAGTCTCCGCATGGCCGCCAGCCACCACCGGGCTTCGGGACAATGTGGAGAGGCGAGGACCAGGGACTATTCGACCAGTGAATAATCCCCAGCCATTCCATCGTGGCAAACTCTGCCTTCGCAGCCGCGAGCTTGCCGGGTTCCAGGCGCCGAGCTCGCACGTAAACCGGAGAGCCAGTCATGGTAATGTGGTGTTCGACACCATGCTTAGTGGCCGAGGAGGAGAAAGTGGGCTTGGTCAGCTCCGGGAATTTACCTAATAGGTGAGTGAACTCGTCCGGTGAGGACAACTCGCAGGAGACAGTGTGTGATGTTGCGGAACTGCGGAAGCAAGGGATGGAGTGGAAGGTGGCCGCGTTGACCAATCGACGATTTCTTACATCCACCAAGAAGCTGTTGGCGCATAAGAAATCCGCACCGAGGATGGCTTGCGAAACCTTGGCTGTAATAAATTCCCACTGAAACCGTTGCCCGCCGAAGCACACCTGGACCCGCCGTTTGCCAAAGGAACAAATGGCCCCGCCATTAGCTGCCACGAGGGAGAGGCCGTGCATCCCAGACTGAATATCGAGTGCTGAGGCAGGAAGGATGCTACACTGCGCCCCGGTGTCGCATAAAAAGCGCCGGCCTGAGAGGGAATCTATAATGTAGAGGAGCTTCCCGGTATTTCCAATTGCCATTGCGGCCGTGGAACGTCCCTCAGACTCAGTCCTCCTTTTCTGGAGTTGCTGCTGGTGTTGATGTCGGTTTTTTTTTAGGCGCGAAACTGCAGGGAGGCCGGCAGCCTCTGTCTTTCGCGCCGAAATGGGCGTGGTAAAAGCACAAGCCAGGGGATGGAGGCGTCGGGGCGGTGTTCGTGGGGGAGGGGTGCCTCGTGGCAGCGCAGGATTGCTGCGTGACCACATAAATCGTATCTGCTTCTGCAGCAAGTGCTGCGCAATCTGTGGCTTCCGATCTGGCGAGGGCCGCCTGAACCTGCTCGGGTAGTTGACTCAGGAATAACTCCCGAAAGAGGAAACATTGTGGTTCGGAGCCAAGGAGCGTGAGCATCTGGCTCATTAACTCAGATGGCTTGGAATCGCCAAGCCTGGGCAAAGCGAGTAGCCGGTGGGCATGCTCCGCCTTTGTGAGCCCGAAGACCTGTATTAACTGCGCTTTGAGAGTATTATACTTGCTGTCAACTGGGGGTTTTCGAGCAGGCTGATGATCCGTGAGGCCGTGGAGCTGTCGAGTGCGGCGACCACGTAAAGGTAACGGGTCTGATCCGCAACGATGTTTCGGAGATCGAATTGTGCTTCTGCTTGGACGAACCAGGAGGCCGCCTATTCCCAAAACTGTGGGAGCTTCAAAGCCACGGAGTTCGCATCCATGTTTCGTCGCGCTTCGATTCTTCCGCGAAAATTGTTCACGAAAATTCGGGGTCACCACTGTAGGAATGGCTAGATTCCTAACTAAAGGACTGAGGTCGAGTCAGTCTATCAAACAAATGATGTTTAATACTAATCAACAGAGTTTAAAACGAAAACACAGAAGAACTGCATTACAGGTCTGTACTCTTTGCTGGCTCCACGAGGACTGACTAGGGCGGCTCCCCAGCCTGACGTCATGACATCATCACGTTTTCCCGCCACTGGAGGATCACGTGATCAACGTGATGACATCATCGCGTTTGGTCTCATTCTTAAAGGGACCGCGCTATGTACATGCAATGATATGAACAAAATACAGATTCATTCTGTAGCTAATAATTTGTTAAAGATAATTATGTACATTAGATCAGAGTCCCCCAGGTGGCTCCGCCACAGAACATTGATTCAACAAAGATTCACGATTGAATGCTTGAGATATAAAGGACAATACCAGCATCTCCTACTCCAACAGGAGTTACAACAAGAAAACCTTCAGATTTACAGTACCTCAGAGAAGGGAGAAGTGAAGTTTACATACACACACGTACCTACAGATTCAGAGAGCCAGCCACCACCCATCTCACCTCCTCCATCGCAAGGCAATGAATCATGGCAAGCACAATCTCTTTGGTTGAAGGTTCACATGAGCATCCCATATGGATTTAGAACCAGTAATCATTCCAAACCCCACAACTAGATATTCCACCCACCCTCATAGGGTATAAGGCCCAAACCAAGAGCCACAGCTTAGCAGAATCAATGCCCTCCCAGAAGAGTGACTGAAGATAATGGGGGTCATTTTAACTTTGGGTGATGTTGTAAAGCTGCCGATATCGAATCAGCTGCTCATTATACACCATGCTCCATTTTTCTTTCCATTGAAGTCAACAGCTAATTCGATCTCGCCCGCTTCACAACATCACTCATAGTTAAAATTACCCCCAGTGTGTCTTTCTAGAAGATGCTGTAGGCTTAAAAGGAAGAGTAAAATAAACCTTTGCTATAACATTTCAAAAATTCAACTGTGTGGAAGAAGTAAAACTTAAGAACATAAGAACATAAGAAATAGGAGCAGGAGTAGGCCCTTTGGCCCATCAAGCCTGCTCCGCCATTCAATGAGATCATGGCTGATCTACCTCATCTCCACTTTCCTGCACAATCCCCATATCCCTTGATTCTCTTAATATTCAAAAATCTATCGATCTCTGTCTTGAATATAATCAATGACTGAGCCTCCACAGCCCTCTGGAGTAGAGAATTCCAAAGATTCACCACCCTCTGAGTGAAGAAATTTCTCCTCATCTCAGTCCTAAATGGCCGACCCCTTATTCTGAGACTGTGACCCCTGGTTCTAGACTCCCCAGCCAGGGGGAAACATCCTCCCTGCATCTACCCTGTCAAGCCCTGTAAGAATTTTCAATGTTTCAAAGAATTTTGTATAATCCACCCACCCGTTTTACAACATCGCCCATAATTAAAAACAACTAGTGGAGCATACAGCGGTGAGATTGTAAAAACAATTGCTGACAATCTAGTAAGAATTGGCAAAAAGCTTATAAAGTTCATCCAAAAGGATGATCAATTCTCCCATTGTTCTTCCAGGAAATCCTTGTCAAAGACTCATTCCTATAGTAGAAGGTTCCATACCACTGACGACAATTGACCCTCCACCACTCTAAAGGTCACAATGGCTCTGTGCTCCTTAAATAGAAAGCATGGCTTGTGTTGTGAGCCATTATTTTTTGTTTTAGTATTTATGGAACTAATCTATTTTAAGATATTAAGGAATCGTGACTGATTAATATTACTAAATAGGTGGTTACCTCCCAAAGAATAAACAATATTCTTTGCAATAGGACTACTGAAAGGATGAATTGCAAACATATGTTCAGCTGAAACAATAGGGCAGCCATCTCAATATTAGAATGTTTTCAGGGTAATGTCCTCACGAAAATTATCCCAAAGTCTAACTGTGGGTAAAATTATTAATTCCAAGAAAGTCTCTGAACAAGCTGTAAAATGCTCACTATAATTGCACTCGAATCATTTGGCTACTTTATAATAAAGCAAACCTGTTATATTATTGCATTTTGCCATTCCATTTCCCCCAGGGGGGATTAGCCTGGAGCGAGGCAACATATTTTTCAGCAGATTAGGGCTGAACTGCAGAGGAAGGGTTGCAATCTCCTGGTGCTGATATCCTCTCTCAGCATGTTATTCAAAAGAAATGTGATTGGGGACCAGGATAATAAATGTAACTGTCACAAAAAATGGCAGCGAAACCATTTTGTACATCTGTTCACTGAGGGTTATACCACCCTCTCTTCATTGGAAAAAAACACAGGAAAAAAGCCCTCTTTTATTCATTATTTTTGACCCGCTAATAAAATCTCAGTAATGTGCGGTTTTGAAATGTGCACTGCCTGAAAATGATTTCTTTTTCAAATGGGATTGAAGAAAACGGGCCATCAGCTGTACCAGCAGTAATGACGTTTAACAGTTCTCAAGTAGTGAACAAACCAATTAGATGGTACAAAGGTTGGAAAGTTTGTTAATTCAGGTGTATCTTTTGTGTGACATGTCTGAACTAGAATTGAGAAAAATCCTAATTTACCCAGAAGTCATGACATTTGCAGGCCCACGTCCTCAGTCTGGGAAAATGAGTCAGATAGAAATTTTCTCAGCTCCCTCATGATGAACAATGTACTCTTCATATAATCCACACAAACGCACTGCCTCCGTAATGTAATTCTCTTTTAGTTTACATGATGATTTTATCGAGAAACATGGGATGCAGAATTATCTTAATAAGAAAGTGACGTGTTTGGCATCTAATGAGTGTAAAGTATTGTAGGACACCATTTGATACAGACTGTATTAATAGTGATTGTGCATCCACAAATCCATTCCACTATGAAAATTCTGATGAAAGGTCATTGACCTGAAATGTTGACCCTGATGTTGACAGGGGCAGGTTTGGTGAGCGGCGAACATAAGAACATAAGAAATAGGAGCAGGAGTAGGCCAATCGGCCCCTCGAGCCTGCTCCGCCATTCAATAAGATCATGGCTGATCTGATCCTAACCGCCAATCTACTATCACAGAACCATCTCCTGAATCTAACAGAATTAGACACACGAAATAGGGGCAGGATCAGGCTACACGGCCCCTGGGCCCGCTCCGCTACCCACAGGGCCATGACCGATCCGAACCTAGACTCATGTCCAAATTCCTGCCCGCTCCCCGTAACCCTTAATTCCCTTTACTTCTAGGAAACTGCCTATTTCTGTTTTAAATTTATGTAATGATGTAGCTTCTACAGCTTTTTGGGGCAGCATATTCCATGGACCTACCACCCTCTGAGTGAAGTAGTTCCTCCTCATCTCAGTTTTGAAAGAGCAGCCCCTTATTCTAAGACTATGCCCCCTAGTTCTAGTTTCACCCATCATCAGGAACATCCTCCCCGCATCCACCCGATCCAACCCCTTCACAATCTTATATGTTTCAATAAGATCGCCTCTCATTCTTCTGAACTCCAATGAGTAGAGTCCCAATCTACTCAGCCTCTCCTCATATGTCCATCCCCTCATCCCCGGGATTAACCGAGTGAACCTTCTTTGTACTGACTCGAGAGCAAGTATGTCCTTTCTTAAGTATGGACACCAAAACTGTACGCAGTATTCCAGGTGTGGTCTCACCAATACCTTGTACAACTGAAGCAATACCTCCCTATTTTTATATTCTATCCCCCTAGCAATGAAAGCCAACATTCCATTGGCCTTCTTAATCACTTGCTGCACCTGCATACTAACCTTTTGAGTTTCGTGCACCAGGACCCCAAGATCCCTTTGTACTTCAGTACTTTCCAGTTTCTTGCCATTAAGATAATAGCTTGCTCTACGATTCTTCCTGCCAAAATGCATAACCTCACACTTTCCAGTATTGTATTCCATCTGCCAAATCTCTGCCCACTTACTTAGCCTGTCTATGTCCCCTTGCAGGTTTTTTATGTCCTCCTCACTCACTACTTTCCCTCCCATCTTAGTATCATCTGCAAACTTTGATATGTTACACTCGGTCCCCTCCTCCAAATCGTTAATATAGATTGTAAAGTGTTGGGGACCCAGCACCGACCCCTGCGGAACACCACTAGTTACTGATTGCCATTCTGAGAATGAACCATTTATCCCAACTCTCTGCCTTCTGTTAGATAGCCAATCCTCTATCCATGCCAGAATATTACCCCCAATCCTGTGATTTTTTATCTTAAGCAATAATCTTTTGTGTGGCACCTTGTCAAATGCCTTTTGGAAGTCTAAATACACTATGTCCACTGGTTCCCCTTTATCCACCCCATATGTTACTTCCTCAAAGAACTCCAGCAAATTTGTCAAACATGACTTCCCCTTCATAAAACCATGCTGACTTTGTCCTATTAAATGATGATTATCCAAATGTCCTGTTACTGTCTCCTTAATAATGGACTCCAAAATTTTACCTACCACAGATGTTAGGCTAACCGGTCTATAGTTTCCAGCCTTCTGTCTACTGCCCTTTTTAAATAAGGATGTTACATTAGCAGTTTTCCAGTCTGCCGGGACCTTTGCTGAGTCCAGGGAGTTTTGGAAAATTATTACCAATGCATCCACAATCCCTACCGCCACTTCCCTCAAGACCCTAGGATGTAAGCCATCAGGTCCAGGTGATTTATCCGCCTTGAGTCCCATTATTTTACCGAGTACCACTTCCTTAGTGATTTTGATCGTGTTTAGCTCCTCCCCCCCTTTAGCCCCTTGTTTGTCCAGTGTTGGGATATTCTTTGTGTCTTCTACTGTAAAGACTGATATAAAATATTCATTCAGTGTTTTTGCCATCTCCATATTTCCCACCCGGTCTTATCCTCTAAGGGACCAACATTTACTTTAGCCACCCTTTTTCTTTTTATATAACTATAAAAACTCTTACTATCTGTTTTTATATTTTTTGCTAATTTACTTTCATAATAATAATAATTCAACTTTATTTCATTGTACAATGCACAAGTACATGAACAATGAAATGTGATCTTGCAAGCTCCCATGAGTTCAGTACAAATAACATTAAATGTAAATAGCACCGTCCTGGGAGAAGCAAAGCCGCTGCGTCTGTGCGCGCCACCATTCCATTTCCACCATTCCTCCTGTCCGACAATCTTCAGCCGCACGCCCGGACCTGCTCACCAGCTGCCCCTCCTGGGGCTCCTTCCGTGACCTTCTCACCAACTGCCCCTCCTGGGGGCTCCTTCTGTGACCTTCTCACCAACTGCCCCTCCTGGGGTCTCCTTCTGTGACCTTCGGCACCTGGTCTTCCCTGATGGTCACCCCTCCAAGTACTAACCAGGCCTGGCTCTGTTTAGTTTCCAAGCCTTGCCAGTGACTCTGTCCCTAGTCCCAGGAACAGGGCTATCTTCCCTTTCTTAATCAATCTTTTTGTTATTTTTTGCTGTCTTTTAAAGTTTTCCCAATCCTCTATCCTCCCACTAGATTTAGCTACCTTATATGCCCTTGTTTTTATTCAAATACTATCCTTAATTTCTTTACATAGCCACAGATGGCTGTCTTTTCTTTTACACCCTTTTCTTCTCAGTGGAATATATATTTTTTGGAAGTTGTAAAATAACTCCTTAAATGTACACCACTGATCATGTATCGTCTTACCCTTTAATCTATTTTCCCAATCCACTCCACTCAATTCCGCTCTCATACCTTCATAGTCTCCTTTATTCAAGCTTAGCATGCTTGTTTGAGATCCAACCTTCTCACCCTCTAATTGAATATGGAATTCAACCATGTTATGGTCACTCATTCCAAGGGGATCCTTTACTAGGACATTTTTAATTAATCCTGTCTCGAGAAAACAGAAGTTTCCCCGCATGCTGTGGAGTTTTAAGTCCACAGCATGCATACTTTTTTTACAGTGGTATCCCCACCTGGAAGTCAGCCTGATTGACAGGCTTGGCTTCCAGTCGGGCGGGGAGCAGTCCAGAGTAGGCTGCAGCCCCGGGCAAGGAGCCTGCAGCTGCTAATGGGAGGGGGGTCTGATCTCCGACCCGGGGGTGGGAGTCCGATCACAAACCCAGGGTGGTGGGGGGGGTCTGATCCAAGCTTCGGGGGGCTGGGGGGAAGCACTCCTGCTCCTCTTGGCCCACAAGCAGTGCTGTGAAGGCAGTTACTTTCTCCCCGAAGCTGTCTTCGCCTCCCTTGAGCTGCCAGGTTTCCCGAGGCCTGGGAAATGCAGCTGGCCACGATTAAACCTTTAAAACAGGTTACTTCTGAGGCTGCCAGCTCAGTAAAATATTTAAATGACCAACCCGCTTCCTGGGAGTGGGTTGGCTGCCCACCCCTTGTCTCATCTCTGTTAAACCCGGAAGTGGGCGGGTTAAAGGCGGGTTGGGTTTGAGATTTTTAAAACTTTAACATCTCACCCAACCCCAACCCAGCCATTTTTGGGGGTTGAAATTCACCCCGTTAACTCTGCTTCTCTCTCCACAGATGCTGCCTGACCTGCTGTGTATTTCCAGCATTTTCTACTCAATGTAACCCAGCTGAGTTTAACTGCCCAGCCACCCACTTGGCTTCCACCAGGCGGGTAAGGTTAAAATCACCCCCCAAATCTGGCTTGAAAAATGTACTCACTTTTGGTGCTGTTTCAAATCTTTTCACTAATTTGTTTTGGAGGGTAGATATATTCTGACCTGCGCTAAACAATTCTTCAGCAGTTCCACTGGTATTGTTCCAAAATTTAGTTGGTTCTGTTTTTTATTTGGATTGTTAAGTCGTGCAAAAATGTAGCCCAGAGTCTCTCTCGGTGATTGTGTAGATTTAAAAAAATATTTAGAAATATTTGTATTTTTTTGTGTTTGGCAGAGAGGAAAGAAGCAAAATGGGACAACGAGTCGAGATACAGGCCCGTAATTTCCAGTCAGCGGTGAAGCAAAGGCGTCTGCCGCTGGTCCTGAAGTAAGCTGCCCACAAAGATCTCGCGATCTCTGTGGCGAGAAGTTCATCTTTTCCGACGTTCGGTTGAAATCAGTGCAAGTTAATGGGGAATCCCTAGTGCGAGCTACTGTGAGGTCAACAGCTGTGAGGACATAAGCAGCCAATCACAATGCTGAATTCTCACAGTCTGGAAACCAGGGAGTGAGGAAGCTCTTTTTATTCTGACTTTTTAAAAATGCATCGGAGAGCAAACCAAAGATTGGGGCTCTCACATGGGGAAAAGGTAAACCTGAAATATATATGAACAAACTTATTAAAAAAATTGAAATAAAAAAAGTTTCTTATAAAGTTTAATTTTTATTAGAATGGATAAATTTGATGCTTCACAAAATTAAAACTAATTTTTCAGGGCCATAACATTTATTTAGCAGTCAATACAGTGTTAAAACCCCAGTTACACCAAATTCGAAAGGGTTTAACTTTTAATGGGGTATTTAACAGCTATATTACTGTGGAAAAGCTGAAGTTTTCATCAGTTTCCCTGATTTCCCTGATTACACTGATTGGGGGTGGGGGAGGGGGGGATGGTGTGGGTGGGCGGGGGGGGGTGGGGTGGGTTGAGGGCACAGCGCAGCCTGTGTCTGAGCAATGAATAACTGACCACAACTTCCAGATTTCCGTGTTAGGATGCGCATGCACTAGATCCTGAAGTTGCGGTCAGCTTCAAAGGGTAATAACAGCGAACGCTGTTTGTTTGCTGTTATTACCCACTGCAAATTCCAGGCCACAATCTCCATGTTCAGCTGAGAAAGGTAAACAGACCCGAATCTCAGAAGACTCACAAGAATTACTCAGATTTCAAGCAATCGTGACATTATCAAGTCTTTACATTTATATAAAACTGATTAGAAATCAATTTGAAATCCAAGAACTTCATCAAAGAAATTTAGTTACAAGCTAAAAACAAAGAACCTCAAGACTTTTTATTCGGGAAACCTAGGTTGGAAAAGTTTGGGAGGGAAGACGATGAAACAATAAATATTGGTCAGCTAATGCCAAGCTTATTTTTACCCCTTGAAGATTGTAGGAGGAAGGAACAATTGGGAAAGACAAGGAATTCAACAGTTCTGAGATCTGGGAAAGAACAATTAAAGTAAGAAATCAATGATTCTTGATTTCAACACAATGAGGATGTGGGGAAGAAAAGGAATGTATCAGTGACTCCTGGCTGTAAAATAATGTCTTTCTTATCAAGACTGCAGTCACTGGAAACCCTGAATGATGGGTAATGAGAGGCTGATGGGAGCTAGAAGATCGCAACCTTCCTCAGCACTCAGCACCAATCTCTTGGAAAACACATCACCTGGCTCCAAGCCAGTTGCACTTTTGACTTCGTCTGCGGAGGTCACGTTTTTACCCTGTAGACCTTTTATTATTTTTGTAGTGGGAAGGTTTCAATTTATTAATCATGTAATGGTTACCTTCATTGGAAAGGGTTTGTAATTTACTCCATCTGCACTTCTATTTCTAGTTTTGACAGAGGTTTCATCAGTAGATGGGATCTGAATCACTTCTGCCATCAGATTCATATCTTCTTACCCTCCCCAAGGTCCAGACGAAATCCCACAGGACATTGTTTGGCTATGTAACACAAAATATGCTGCAAAGATCTGGCAAAACTTTCCATGGTTATATTGATGCATGCCAACAAGCATTTGAAACACATCTTGAAGATGCCAAAAGATATCTAAATCAAAAGGTGAGGAAAATGGTGCTTTATTATATCTCTGTAGGTATGTGTCCAGGAATCAGTCACCTTTGCTGCCAATGTTCCTTGAAATATAAAGGCAGAAAACAGGTATTTGGCTTATTATAGCTTATAAAATGGATTTAAGAGCCAAACTATCTCTTTCCCACATGTGCCAATCACAAGAGCCTTGTGTTTTTTCAGCCAAAGTAAAATTGGCACTAATATAACAGTCATGTTCAGACTTAACTTTTTGCAGCACATTTTGCTTGACGTGGCTTCTGAAGGTTGAGCAAATGGAACCTTTCTCTAATTGCAGAAAATAGCTTGACTTGCCAAAGGTGGGCAATAATGCATAATGAATAGCCCTAAGGACATATCAGAAGCATTCACTGCACAAAAAAATGTACTTTGTGTGCTGCTGCTGCAGAATAGTTATAGGAGAGCAGATTTGGCTGCTCGCTCTGCCAATGACAAAGACTTAGGTTATATACTTGGATGTTGATGTTGGCCTGATAGTCACTGAGCTCATACTGGGAGATTGTAAAGTACCAACAGCCTGAGAAGAAGGTGCTGATTTCACCTTCTACAGCACCATCTGTATATGGGGATATATTTTGATTTCAGGTCCCATTTAATTCCTAGCAGTAATCAAGTATATGTCAGTGGTCTAAATCTCTTAGTTTTTGTCTCTTGCTTTTATGCTACATTACTAAAATACTTAGGGTGATTTTTCAGAACATTGTTAAGACTGTTATTTGTTGCCTACATGTTCCCTACATTGTTTTTTTTTCCAGTGTTAGATTTATGAACTCATGTTTTACCGGCATTTTCACTAGGATATCGCAGGTATAAAGCTTTCAAATGCTGTTAAAGGAAAGTTGCTCTCACTTGTCTTTGAACACTCTAACCCCGATTTTAACTTGGAGCAGGCTTTGGATGGCAGAGACAGGATGCCCCAGCCCATCCAAATTAAAATGTTTTATTTGTTTTTATGGGATGTGGGCGTCGCTGGCAATGCCAGCACTTATTGCCCATCCCTAGTTGCCCTTGAGAAGGTGGTGGTGAGCCGCCTTCTTGAACTGCTGCAGTCCATGTGGTGATGGTACTCCCACACTGCTGTTAGGGAGGGAGTTCCAGGATTTTGACCCAGCGACGATGAAGGATCGGCGATATACTTCTAAGTCAGGATGGTGTGTGACTTGGAGGGGAACTTGGAGGTGGTGGTGTTCCAATGTGCCTGCTGCCCTTGTCCTTCTAGGTGGAAGAGGTCGAGGGTTTGGGAGGTGCTGCCGAAGAAGCCTTCCAAAGAAAGTAAATTTTGGGAGAGTCTCGTGGGAGGGAACAGGTGAGCCCATGCGGGGGAAGAACTAAATGTTCCTTGTAGGGCCCAAAGAAGCACTTCTGCTCCTCCTGGCCCCACAAAGAAAGTAAAACACTTTTATTAAATGGCCTCTTTTGTTCCTGGATCCTTTTCCAACTGTCTTCAACTGGTGAAAAAACCACAGTGGCTTCCCTGATGAGGCCAGAGATAAAATGGCATCTGGGTCCAATGGCATCAATGGACCCTGATCTGCATTTTAAAGAAGGACCCCACCAGCTTCTACTGCTGCCTGATCAGAAGAGCAGGTTAAAATTGAAGACTTCGTGGTCCATGCGGGACATTAGTAGGTAAGTCACTTGGCAGATTTTAACTGCCCACATGCATAGTTGCCGCCAGACCGGTAGGGATAAAATTACCTCTGGTGTCTCTTGAGAATGCCTTCCTAAGCAAATACTAAATATTTGCACTATATATTTAAACGCATAAATGTAGTGCAAAAAAAACTGTAAACAGAGGGCAGAAATACTTGACAGTGTCAAAACATTAGGAAATTAAAATACTTCTACTTTTAAAACTGAAATCTATGCAAAAGGTAAGAGAACAAATAGAAGTAAAAAAGCTGCAAATGCTGTAAATCTGAAACAAAAATAGAAATTGCCAATCAGCATCGGAAGAGAGGAGAAGGCGGATTCCCATTTTGGATCGTGCCTTTGTCTGTCTTCAGTTGTGACTTTAGACTGATGAGTCTGGGGTTTCAAAGTATTTTGTTGGCGTTAGTAAAAAAAAACTAATATGATGGACTAAACACAGGTGGCTTCTTATTTAAGCTTATGTATTGAGCTGGATTCAAAGAGCAAATTCTGATTTGGAATAGGTATTCAAACTACCATACCTTTCTCAATTTCTGTGCATAAAATATGGTGTACGTTAATGCATGGCTGCTAACGCGATTATGTTTTATTTGTCATGGCTTTCTTCTTTCTTTATTATTGAGGCGGTTCCATATTTATCTGAACAGTTTAAGGGGGGAAAAAAGGTCAAAGTATTCTGACTAAATGGATCATGTTCATCTAATATTTTTACAACCAGAGCCTTGAGAATATGTTTTCAATATCCACTCGTCGCTCTATGTTAGTGTTTTACCAAGCAGCTCACTGCAGGGGTCTTGACCTCTTCTGTCTCCCAGGGAAGGGTCAAGCTTTGTCAGAAGACTGGAAGCCGCTGGTTGTGTGACATGATAGGATAGCGCCTGTTCCTCCCTGCATCTGTAATACGGTTAGCCTTTTAGAAAGAGTTACATTGGTCATACCCAGCAACAGATTACATTACTGCTTGTATGATCAAAATGTAACAAATGGGTAGGAGGAACACAAATGACAGCAAATCAATGTTGAAGCAGATATGTTTTGAATCATTCCTTAGATCTGTCTACTAAGGAGGGAATATTTCATTTCTCAATTTGAGTTTGTGTCGCCTCAGCCCATAACAGTCATGAGTTTAGTGTAGAATACCTGTCTCTTTGGATATTGAAATCAAAACTGTGTAGCGTGCTTAAAGGTCTCCCCACCTCCTAGGCTCCAGATTTTAATGTCCCTTTGTTCTGCAGGGGACAGACATGGACAAGGCAATTGGGAATCAGATGTGATTTAATTAACTTCTTTGAAATGAAATTAAAGACACTGGATATGGTGATATTGCAGACCTTTTGTGTTGAGGTTTTTCATTCCCATTTGCTGTCTCCTCATCATCTCTTGTTACATAGCCTTACAGTCACGGCAGATGCTTGGTGCATTGCCTGATAGGTTTGTGTGCAGCAGACTGCATTTGGCACATTTCTGTTTGTTTTTAAATCTTGCATGGTTTACTTCTTTGCTGATTTATAATTCATTGTAACTTAAGTGCTGCCTTTGCAAAGTCAGCCTCTGCTCTTTAAACTTGTAGTGCTGTGGTTAGATCTGCTGCTAATGCCTAAACAGATCTGATGGCCAATGCATGATTTGTTAAATAATCCACAAGCACTTTGCGGATGACATTTCTTGACTTGCTTTGCGGTGTGTTTCACTTTCCCTCTGTGCTAATTGCAGACACACAGAGCTTGCTGCTAGGGAGAAGTGATATGTTTGCTCTCAAACACCTCTCATATTTCAGTGGAAGGAAATAAAGATTGTTTGGCTTTGTTAGCTTGAGAATTTGGAACTCGTGTGCAAAGAAAAATTTCAGGATCTCTAAAATGAGAGAGGATTAGAAAAGTGAAACTATAATTTAGACCTTTTTCTATTCAAAACCCACGAATGGTTACTTCTTTGGAAGTGCCCACACTATTATTATAAATAAATATCTCCGGGAGCTACAGATACCAATATTAGTTTCAGTATTCTGCAATCACGCTTTTGCCTGGTGTTTAAGTAGAGTACGTTAAACATTGATGACTTCTACAGTTCTGTGCTGCACGTTTCTGAGGTGTTTGTTTGCTGGAGTCGCCGGGATCTTTGATGTCTGCGGTCTGTAATCGAGAATGGAACTAAGGATAATTTGGTTTTGCCCCAGAAGATTTGTGTTATCACTGCTGGATAAACATGAATTCATTCTGGTCGTAATTGTGGACTTTAACTTCTGGAAAGCATAAGTAATAACAACTTCAAAAAAAAAAATGACCGTGAGGGAAACTTGACAGAATTCTGTTAGTGTTTGAGTGAGCATACTTTACATCGTGTCAGTGAGACGAACCATCTGGTTTATTCACAGTTTGCAATGTACGTGTACGTGTACGTGCCCCCATTCCCTTGCAAACACAATCCTCTCCCCTTCAATTTTCAACCTGCTCAGAAGACATTCCGACTGTTTTGTGAGTAAATCTGTGCAGTCTGAGCCACCGCAGTTAACAGGCAGCAGTAGAGCTTCATTCCTTTGCTACTGTTTGCTAATTAGAGAAGCTGCAGCCACTTCAGATTCCACTTGTTAACAGGAAGGAATGCAAAGAAAAGTAACATAAGGAAGCAAAAGAAAATGGAGGGGAGGGCTGGCGGGTTAGGAAGGGAAGTAAAGGGCAGGAGAAGAGAACTGCAACAGGTGGAAGACATATAAAAAAAATTCCTGGAGGAAATAATGAAGGACAAGCGGCTGAATGAAAAAGAAAGGATTGTGGAAAGTCAGAAAAATGAGTGGTAGAAAGAAATAAAGGTGTGGAAAAAAGACAAAGAAACGAGTGATACAAACTACATATGGACAAGGTAATGGAAGGAAGAAAGTACTTCCAGAAAGGTTAAAGCAGAATATGCAAAGGGCACTCCATACAGTTAGGTGTTGATCAACTCCATTGCCAGAACACACTTAACACTGGTTGCATATTTAAATATATGTTTTAAAGTTAGAGTTTTTAATTGAAATAAGCCTTTTAACTTTCTGTCTGTCTATCTTTAGTCTTGCATCTGTGTGTCTTTGTCTGATTTAGTTTTGTTAAAATCCTTGGGGCCTGCTGATTGGCTTGCACTAACCATTCAGTATGATCAGACCGGCAGTTAGTCAGGACAGTCGATACAACAGCTATAACAACGAGATGCCCATGTTTGATCCCACACCAGCATAAATGCTCCTGCCAACATTCAACCGGGGGGGAATATTTCGGGGGGTCAGCAGGCATGTTTGGTGGTGGGTTGGCTGGGAAAATGTTTGCTTTTTTTGACAGCGGCTAGGGAACCCGCTGTTACCCCGCCTCCACGCTAGTCTCCCAGATGTCGGGTCTGTTCGCGCTGAACAGACCCGACACCAATGGCAGGGGAGGCACTTTAGATTATGATGAAGAGCTTGTTATTAAGGCACTTAAAAACTATTTTAAGCTCACTTTTAGATCTTAAGAGTTCGCCAGTGGCTTCCCCGCTGCTCGGGGATCAGGTCAGGTAAGGAAGTTGGGTGTTGTGTCATCATGTGATGTTTCTTAACTTGACAACTGCAAATGGTCTATAAAAGGTCCCATTCACAGCTGTTCACTTTCCAAGGTTAGAAGCTGTTGCTTACTGCATTTTGAAGACAGATTGAGCTTTATGCAGCTTGCAAGTGTTTGGAGCAAACTCTCTATCCAGTGTCACCTCATTGGAACAACCTCTCTCACCATTGACAGATCGCTTCTGTTATCTCAATTCAGCTGCCATCTATTCCATCAGCATTGGTGCCCTGAAAAAAATCTCACCTTTGGTCCTCAGAATCTGACCACAATCAGCCCCAACATCAGCAGCACCAGGCACACCAGAAGCACCAACAACAACACTAACCTTCTCTGCAATCAGCTGGTGCTGCACAGGGCATCAGCACCCGACCACATTGCTGCCTTGGAGGCCAGGGACGGCCTCACCATAGCCAGATTTACTTTACTTGATGCTGTACACCCTGGCTGCCACATGATGCACCAGGTTGGCACCACCTCACACCAACACCATAAAGCACCCCTACAATGCCCAAGCCATTCCTTTCACACTCATCACCATTGCGGGGGGTACTGTTATATCTCACCATTCACTGCAACTCACTAAGCCACTTCCAAAGGTGTACACAAATCTCTCCAAGAATGCAAAGTGTTGAAAATAAACATTAACAGAAACTTCACATGAACATTGGTTAAAACACCCAAGTGCCTACCCTTGTGTGTTGTTAGTTGGTATGATTGGACTAGGATGAGGGTGAGTGTGAGGGGTGGCTAGTGAGATGGGGAAGTGATAATGTAGATAGAGAGGGATGGGTGGAGGTGCAAGGTAAGTTGGTATGGGTAAGGAGTAGGGTAGGGAAGGCAGAGTGATGGGGGAGTGCTGAGTGGCACAGCAGGATGAGGTTGAGTGTGGATTTGCAGTAACGTTTTGTGATCTGCTGAGATAATTGAAAGGTTTGCGTTACTGAAGCCTGGTCCTCCTGACGACATCCCTGCTTGTGTCCTCCTGTGCAATGTGCAACCAGGCTGTGTTGATCTCCTGGGGCGGTCTCTTCCACCCATTGGAAGGGAAGAGGACCTCCCTGCGGCTGTGACTCCCTCCATAAGCATATGGAGGGAGTCATGGGAGAGCCTGGGTGCAGCCGTGCATCTTTGTGCAGTGTTTGCAGCACCTCAATGCTGTAGAACACTGACAGCACAACTGTCAAAATTAATTTGTGCATGGTCCCATTAGTGATCAAGTGTCGTCATCAGACCCTCTTCCTTCAATTGGCCTGGAAATGCGCTGGGCGGGCTCAACAAGCCCAATCAGCATAAGATCACTCTACAGAGCGGGATGGAGCCAGCAGCGGGGTCGCACCCCACCACCAACCCCAGCTGCACCGGGCCCGCCGAGGTAGGGGAAATCGTGGCACTGGTGTCCGCACTGCCTGCTTCCAGTCCAACTCTGCAGCCAGCTTCAATATTTCTCCTCCCCTGGGATTCTCCATCCCTTCTTCTCAACCAAAAGCTGAGCTTTGGCATCAGCCTGCACTCTCCTTGCCGACCTGCTCCACCATACTAACCCAAGGTAGTTACCTCCTTATATTGTTGCAGCCACTGAGGAACCAGAGCAGGAGGCATGTAGACTGAGACTGGAGTCAAATTTAGAAGCAAGGTGCTTATAATAAATAGAGTTGGAAATAACAGTCCTGTAATGCTAAAGAAAAAGGGATAAACAGTAAAAACAAATAATGAAAATGCATATAAAGCAATATAATTAGAAAAATAATATCTAATTTTCTGACCACAATTGACAAGTAATATTCACCTTTAAGAAGCTTAATCCTACAGGCCAGGCCAACTATACACTGCTGAACCTGTTTCTAATGGGCAAGCAGCACTGTTGGTGAGAAAGCCACTGAATATAGTATGGGATCCATTTAAATATATTCTGTAGGGTTAATAGGGCCATATAATCCACTGCGTGTTGAATCAGGTGAGCTGTGAATCAGACAAGCTATTCATTCATGCCTCACCTGACTGTGCAACTAACATTCACCTCAGCAAAGCTCTGTATAGCCAAACCATTGGTTAGTCCGCAGCTACAATATTGCATCCAGTTCTGGGCACCATACTTTAGGAAGGATGTCAATCCCATGGGCAGGATACAGAAGAGATTCACTAAGCTGATACCAGGGATGAGAAACTTTAGTTATGAGGAGAGGCTAGGGAGACCAGAGAAACTGGAGCTTAATTCATCAGAATGAAGAAGGTGAAGAGGAAATGTGATAGTGGTGTTAAAAATGATGAGAGATTTTGATAAGATAGATAAGGAAAAACTTTTTCCAATGGTTGGTGAGTCAGTAACTGGAGGCCGTAAGTTTAAAGTCACATATATTTATGATCATCACCAAAAGAATGACGGCAGAGGTTGAAGAGATTTTTTTTATACCGAATATCGTTAGGACAAGAAATACCCTACCAGAAATAGCGATGGAAACAGAATCCATAACTGCTTTTGAAAGAGAAGTGGATAAATATTTGAAAAAGAAAAATGTTAAAGGGGATGGGGAACGGGCACGGGAATGGGACTAACTGATTGGCTATTTCAGAGAGTCGGCACAGGTACAATGGGCTGAATGCCCTCCTCCTGTGCTCGAAAATTCCATGTTTTAAAACTAGTCATTTTGTTTGCCATTGTTAGATTGGAATGCGTCCATCATGACCTTGGGTTTAGTTTTCACACTTTCTGTAAGCACTTAATGATTTGCACACAGAAAATATCTATCACAGTTAAGACAGAACCAGTTTTACTATCTTTATAATTTATTTATATGATGAGAATATTGTATAGCTTTTATACAAGACATAAATTACTAATTGCATATATGTAAAGTTAGTGCAATTTCTATTTCCTGAATACCTTTGTAGTGTATTGTTGACCTTATGCACAACTTTATTAAAAATATCTGCTCTGAAATTCAGCGGGGAAGTGCATATCAGTGTAAATGCAGAGATGTGCCCACCCCTGACCTCTGCCACTGACCCTGCCATAGTTCGGAGGGTCAGGGGGATGTCACTCAATATATATGGCAATGGTGGGCTTGGCGTACATCTAGGGTGCCCAGCACTCACAGTAGAGGCCAGAAAGTCTAGCAGAAAAATCTAAGGCTGGGAAAGGGCCGCACCCACCCACCCACCCCCTCACCCCCACACCGAAAAAAACTGAGGCTGTCCCACAGCTCCCTTACAATGGGAGCCGCTTAAAAAGATTATTGGGTGAATGTTTGAGGGGCCAGGTCACGCAACTCTGATGGGCTCCACAGCCACTAGTGGATCCACTAGTTCTTTTCTAGAGTATCTGCTCCTACCATACACCAAATCCCTAAGAAGATCCAGGGCACATGAGGTTCGACATTCAGAGTACCTGATACCATTGCCCTATAGGTTGATGGCTTTGTACGGGGCAGGTGGAGGCTCAGCCCCCAAATGGCTATCCCGAAAACCTCAGGGCCAGACTGGTGTCTGATATAACTTAGTCGTGGCCTCATTGCCAGCCACACCAGCAGACACCCACTGAAGTCACAGTGAGAGTCCACCAGAACAGTGGAGGAGCTTTTGGCCCACAATATATTGTATGCTACATTGAAACACTTTTAAAGCAAGTATAATCAGTGGGTCATTAATAAAATTATTTTAATCCTAAAATATAACTTTTCGCAACTCCAAGTTAATATTTCCATTTCTAGCCAGAGAGTTATTAATATGTCAGTACTTTGTAAATCATTTGGGTCTGATAACCCTTTGTGAAGTTCTTTAAACTTACACTTTTTTGGAGAAAAATCATATTTAATTTTCATTAGAAAATAAACCCAAAATTGTTTAATAACTCCAGTGGCCAATATTATCTGGATGGTCAAGCTAATTCGTCGTTAAATGTCTGGTTCTGTATATTTGGGTAATGTATATCTGAAGTTTGTCATCACTTCAGTTTTGTTGAGGCATTAGTTTTAACATTACTCTTAAGATGCTTCTTCTTGTCTCACTTATATATAATTTTGAAACAGCAAGACCATCGGAGTAATGGGACAGGGGTCTCTATTACTAACGGTGTAAGCATGAACTCTATCAGGAGATCAAATCTAGAATAAGAATAATATGAAAAATTTAAATGCACTACCAGAATTCAACTGTGAGGGTGCAACAATGCCACAAAAAATAAATATAATGAGCATTGTGTTTTTGCAAGATTTTTTAAAAATAATTTCTTACCAGTTGTACTGCAGCATTTTTGTTATTATTTTGCATAAGTGGAATTATAAAGTTTAGAGGGTGAATGTGATGCCTTGGGTTAATAGTGGAGAAATGCTATAAAATGCTTTCTGCATTGCTCCATTTTTACATTCGTTTTGTATTAAGACTTTTGGAGCCAGCAAAAAGTTTTTAAAATGATCAAATACTGAAAATATGAAATAATTTTCATTATAAGCTTCAATTTAACAGACGGCCATGAAATTCGGTATGTTAGCGCCTAGTGGGGTGCTAATGGGGCACTAAGGGGATAGCGCCCGGGCGCGGCGAATGCAGCAATGCCCGCGAACTTCAGTGCCAGCTTAGCGCTGGCACTAACTCTTGCCGCCTGGACCTCTAGCACCTTGCAGATCATGATGTCATAAGTGCGCAGCACCCTGTTATCACCCCGGATGGAAAATTGACTCTCGTCCCTTGCTTTATCGCCTCGCGCCGACAATGCCAGCAAGAGGAAGTGTTGTGAACTCGGCTGGCCGTTTCGGGAGTGGTAATTAAAGGGAATGCTTTTCACCTAGCACCACCTTTATTATTTGCACCAGTCTGGTGCCTGCACAAAGTTTTTAATGTTTCATTGGTGCAAGATAGCCAAGCCCTCCACTTTGAGAGAATGTTTGGGGCTGTAATGACAGTCGCTCAGGTCGCCTTGCAAAACAGAACTGACAACAACTAGCTTGTGCAGCATCATTGGCCCTTCCCTTTAAGTGAGGGAAGCAGCCTCTGCGATGAAAGAGTGCCGTTCACAATGAGCTCGAAATTGTTTAGCGCTCTGCCACTACCGCCCCACTCGTGGACTTTAGCACCTTAAGAGAAGTGTTTAGGGCTTGATTTAGCACTCCATGGGCTAGATTTTCAGTATAGGCAGTTTTGGGGCGCTAACCTTAGCGCCCGCCCGAAGTTAGCGCCCGCCCCAAAGTAGCGCCCCGTTGCCGGGAATTCAGTGGCTTCGCCCTAAGAGGTTGGTGGAGCGCTAAAAGAGGCGTTCCACTACTCTCTTTAGGCGCTAAGCCGGCGGTCCAGAGGGATAGCGCCCAGGCAGGGCGCAGCACGGGTGCGGTCATTTTTGCACTGACAGCAGACCCCGTGGTGCCGACCAGCTCTTAAAGGGGGAAGGGACGAATTGGTCTGCTGCCACGCCCTGCACACTGCAGCCTTGCAAAGAGGCCTCAACACTACTGCTCAGCCCCAGGGAGTCATGGCAACGCCAGAGAAGGCCCGTCAGCGTGCCCTGCGCTTCTCAGAGGGTGATCTGGACATAATGGTCACAGCTCTGGAGGTGAGGCGCAAGATCTTGTTTCCAGACAGTGGGAGGAATCCAACCCACCACGACTACACCAAAGCCTGGAAGCAGATCGCCCAGAGGGTGACGTTCACCGGCGAGGCCCCCAGGACCCACACACAATGCCGTAAGAAATACAACGATCTGACCAGGATTGTGAGGGTGAGTAGCCTTTCCAGTCTCCTCCTCATTCTTGCATGAACACCTGACATGATGGGCAAAGGGACCTGAAAGTCCTTTTGGCCAGCCCTCAGCCAGCAGCATTGGGACAGTCATGAGCATCAAATGGCCATTCGGCACTCTACACTTTGGCCAAGCTATTCCACCATGGGAGGCAGTGGACAGTACATCAGGGCTTCACTCTGTCCAAGCTATTCCACCATGGGAGGCAGTGCACACTACATCAGGGCTTCACTGCGCACTTACAGCCCGTCCTTTCTCTTGCAGGCTAAAGTAGCGTTTAATCGCCAGGCCCGTGCCAGGGGTGGCCGCGCCAAGCTGCAGAAGCTCACTCGGCTGGAGGAGCGCGTGTGTGTGCTCATGGGAGCACGTGTGATTGTCCCCACAGCGTGCGGTGTATCCGACCCTCCACTGCCCGGCAATGGTAAGGACCTCGCCTTTTGGCCCTCTCGCGTCGCACTGGCCCATCCGAGCTACCTCCTTTGCCACTGTCCCACCAATGCGCTGAATCCCACCAGTCCTAACTCCCTCGCTGACGCCGTCTCCTCACTCTGAAGCTACTCTTGTGCATTCCTGCTTTCAGCTGGTGACGACCAGGACCCTGAGGCTGCCAGTGACAGCACCTCCAACCAGGAGGAGGAGGAGGAGCAAGCCGGACCTTCGGGGGAACAGTCACGTCCCGCAGGAGAGGAGGAAATGCTCGACACCTCCTCACTGGACGAGTGCCTGGAGGAACTGTCGCAGGGCAATGCAGCTTCTGGGACCAGTGGCGTCCAGCCACCCAGCAGCCGTGCGCGTGGCCCGTGGCCTTCCCCCCAAAGGGGGGAAGGATCAGAGGGGAGTGCTGCTGCTCGGCACACTCGCTGTCACCAACGCGGCAAGGGTCCCCTAGTTCGGCCCCCTCCTCCCCAGCGGGAGAGTCGCGACTCCAGTCCGGACACCTTCACTTCGGAGGAGGTGCGGAAGCTCGATCAGATGGCCGACGACTCGGACCGGCGCCACACGGAGCTCATGAGCGTGGTGGGGCGCATGCCTGAGGCCATCGAGTCGCTGGCGACCAGTGTGCGCGAGTTCGGGGCAGCAACTGCCGCGACTGGCCGCATGCTAACTGATGCCGTCAAGACCCTGGCGGATGTGATGCGCGCGCACACCAGGACCACAGGGCCACTCACTGCTGCCACACGCGCTGTCTCAGGCAGGCATCGCCAGGGCAGGCGCCGCGCTGGACCATCCCAGCAAGCCGGCCGTCGGCTGATTGCTGCGGATCCTGCAGTGCGGGCCCGGCCGAGTGCCACCGCGCCACAGCACCAGCCAGCGCATCCCAGACGCCAGCTGGCCCACATTGCGCCATCCGTCGCCGCCATTCCCCCTCTGGGGCGTCAAGGGCAAGCGGCTGCAGCTGATGGTGGCCAGGCTCAGGTGCGCCACTCAGGAGACGGCCCCTCGAGGCCCAAACGCCGTGTAGGCCGCCCCCCAGCGGCATCTGGCGGAAGGGCATCTGAGCCTCAGGCGCCTTCCCCCAGCCTCGCAGCAGCCACTGGGCAGAGCTTGCGAAGGAGCAGCAGGCAGGGCAGGGGAGGCAAAATGCTGGCCAAGGTCTCGCCCTCGCGGGCCACTCAGTAGAGGGTGTGGCCAGCTTTCCTTTAATATGGCGGTGGCCATCTTTATTTTGCCCATGGTTGTGCTTTTGGAGGGCTTTTTTTTTGCGTTAGGCCGACGTTGAGGCCCGGTTTCAATAAAGGTGGAGTGGCTCCTCCCCAGTTTGTGGGAGTGAGTCGTTTGTTGGGCTTTTTGTGGGGCCCGTTTATTGTTTTTGGGGATTCATGTGGGAAGGGCTTTTCATTTTTGTTTAATAAAAAATTATCTTTATTCATGCAGTCTCCATGGTTGTTCTTCTTAGTGTTTGTTGGCTTCGCCGGCTGAGGGCTTGCGGAGCGGCTGCATTCATCTTCCCTCATGGCCCCTGGCCATTCCCTGACAGGGGGCTTAGAAGTACCGTGTAATAAGGTGGCGTCGTGCGGCCCTTGGCCCTGGTCGCTCCCTCCTGGGAACGTACTCCTGCTCCTCCTCCTCCTCCTCCTCCTCCTCCTCATGCTCCTCCTCCTGAGGTGCTGGTCCAACGTCAGGTGGCAGTGCCTGAGTCCTGCGGATAGCCAGGTTGTGTAGCATGCAGCAAACCACCACAAATTGGGAGACCCGGTCCGGCGAATACTGGAGAGCTCCTCCGGAGCGATCAAGGCAGCGGAACCGCTGCTTGAGGACCCCAATAGTTAGCTCGATGATGTTGCGGGTGGTTTGATGGCTCTCGTTGTAGGCCTCTTCAGCAGCGGTCCTGGGCGCGCGGAGCGGGGTCATGAGCCAGGTGCACAAAGGATAGCCTTTGTCCCCGAGTAGCCATCCTCTTGGGGGAGGCTGTGCCTGGAACATGTCATGCACAGTACTCTGCCGCAGGATAAAGGCATCGTGGCTGCTGCCTGGGAAGCTGGCATTGACTGCCATGATGCGCTGCTTGTGGTCACAGACCAGCTGCACATTCAGAGAATGGTAGCCCTTCCTGTTGCGATACTGCTCGCCATGCTCCAGAGGGGCCCGCAAAGCCACATGCGTACAGTCAATGGCGCCCTGCACCAAGGGGAATTCCCCGAGTCTGGAAAATCCCAATGCGCGCTGATGCTGGCTCTCCAGGGCCATGGGGAAGGAGATGAATTGGCTTCTCCTTCTGAACAGTGCTTCGGTCACCTGGCGGATGGAGCGATGCGCGCCGTACTGGGAGATGTTTGCTATGTCCCCAGCAGCGTATTGGAAGGAGCCGGTGGCATAGAAGTTCAATGCCACCGTCACCTTCACTTCCACCGACAGAGACGTCCTGCACCTGAGCTTTGGCCGCAGATCTCGGCGAAGCAGGTGGCAGATCTCTGCAATCACCCCCTTTCGGAATCGGAGCCTTTTAACACATCGCGCGGCACTCATGTTTAGGTAGGAGCGCTGCTGGCGGTATAGCCTGACTGGGTAAGGCCTACGTGGCCGACGCCTGTAGCCCCCTCTGCCTCTAGCCAGGGCTGCCCCTCTCACAATGCGTCTGCGAGCCCTACGGACATGGAGCTGCAGCTCCGCGTTGGCACCCCATGCAACCCCCATCAAATCCTGGCAAACAGTCTAATTTCCAAATGGCCACTTGCAGCGCTATTGCCTGAGTCCAAAAATACCTGGCTCTTGCTGCTTGAAACCAGTTAGCTATCCTCCTTGTTGTGTCTCCAGAAATGCGTTGCACAAGACTGTTTTCAGAAAAAAGGATGGCCTTTATACTGGAGAGGACATTCCCTTTAATTAGCGCCCCCCGGGGCCCGCGCTGGTTGTGTTGCGTTCCTTTTTCCAAACGCTCCGGCCGCCCGTCGCACAATGGGGCGGTCCAACTGAAGTTTGCAATCGGGGCGGCCAAAGGGCGTTGCACGAGGATGTGACGTCATTTTCTGCGCGCGCATCCGGGCGGGCGCTAAACTTTGCGCCGGCGCTAACGGGCAACTTAATTTGGGGCGGGGCGCAAACTGCGCTGCGCCCGGGCGCTACACGCATAGCGCCCGGAAATCACTTCTCTTAAGGCGCTAACTGCTGGCGCAAGCGACTGAAAATCTAGCCCCATTTCCCTCTTAGAGCATTAAAACTGAATTTCACTGGAGGTGAGAATGATTAGCGTTTGGTGCTTATTGTTCAAATTTTAGGGGTAAAAATTGGGTAGCACCCCCTTTGGGGGCTAATTTTAGCGCCCCGAAAAAGTTAGCGTCCCCGCAGCCGATTTTCCCAGGTAGCGGCCCGAGAGGGAGGAGAGGTGCTACTGGAAGCACCCCGCGTCCCTCTTGGGGCACTGCGAGGCAATATCGCAGCGCTGCGGCACATCGCGCTGTGATACTGCAGGTCTTCTACACCTTATTAAAGGGGAGGGGCCTGGCGCAATGCGTCCCGGCGCTCAGCTGGGCCACCAGGGATCGGGAGTGCCGGCAAATGAGCCCGGCACTCAAGAGGAGTGCCGGGCTCACAGAGAGCAGCCGGCACCCTATGGGGGGTGGAGGGGGGGCTTCACGGGGGCTGGGGACAGCAAAAATGGCCGGCCACCACCTCCCCTTTAACTGGCGCCGTCCTGGCTGCAGGTAGGCTCCTATGACTCCGGCGGGCATAGCGTCCGGACATAGCGTCCGGTGGTACGTCGGGGGGCGCCACTCAATGTTACAGCCGGGGTGCTGCGCACGGCAATGGTGTCATCGCTGAATTTTGCAGGAGGCGTTAGCGGTACCATGCCCAGGTGCTCATTGATTTGCGCCTCGTTAGCGCCCCAAACGGGGCTATACCAAATTCCTCCTCCGATGCTTCTTTATATATCTACTTCTATTAAATTTTTTGTTTCACATTGTTCAGAATTGAAACGATAGTGAATTGCAAAAATCGCTATTTCCAATGATGTTTTCCAATGAATAAATTTGTGAGCAAAATCCACTGCCTAATCAGGTTGCACTTTCAATCTGTTTTCCAGTCTGTTACATGTTCTGTTCAGATTTTCAAATTTGCCTTTTACTGGTTTGAACCGCTGACCCTTGTCCATTTGCCACAACTTAGTCTGAAGTATAAGTCGGGATTTATATTTTTATGCCATTTATTATCTTACGAGCCCCGTGGAATTGCACATGCTAAGTGGGAAACTATGGTCAGTCTCTTACCTGTCTCTGATTATCTTTGTGACTGTTTCTCACTTTCTCCTCTTTTGCTTCTGTCTTTCTCTCTCTGTTTATTCTCTGCTGCTTCCCTCCCTTTAAAGTTTCTTTTTGCTTCTCTCTTTGACTTTTTCCTTTTTCTTTCCTTTCGGGTGGTGGGTGGTATGGTGCGCTTTGGCATGGTGCGATGTGGACAGGATCCACCAATACGATAGCAAAATACTGCAGATGTTGGAAATCCGAAATAACAACAGAAAATGCTGGAAAAACTCAGCAGGTCAGGCAACATCTGTGGCGAGAAATTTGAGTTGACGTTTCGGGTCGAACCCTGCTTCAAAACTGGAAAGAAAAGAAAATAGATCGAAGGCAGGGCTGCGATCGGACAAAAGAAGTGAAAGAAACAAAAGAAGTAAAAGAGACAATAAAAGGTATTAGAAGCTAGACGAGATGGTAATAGGCCGAGATTAGGTGTAAAGTGTACTGGCAGGGTAAGAGATAGCTGCCAGGTGTGAAAGATAAACAGAAGTAAAGGTGGGGGGGGGGAAAGGAGTGGAAAAATTACAAGAAAAAATGTAATAGGGGCCAAGGTTATGATCTGAAATTGTTGAACTCAATATTGAGTTGCAGGGATAGGGTATCCCTCAGTGGCTTCCTTCTGATCCACTCTCCCAATCCTTTGTGTTTCTCCCCACCCCATCGCATCCCCTGTCCCTTCACCTTCCTATCCGCTGCTCATTTTTGTCACTGCAGTGTGTCACACTGACACCTTTAATATTGAAAATATCTATCGCAGCACCATCTACAGGAGTAACAGGTACTTAAAGCATTTACAATGAAATCACACACTCCACATACCAGATCTAAACTGTAATACAGATGCCTCCATAAGATCAACCCTCAGGCCTGGATTTTAACCACCACACTGGTGAGTTAATTTCTCATCTGCCCATAGCAGAATGAGGCCCGGCCAAGTTTAACGGCTGGGTCTCATTTAAATCCCGCTAGCAAAAGTCCTGCCTGGAATGTGTCTCAAAAGTCTCCTCCCTTGTGTCTTTCAGTACTTTAAAGTTTGAATAAAACCATGCTGTAAAATTTCTCAATGTATTCCATATACCTGAGTTTTATAGCAACATTGGAGAATTACCAAATTGTAGGCTCACTTATGGTAGTTTCTTGGAGTCCAGTCTCACATATTGATGCCAACAACTAACAGGGTGGATTTAAAAGTAATATAGACTAACATGCATACATTACATGATTTAGAAGGGCTAGACTCAAATAGACTCCAGACCTGCAGAGGTTCCAGATGTGTGCAACAGAGTTTTGATGGCCCGGAATTTGCAGTGGGTAGTAACAGTGAACAAGCAGCGTTCCCTGTTATTACCCCTTTGAAACTCACAGCAACATCTGGATGTGGTGCATGCACATCCTAACGTGGAAATCCTGAAGTTGCGATCAGTCATTCACTGCTCCGACACTGGCCGACATTCAGTGTAATCAGGGAAATCAGTGAAATCAACGGAAACTTGGGCTTTTCCGCGGTAATATCACTGTTAAATACCCCATTAAAAGTTAGGCCTTGTTGGATTAGGTGTAACTGGGGTTTTAACAGTGTATTGACTGCTAAACAAATATTATGGCCCTGAAAAATGAAGTTTAATTTAATGGCGTGTCAAATTTTTCCATAATGATGAAAATTACAATTTTTTTAAAACTTAAAAAAATTTTTTTTTAAGTTTGTTCATATTTATTTCAGGTGTACCTCTTCCCCATGTGGGAGCCCCAATCTTTGTTTTGTTCTCTGTAATTTTTTTTAAAAAGTCAGAATAAAAGCAACTTCTTCACTTCCTGGTTCCCTGTCTGTGAGAATTCTGCAATGTGATTGGCTGCTTAGACAGCTTGTTGACATCACAGCAGCATTGCACTAGGGACTCCCCACTCATCTACACTGATCTGACTTGCATGTCGAGAAAGGCAAACTACTCGCCATAGAGATCACAGGATCTCTGTGGGCAGCTTTCTTCAGGGCCAGTGGTGCCTTTGCTTCGCCACGGACCGTAAATTCCGTCCCAGTGTGAATGTAGGTGGAATTTGTAGTTGTTTCATTTTCATACAATTCAGGCTGTGTTTTTGGTTGAAAGATCAAATTAGTTTGTTCCCTTGATTTAACGAACAGTGTTCCTCAGATTGAAAAGAACGACTTTGCTTCATCATGAAGTTTTGTATATTTAACATGGGTATGTGAATGTTCATGTCTTCCTAGATATCATTCAGTTACTGATATCTAAGTTCTCTGCATGGATACTTGAAGTATTGTTGAGTATGTTATGAACTGCTACAGCAGTTAACAGAAGTGTTTTGATACCCAAGAGGTTAAAAGTAGTCAGTTTGAAACAGTACCAGAGTCCTTTCAAAAGTAATTGCTGGAACTGTCTTGGAGTTCAAAGGGGAATAACCTTGTTTCAAGGTAAATGAGAAGTTGAGCAAGACAAGAGCTGATTTTGCTGTGCCATAATCAGAATTGTGTTTATTGTTTAACAGAGCTCTTGATTTCAATCAGGAGCCAGTCTTAGAAATGGTAATTAACCCATTACATATTTTGTCATTGTATATGAGCAGAACTAAACCAGTGCTGAAAGAAAGAGATCTGGGTGCTTTGGTGTATCACTCTCTAAAAGTTCATGACCAATGCCGTAAAGCTATAACTAAAGTAAACAGGGTTCCACAAAGAATACCATTTTGTCCTTGTACAAGATCTTGGTTCGGCCTCAGTTAGAATACTGGATCTAAGTTTGGTCTCCACACATGGTGGGGAATATTGAGGCACTGGAAAGGTTGCAGAAGAGGACCATAAGATTCATTCCTAGTTTAAAACACCCTAGTACTCAGAGGCTCAAAGAGCTGGGACTGTATACTTTAGAAAAGTGTAGACTCAGGGGTGATTTGATCGAGGTTTATAAAATAATGAAGGGACTAGATTGTGTTTATGTGGAGCAATTATTTCAACTGAATATGTTAGGGAGGACCAGGGGTCACAGTTACAAGTTATGCAAGGGCAGAACTAGGTTGGATGTTAGTTAAAATAACAACAGAAAATGCTGGAAATACTCAGCGGGCCAGGCAGCATCCGTGGAGAGAGAAACAGGGTTAACGTTTCAGGTCTGGGACCCTTCATCAGAACTGGAAAAAGCTGGAAATGTAACAGATATTAAGCAGGTGCAGAGACAGGGGGGGGGGGTTTAGGAGGGGAGGAAGAAATTGAAAGAACATGCTGTGAAAATGTTGCAAATGGGAATGGCAAAAACATACTGCATAAAAAATGGGGGCAGGGATTATCCGAAATTGTTGAACTCCATGTTGAGTCCGGCAGGCTGTGAAGTGCCCAATCGAAAGATAAGGTGCTGTTCCTCGAGCTTACGTTGAGCTTCATTAGAACAATGTAATAGGCCGAGGACAGAGAGATCAGAGTGGGAGTGAAGCGGTGAATTAAAGTGACAGGCGACCGGAAGCTCAGGGTCACCCTTACGGACTGAACGGAGGTGTTCCGCAAAGCGGTCGCCCAATCTGCGTTTGGTCTCCCCAATGTAGAGGAGACCGCATCGTGAGCAGCGAATACAGTATACTAGATTGCAAGAAGTACAAGTAAATCGCTGTTTCACCTGGAAGGGGTGTTTGGGGCCCCAGACAGTGGGAAGGGAGGAGGTAAAGGGCATGTGTTGCATCTCCTGCGCTTGCACGGGAAGGTGCCAGGTGAAGGAGAAGGGCTGTTGGGGGTGATTAAGGAGTGGACCAGGGTGTCGCGGAGGGAGCGGTCCCTTTGGAATGCTGAAAGGGGAGGTGAGGGGAAGATGTGTTTGGTGGTGGGATCACGTTGGAGGTGGTGGAAATGGCAGAGGATGATCCGTTGAATGTGGAGGGCCTCCTCCGCCTGGCTGAACTTGTTCTCACATTGAACAACTTCTCCTTTGACTCCACTCACTTCCTCCAAATTAAAAGGTGTTGCTATGGGAACCTGCATGGGCCCTAGCTATGCCTGCCTGTTCATGGGATATGTGGAACATTCTTTGTTCCAGTCCTACTCAGGTCCCCTCTCTCACCTCTTTCTCCGGTACATTGATGACTGTATTGGTGTCGTTTCCTGCTCTCGCCCTGAACTAGATAAGTTCATTCACTTTACTTCCAATTTCCACCCTTCCCTCACCTTCACATGGTCCATCTCTCACTCTTCCCTTCCCTTCCTTGGCTTCTCCGTCTCCATTTCTGGCGATCGGCTTTCGACTAACATTCACTACAAGCCCACCGACTCCCACAGCTACCTGGACTACACTTCCTCCCACCCCGCTTCCTGTAAGGACTCTATTCCATTCTCCCAGTTTCTCCATCTCTGCCGCGTCTGTTCTGACAATGCCACCTTCCATACCAGTGCTTCCGACATGTCTTCCTTTTTCCTCAACCGAGGATTCCCCTCTACTGTGGTTGACACGGCCCTTGACCGTGTCCGTTCTATTTCCCGCACTTCTGCTCTCACCCCTTCCCCTCCCTCCCAGAACCATGATAGGGTTCCCCTTGTCTTCACCTTTCACCCCACCAGCCTCCACATTCAACGAATCATCCTCTGCCATTTCTGCCACCTCCAACGTGATCCCACCACCAAACACATCTTCACCTCCCCTTTCAGCAGTGGGAGGAAGTGTAGTCCAGGTAGCTGTGGGAGTCGGTGGGCTTGTAGTGAATGTTAGTCGAAAGCCGATCGCCAGAAATGGAGACGGAGAAGTCAAGGAAGGGAAGGGAAGAGTCAGAGATGGACCATGTGAAGGTGAGGGAAGGGTGGAAATTCGAAGTAAAGTAAATGAACTTATCTAGTTCAGGGCGAGAGCAGGAAACGACACCAATACAGTCATCAATGTACCGGAAAAAGAGGTGAGGGAGGGGACCGGAGTAGGACTGGAACAAAGAATGTTCCACATATCCCATGAACAGGCAGGCATAGCTAGGGCCCATGCAGGTTCCCATAGCAACACCTTTAATTTGGAGGAAGTGAGTGGAGTCAAAGGAGAAGTTGTTCAATGTGAGAACAAGTTCAGCCAGGCGGAGGAGGCCCTCCACATTCAACGGATCATCCTCCGCCATTTCCGCCACCTGCAACGTGATCCCACCACCAAACACATCTTCCCCTCACCTCCCCTTTCAGCATTCCAAAGGGACCGCTCCCTCTGCGACACCCTGGTCCACTCCTTAAATCACCCCCAACAGCCCTTCTCCTTCACCTGGCACCTTCCCGTGCAAGCGCAGGAGATGCAACACATGCCCTTTTACCTCCTCCCTTCCCACTGTCCGGGGCCCCAAACACCCCTTCCAGGTGAAACAGCGATTTACTTGTACTTCTTGCAATCTAGTATACTGTATTCGCTGCTCACGATGCGGTCTCCTCTACATTGGGGAGACCAAACGCAGATTGGGCGACCGCTTTGCGGAACACCTCCGTTCAGTCCGTAAGGGTGACCCTGAGCTTCCGGTCGCCTGTCACTTTAATTCTCCACTTCACTCCCATTCTGATCTCTCTGTCCTCGGCCTAATACACTGTTCCAATGAAGCTCAACGTAAGCTCGAGGAACAGCACCTCATCTTTCGATTGGGCACTTCACAGCCTGCCGGACCCAACATGGAGTTCAACAATTTCAGATAATCCCTGCCCCCATTTTTCATGCAGTATGTTTTTGCCATTCCCATTTGCAACATTTTCACAGCATGTTCTTTCAATTCCTTCCTCCCCTCCTAAACCCCTCCCCCCCCTGTCTCTGCACCTGCTTAATATCTGTTACATTTCCAGCTTTTTCCAGTTCTGATGAAGGGTCCCAGACCTGAAACGTTAACCCTGTTTCTCTCTCCATGGATGCTGCCTGGCCCGCTGAGTATTTGCAGCATTTTCTGTTGTTATTTCAGATTTCCAGCATCCGCAGTATTTTGCTATTACAGGAAACTTTGATATCCGGCACTGACGGGACCGAGCTGTTGCCAGTGGAACAAAACTGCCGGAGAAACGAGCGGTAATGTTAAAACATACGGAGCTTCCGTATCTAGCAACAAACCCTGTTGCAACAGCCTCAAAACAGTCGGCGCAGCTTGCAAGCATTTCTGTAGCTAAGCAACAGCTTCAGCTAGACGCTTGCACAGCCTCGACTGGAGAAAAAAAGCAACAAAAACTAAAAAAACTTATCTGAACCGACTCCTGAATTTTGCCGGTGGATAGAGCGCTCCGGACATTTAACCTCCGGTTAAACGAAAGTTTCCTGTATATTGGATGTTATGTTGAGATACCGCGGCAAACGTGGGAGTCGAGACCAGAGTTGGTGAAACGCAACTGCTTTAATCAACCTCATGGCAAAGAGAAACTGGAAAAGCCCGCGCAACCACTTAAATACTCCCCAGACAGGAAGTGCTCCCGGCAGCCTGTCCCTGCGGGAAACAAGTTGCTGGAGGAAAGGGCCCCCGGCTGGGGGCGTCTGCTTAAACTGTCCGTGCCGCCGTGAGCGGATTATGTCCAGTGGTGGCGTGTCGCCACAGTTAGTTAGTTCTTTTCCCAGAGAATAGTGGAACAGGTTGCCGGTTCGTGCGATGAATGCTGATTCGCTGTATTCTTTCAGGAGAGAGCTGGACCTGTTTTGGGCTGGGGCAGAGATCAGCCCGTACAAGAGGTAGATATTCTGTAATATAAATTAGGGTCTGTGTGATCTCATGGACTAGTTTTGATCACCAAAAGTGGTCGGGGAGGAAATTTCCAGAGTTTTTCTCCCAAATGGCCTGGGTTTTTGTTTGGTAATTTGCCTCTCCCAGGAGATTACATGTCTCCCTGAAATTTCCCGAGGCTCCGCTGCCAGCACGGAACCGTGCCCGTGGATAGTGCGGCTCAGCGAGTGGGGGCTACAGTGTTACAGTCCTGTGTCTGACCCACACTAACATCAGACAAAGTCCAGACGAACTTCCATCCCTTGGTATATTATCTAAATAATGGCTTTGGCTATATTAACCTGTTTACATGGGTATACTGCTTCATTTAGAGACCAATCTGGTATGAAGCATAACTAGTGTAGAGCTATACTTGAAGCAAATATTTTTTAAATTACATCAGACAAGCTTGTCAGCTCATTTTATTCTCCCAGGGGTGAATTATCAACAATGCATAGCAGTTGAATAAGCTGCCCATCTAATTCAATAAAATAAGTACCCTTATTATTTTTACATTAAATAGGAGTTTGTAGTGAACTGGAGCTCAGTACTAATTAAACTGCAATGGTCACATCAGTGTATCTCTGCCAGAGGAATAACCTTTTTACTAAACTGAAGCATTTTCACATTGAAGTGCAAGAATTGAATCATTTACTAAGCACAGGAAATTTATGTCATGCAGTTTTAATGAGATGTACAACATGTTCTGGAATTCCCTTCTGAAACCCCTCCACCTCCCTCTCCTCTTTTAAAACAGGGTGGATGTGGAGAGGATGATTCCTCTTGTGGGAGAATCTAGAACTAGGGGTCACTGTTTAAAAATAAGGGGTCGCCCATTTAAGGCAGAGTTGAGGAGAATTTTTTTCTCACAGAGGGTCGTGAGTCTTTGGAACTCTCCTCCTCAGAGGGCGGTGGAAGCAGAATCTTTGAATATTTTTAAGGCGGAGGTAGATACATTTTTGATAAGCAAGGGGCTGAAAGGTTATCGGGGGTAGGCGGGAATGTAGAGTAATCAGATCAGCCATGATCTTATTGAATGGCGGAGCAGGCTCGAGGGGCCGAGTGGCCTACTCCTCCTAATTTGTATGTTCGTATGTTCGTCTTTAAAATCCGGCTCTTTGACCAAGCTTTTGGTCACCCCTCTTAATGCCTCCTTCTTTGCCCCCTGTGAAATGCTTTGCGATGTTAAAGGTGCACAACCAATTTTGTTGTTGAGCCATTAAATGGACTAGCTTTCGTCTGTTGATAGACAGTGACATTTGTGATGTGCTGTTGACAATTGATAGGCACTTAAGTGGCATTGACATCAGATGTTGAAGGCTTATCAATGGTATAGTTGAGCCCTAACCAGAGTACCTATTTCAGTACCATTCAGCAGTGTTAATAAGAACATAAGAAATAAGAGCAGGAGTAGGCCATACGGCATGTTTGGCAGAATGAGGTTTCATCTGTAGGCTGACCATTCTAGTTTGCCACAGGTGCAGTTGAAGGCTGGACATGACAAATGTGGCAAGACTGATTCTTTGGCTCGTTTCTATGGTAACATTGTTGTGGTAGTGGACATTTCTATCAAGGTGGATAGATAGATTTTATGCTCTAATTTATATGTTACACTTTTGATTGGAACCAGGTGTAAAGTGCACCCACACATTATACAGTCCAAACCTCTGAATTACACTGTACAGCTCTGTACTGGTTAGAAATGAGCCGAACTCTAGCAGTCTGACTTCAGTGTGATGAATAAGGTAAAATTATATTCATCATACTGTCACAATAATGAGCCATTAAAGACATAACTCAGTCATACGTATATGTTGAGGAACATTACATTTATCAAAGGCAAGTAGTCATAAGCCATGACTTCAGCTCAGATCAGATTCCTATACATTCTGACTACCAGTCCCTCTCTATTAAATGCTAAGCCCATTTGTGGATGTAAGTCCATTTATAGGTGACTTTTACAGCAGCAATAACTACTTCTACCCCTGTCCTGAACAAAAGAGGAGAAGCAAAATACAATTCCTATGGTAATTCAAAGGACCTGGTACAGAAGTGTGTGTTAGGGGTGAATCCAATAAACTCCTTACAATTGATCAAAGACATTTTAAATCATTGCTGTGCCTGACTCTACTTCATCCCTTTCTAAATGGGTAGAAATAATGAAGAGATCAAGAAACCTGGAGAGGACTTAAAACAGACAGGTCAATATAGACCAATATGCGCAAATCCTGATCTATGACAAAGAGTAACAGATCAGTTCATTACAATATGATGGAAATGCAACTGTGAGGGTGGTGCAGCAGGAGAGTGCACTGTCCTCTCACCTCTGACTCCTGTGGTTGAATCCAGCCCACTGGACGGGATAAAAATTTCTCTATGAGATGTAAGGGTCCTGAGTGAAATGAACTGGGCATTTGCAATCCAGTTGTCCGTGATCCTGGACTACAGCTGAAAACTGACCATAATTCAAAGCATATTGACTTTAGACTGGCAATGGCTGAGCAGCAAGTTTGGCTAGTGTGGGGAAACTCTGATTTTGTGAAAACAGCAAAAATAAGGTTGAAGTGGCCCATGGTGAAAGTTCATTTGTACCAACAGCTCAAAGGATGGGCCATGATGAATTTTCCAACAGGAATCCCTTCCCCTAATTTGAATAGGCTACTGGCACTGAGACAGCTTTGCCAGAGAGCTTGGACTATAGCACACATGGTTGGAGAGTGTGAAATCTGACAAAGCAGCAGCTTTTAAAGGGGCCGCGACTTGCCATAAAATGGCAGATTCTGGGATAGCAGAAAAGTGGATTGATTGTTCATAATGACACAGCCATGTAGGCAACACTGCTTCCTTTAATGCTGAAGAGTTTGAGGTGATGCTGTCGGATGTGCCTCAAAGAGAGGTGGCTCTAACTGGGGCTGAAGCCTAGCCTCCAGTAAAACCATAGGTGTGTGCTGCATGAAGGGATGTCCCTGCAGAGTTAATGCAGTCACCCAGATCCCTCATAACTGGCCGCTAATAAGGGATACATTTGCTGGTATTAAAGGAAGCAAGGGGAAATGTGCTCTTCACTTTTGCTTGCATTTCCTCAGGGGTTCATCAACCATGGCACAAACCTAAGTTGGGAGTTTCTGCGCCTTCAGGAGGTACCATTTATAGCCCTGCTCACAATTATTGCTCTTTTGCACATGCTCTTTCATTATGTCAATTCTGGATGGTATGTTTTTCTTGAAGGTGGAGGTAGCAGTTACTTAGTTTACAGAGATTCATGAGCACAAACCCACATCTTATTACTTCATAATGCCCTAAAGTTCAGTTCTGCCAATAGCTACCCATCTTTCATTTATATCAGTTTTAAAACCCTTGGCTGACTAAAACACTTGTGTTCTCCCTTGTAATACTTAGGCCTAAAAATGTTATCCTCCCGTTAGCGTCCAGTTGCACCACCAGCGATGACGTCATCGATGTGCACCGTGCCCCGCTTGCGCCATGGCCGCAATCTTCAGTAGCGCCCCCTGACTTACCCCCAGACGCTATGTCCGATGGGGTCAGGGGTGTCTACCTGCAGCCGGGGCGGTGCAAATTAAAGGGGAGGTGCCGGGTGGCCATTTTTGTTGCTGGCCGCCTGCCAGCACCTGCCCCCGTTGCTGTCCCCGACCTCCTGTGCAACCCCCCCATGGGGTGCCGGCTGCGCTCCGTGAGCCCGGCACTTCTCTTGAGTGCTGGGCTCTTGCCGGCACTCCAATCCCTGGTGGCCCAGCTGGGCCCTGGGTCATGCTGTAGGCCCCTCCCCTTTAATAAGGGGAGGAAGGCCTGCAGTACCGTGATGTGATGATCCATAGAGCGTGGCGCTGTGGCATGTAGTGCCGCAATATTCACTCACAGCGCCCCAAGAGGGAGGCGGGGCGCTTCCAGTAGCGCCCCGCCTCCCTCTTGGGGTGCTACCGGTGAATTTCGGGCACGGGGGCGCTAATCTTTTTGGGGCGCTAAAAGTAGCACCCCGGCGAAGTTAGCGCCCCAAAGGGGGCACGACCCAATTTTTCCCCCTTAGCCTCTTGTGCATCCCCAATTTTCATCACTCCAGCATTGGCGGCCATGTCTTCAGTTACCTGGGCCCTAAGCCCTGGAATTTCCTCCCTAAACCTCTCTGCCTGTCTACCTCTCTCTCCTCCTTTAAGATGTTCCTTAAATTCTACCTCTTTGACCAAGCTTTTGATCACCTGTTCTAATCTGTGGCTCGGTGTCAAATTTTATTTGATTACACTCCTGTGAAGTGCCTTGGGATATTTTTCTATGTTAAAAACGCTATATAAAGGCAAATTGTTACTAATATCATGAATGTGTACAGTTTCTGCTGCAAATCTACCTACCATCTGCACCTACACAAGCTCTGCCAAATGCTGCACTATGTTTGATGGGGAACTCCCCCTGCCCCATACTCCTGTGTTTGGTTCTGGCCAATTTCCAGAGATTAGGATAATTGGAATAAATGTGACAGTTCCCCAGTGCCATTTGCCCTGTGGCTGGGTCGCCAGCCTCAGGTGGGAGGAGGCACATGCGGCTGCAGTGCCAGTTCCAGTGTGGTGCTGGTTGGCAGCAACAGCAGCAGTTTTAAATGTAAAAAAAAACTTTAAAAAAATCTCCCACTTTGTCTGGTGCGATTGAATGCCCTGTGATTAATTGCACTAGGTAAAACGGCCTTTTGGTTCTTAAACCTCACCCACCTCCCCTCTCCGCTCCCCCACCCCCCACCCCGCCCCGGCAGCCCATGTAACTCGCGATGTCAGGGATGCACGGTGTTCCTAGCACTCCACACTGCTAAAGCACAAATGACGGGCAATACGCTGTACGAAGTATTTGCTGTCCCTTGATAGAATTACAAAAATGCCTGCCCATATCTGGGTGAACGTAGTGTAGACCCAACATCACTACCAGTGGGAAATGGGAAGTGGTGTCAGATGGCAGGGATTGAGTAGAATGGTTCCTCTGCCTGATTTCACTCTCTTACCTTCCCCGGTTACAGTTTACCAGCTGAACTGCAGAAGAAATTTGGCCCTGACATGTTTTGTGGGTAAGGGGTGGGAGGACAGAACCTTACTCAGGAGATCAAGTAGGTGTCGCAGAGTCCATGATAAGACTGGATGTGGTTGCGTTGGGACAGGCTTGATGACGCTGAATGGGCTTTTCTCACTCCAGGCTAGGAATTAATATTGGTGTTATCATATGAACTCTTAATGCACTCGTATCAAATTCTCCTCTCTGTTATTTTAATGGAGGCATTAACTTTATTTAGAATAAACACCACTATTAAAATAGCCAAGAGAGGAATTTGACTCAAACATATTCAGCAACTGTACAATAACAAGGCCAACAGTCGTTTCTAGGCTTCTGTGTTTTCTTGTGTTCTAATGACAGTTAGCGTGCATCTATATGTTGTGTATAACTGAAGAGAAGCTTTTGTCATTTTTTGGGTAAAATTCCTAGCTTAACTAAAGCCATTTCCTTGGCATGTTGACATGTTCAGCGGAAGTAGCGTTGGTTCACTATGTTCCTACTTTCTGAAGTATTCTCAACACCCTGCGCTTTCTAGGACCATTTAATTATCATTTCTTATCAGAGGTAAACCACAGCCATAGGTTATAGTTTTACCTGCAACTTCGTGCCATTCGTACCTAATAAAACCACCCTGTGGTGAGTGCTACAGGCATAACAACAGAAAACGCTGGAAAAACTCAGCAAGCCAGGGCAGCATCCGCAGAGAGAGAAACGGAGTTAACGTTTCAGGTCGAAGACCCTTCGTCAGAACTGGAAAAAAACAGGAAAAGGGGATAGATTTTAAAGCAAGTGGGGGCTGGGAAAAGGGGGAGGGATGAAAGAACAAAAGGGAAGGTCAGAGATAGGATAGAAAGCAGGAGAGATTAAGAGACATTGAGAGACATTAAGAGATATTCAAGGAATAAAGGATGGCTCTAGATGAAGTGTGAATGGCGCTGGCAGAATGAAGGACAGCTGCCATGTGGGAGGGAAGAAAAAAGCCCAGACGAAAGTATGGATTAAAAATATATATTATGTATATATATATGTGATAGGGGCCGAGGTTATGATCTGAAATTGTTGAACTCTATGTTGAGTCCAGTGCTACAGGCATTCCTGGTGTGGAAAAGATTATTCACTAAGGGTATGTTTATTCTCAAGCCTTATGCAATAACATGAATAAAAATAATTCAGTATTTCTTCTGCTTGAATGTGAAGAGAAATTTCGGCAATTCTCCTCTGCTTCTTATCTAAAATATATTGCAAAATACTAGAAAGTGCCAAGACCCAATTATTTTCTTTTTCAAAACCAAATTGACAGATCCCAGTCTTCTCTCCACATTTTTATCATTATAGCAACAATATTGGCCCAGAAATTCGGGTAACCATGGGTGAGTACGCATGGGGTACTCACCCGTAGGCCCAATGGAAGTGCCGGTTTCCTGCATGCACTGCGCATGCGCGGGAAACCGGCACTTCCGTTCCCCTGGACGAAGGGGTTCAGAGGTCGAACGCGTGCGCAGGAGAGGCAGCGCGTGTGCATCGAACTTACGTTTTTTTTGCAGGTTTTCCCGGGAGGGTAAGTCTCCAGAAGTTAGACATGTAAAAAGCAGTCGCAAGGCCTGCTTTTTACAAGGTAAGTGGTGAATTAATTAAAATTAAAACATTTTTTCCTCAGGTTTATTATTTTAAAAATCTTTAAAGAAAGGTAAGTTTATTTTTAGCCCCGTTAGAAAATAAAATTATTGTTTTTTAAAAATTTAAATTATTGTTTAAAATTGTTATTTCATGTAATTTATAATTTATTTAAAAAATGTGATAAAAAAAATTTTATTTGAAGATTTAGTGATGTTTTGGGGCTTATAGTATTTATAAGTTTGACAGCCCTTCCTGTCAAACTGCTACCATTGGCTCTCCATGGCCCACGTGATCCCAGGGGACGCATCGAACTAACTGCACCCCTGGGATACACAAGCACTGCGCGCCGGCAGTTGGAGGAGGCCCAGGATCACAATTCCACGGGGGCTCACAGCTCAACGGCCGGCGCGCAAGGTAAGTGCAGGTCGGGGGCTTACACCCGCGGAAGCCCCCGAACCGAATTTCTGGGCCATTAAAATCTACAGGATAACAAAACATGGATGGATTTCTAACCTTAAAATTCAGGAGCCTGTGTAATATTTTGGTATTATGAAGGTACGAACAATGACAGGCAGGAAAAGACCCTCTGGTCCATCCTGTCTGTCCCACACAACTGCGATGCCTTATGCATCACTATATAGACACTCTCCACCCCACCCAAAAGCCTTGTAATCTCTTGGAAGAGGAGAAAAAATAGATGAAAACCCAGGCCTATTAGGGAAAATTCCTCTCCTACCCCCTTAGTCATTTGAAACTAGTTCAGGAGTCTACTCTGGCCATGATTAATGTCATATGGTACCTAACCTTTTGTACAAGGTGATCTCTGTCCCAGCCAGAAATGGGTCCAGCTCTCGCTTGAAGGAATTCAGAGAGTTGGCGTTGACTACATGAACTGACAGCCTGTTCCACAGGATAACTTTGCTTCTGCTAACTTTGACCTATAGTAATTCTAATCTATCAGGACACAATTTAAGTGTTAGCTTTGCTGTTTTTTTACTCTGAACGTTTGCTATTTTGGTTAGAACATTTCCATATGAAAACATTTTATTGTAACACCGAGGGACCGTTGATGATATTATGCTTTGAGGTTGGATTTCAAACTCATGTTCAATGCCCAGTTTTAAAAACAATTCAACATTATTTGAAAACACAGGCCTAGAAATTGGGAGACGCTGTAACCATTTTTCGGGTGCTAGATGGGCACCCAAGCCTCCAATATGGCAGGCACGCTCATTATGAGCCGGAAGTGCACCGCCCACCATATTGGTGTAGGCAAAAAATAGGCGCCCAGGGCCCACGCCTGAAACAGCTCTACCCTCCCCAATCCCGGCCTCTACCCTCCGATCACCACCGACTGCGACCCACTCCTCCGGTCACTGCTACCCTCTATCTTAATCACCGTGACCCTCCCTCCTGATCACTGCTACCTTCCCTCTGGATCACTCCCCTTTAACCTCTTACCTGAGGGCCACTGCTGGCGTCACGGTGGCCTGAACTTCAAGTCCTCTTCTCTGGCAAGCTGCCTTGGGACGCTCACTAGGTTTCCGCAGCTCGCCGGCTTGATGATAATGAGGCTGAATATTACATGTGCCTTGGCCCTATTCATTGAGGTACAGGGATTGTCCCCTGTGGACCCTGCACACTCGTTTTTTTGGGGCGCGCTCAAATATCCAGGCCACAGGCTTCAAATCAGAAAATAAAATGAATGAATTGATTGGGTGGGCAACATGAAGTAGAATCTAGTATACGACAATCTATGTCACTAACTGGTGTAACTGTATCAGGTATTGACTCTTCCATTTATTGCTTACGGCTTACGATCTAGCAAAAAAAAAATCTTCATTGTATTCTTTGCAACAACAGCCTGCATTTTTTTTATAAATAACAGTTCAAACACACACATTTTTGGGTACACAATTGTAATCGTATTAAATTCCTTGGTTATATCAATGGTGGTGTTAACCTGCTTTAAATAAATGGATTACCACGTTGATTAAAACAGAAGATTGAAGAATTTTGTCTGAACACATTAAACATTTTTATGATAGTATCGCACAGCATCATTTCCAGCCTAGTGTCTTTGTGCCATATTCTGCTGCAGATTCACACACAACATCTGATAGGGCTGTGAGCTGCCTGAGGAACTGTTTGAACTGGTGAGTTCTTGCCTTGCTTTGGAAAACAACCCCAGGAAAGTCTTTCCAAAGGATGTTTGTGCATCTTTTATAAGCTGTTAATTATTTGTTCTTATAAAAGTTTGCTGTGCCTTAATGTCATTTTTGTTTTAATTTTTAAGAGAGTTCAGAATGCAGCTTTTTAACAGTGGAAAATTCGCAAATCTTCATGGATCAAAACTGATAACGAAAATAATTTTCATTAACCATATTATGTCTGAATTCATGAAAAAAATCTGCTGAAATGTATGTTTGTTAGACATCAACATTAATTTGGATATGGGCTTAATAGCCTAATAACCAAAACTCACAATCAGGACTCATTAGCATTAGTGCCACTATACTCTGTCCTGTTAGCCCTGGGCTTATAGTTTATACCTATTCTGATAATGTTCCTTTCTATTCATTAGACACGGACATGACATTGAAGCATTAATGAGCAAACTGAAAAGGCCACCGTGTTGATCGCTAAATCTTTAGCAGAGATGTGAATATGACAATGTACTTGTTAGCGTATTTCGTATTTACAATGTACAGTAGGAACAAGCACTGTAATTTGGTTAGCTCTGTTATATTTACAGCTCAAACTATATCTTGAGTGGTTGGAGATCGGTTCAAAGTAGCGAGATCAAATCAAATCACAATGTAAAAACAGAAAACTCTGGTTATTAATTGTGTATAGTGCTGCAATTGTCTTACTCAGTTTGATAAAGAAATACATATTTTTGGATGAACTGCATGTTAGAATGTTTTATATTATTTTCCAATATGTAGTGCAATACCATGCACTCAGTTATAGCTGAGTGCAATACCATGCACTCAGTTATAGCTGAGAACAATAATAGGTTTTATAATCATAGATTTTATATTCTAACATTTTATATTTTTTGTGATAGATCTTTAGAAGATTATATTTCTTTGATGTTGGGTAGGTTGCTGTTTTTATTAAATCTAGCTAATATGGATTTATTGCTGCTGATTTTTGAGCTTTTAAAACCAATGTTTTTATATATTTAAGGAGGAGGTTGATGACTTTGAGAGACTTATCCTTTGTGGATGCAGCACAGATGTAACTTGAGGCCGAATGCAGCCTAAGATTCAGAGTGCTGGAGATGATGCAGCACTAGCTGAGGAATTTAGGAAGATACGTACCTGGTCTGAACCAATTTATGTTTAGTTTTTCAATGTTTCTTATTCAAAAGTAATGAAGACATAATTCTAGTAGTCATACTGCAGCAGATATATGGACCATTTCATCCTAGTCGTGAGTTGCAGTCATAAGAGCCAAATGGACAGTCATTATCTCTGGTGTCCCCCAAGGATCTATCCTTGGCCCCCTCCTATTTCTCTTCTACATGCTGCCCCTTGGCAACATCATCCGAAAACACAGTGTCCGTCTCCACATGTACGCTGATGACACCCAGCTCTACCTCACCACCACTTCTCTCGACCCTCCACGGTCTCTAAATTTTCAGACTGCTTGGCTGACATACAGTTCTGGGTGAGCAGAAATTTTCTCCAATTAAATATTGGGAAGACCAAAGCCATTGTTTTTGGTCCCCGCCACGAACTCTGTTCCCTATCCACTGACTCCATCCCTCTCCCTAACATCTGTCTAAGGCTGAACCACATTGTTCGCAACCTTGGTATCATATTTGACCCTGAAATGAGCTTCTGACCACATATTCATGGCATAACTAAGACCACCTATTTCCACCTCTGTAATATCACCCGTCTCCGCCCTTGCCTCACCTCATCCGCTGCTGAAACCCTCATCCATGCCTTTGTTACCTCTAGACTTGACTATTCCAATGCACTCCTGGCTGGCCTCCCACATTCTGCCCTACGTAAACTTGAGGTCATCCAAAACTCGGCTGCCCGTGTCCTAACTCGCACCAAGTCCCGTTCACCCATCACCCCTGTGCTTGTTGACCTACATTGGTTCTCGGTTAAGCAACACCTCGATTTCAAAATTCTCATCCTTGTTTTCAAATCCCTCCATGGCCTCGCTCCTCCCTATCTCTGTAATCTCCTCCAGCCCCGCAACCCCACTCCCCCGAGATATCTGCGCTCCTCTAATTCTGTCTTCTTGAACATCCCTGATTATAATCGCTCAACCATTGGTGGCCGTGCCTTCTGTTGCCTAGGCCCTAAGCTTTGGAATTCCCTGCTTAAACCTCTCTGCCTCGCTACCTCTCCTTCCTCCTTTAAGATGCTCCTTAAAACCTATCTCTTTGACCAAGTTTTTGTTCATCTGCCCTAATTTCTCCTTATGTGGCTCGGTGTCAAATATATGGTATTATAACACTCCTGTGAAGCACCTTGGGATGTTTTACTACGTTAAAGGTGCTATATAAATACAAGTTGTTGTTGTTATGTAGAATATATATTCCCCATTCTCAGTCAAACGGTCAGTAGACTCACTTCAAAAATAACTTTGTCCAATCTTTGTAGCAATCAGGTCTCTGTTATCCATGCAGACAGTCACATCTATGGTTGTTGTGTAATTAGCTAACAATAAATTAATTAATCTATATATATAAAAGACCTCTTCTGTCTGTCTGTCTGTTCTCTATACGTTCGAAAGTTATAGAGCGTACCTACACGCGCGTCACATCAAAAGAAAGCTTATGATTACGGACCAGTCATAGGCGTATTTACTTTTCTGTCAGACAAAAATCGTTCCCACGGTATCCCAAAAACGTTCAAAATTCCACTCATTAAATGGGAAAAGTTCCGCTCATTTGCTCATTAGCATTGAGTGACGTGAAGGTTGACCAATCGTACGGTCGAGCGACCTGACAGTTGACCGACGGTTGACCAATCGCTGCGTCACGGGGGCGGGTTCATTGCGCGTGCGGGCGGGCCATCCTACAGTTGAGTGTTGAGTGACTTGACGATTGACCAATCCTACAGTTCAGTGACCTGACGGTTGACCAATCGGTGCGTGTGTGGGCGGGCCTTATCATTCTGAACCGAGGTGAGTGGCCGCCATCCTAATTCTTCACAATTTTTTCCCCACACTTTCTGTGTGTTAGGGAACTAAGGAAAATAACAATTTATTTGAGTTTTAAATTTTATTTAGCAACAGTAGGAAATGAAGTGATCCCCTACCCTTTGCCCGGAGGCTCGCCTACTTTGATGGCCATTTCGAGTGGCTGTGCCGGCGCCGGGCGTGGGCCTAGCAGCCCGGGAAGCCTGGGCCTTGAGTTGCGGGCCGTGCTGTGAGCCACCGCGCACAAAACTTCCCCGCGGCGTCAACAGCCCCGCCCCAGAGCCCGACCCAAAGCCACCAGGTCACCGGCCGCGGCGGGCTGTGCCGGGAGCCGCCGCGCACAAAACTTCCCCGCGGCATCAACAGCCCCGCCCCAGAGCCTGACCCAAAGCCATCAGGTGAGCGGCCGCGGCGGCCCAGTCTCTCTCTCTCTCACACTCCCAATCTCTCTCTCTCACACTCCCAATCTCTCTCTCACACTCCCAATCTCTCTCACACTCCCAATCTCTCTCTCTCTCTCTCACACTCCCAATCTCCTCACTCACTCTCACACTCCAATCTCTCTCTCACACTCCCAGTCTCTCTCACTCTCACACTCCCAGTCTCTCTCTCTCACACTCCTAATTCTCTCTCTCTCTCACACACTCCCAATCTCTCTCTCTCTCTCACACACTCCCAATCTCTCTCTCTCACACTCCCAATCTCTCTCTCTCACACTCCCAATCTCTCTCTCACTCCCAGCCTCTCTCTCACACTCCCAATCTCTCTCTCTCTCTCACACTCCCAATCTCTCTCTCTCATCACACTCCCAATCTCTCTCTCTCTCTCACACACTCCCAATATCTCTCTCTCTCACACTCCCAATCTCTCACTCTCACTCTCTCACACCAGTCTCTCTCTCTCATTCCCAATCTCTCTCTCTCACACTCCCAATCTCTCTCTCTCTCACACTCCCAATCTCTCTCTCTCACACTCCCAATCTCTCTCGCTCTCACACTCCCAATCTTTCTCTTTCACACTCCCAATCTCTCTCTCTCACACTCTCTCTCTCACTCCCAGTCTCTCTCTCTCTCTCTCACACTCCCAATCTCTCTCTCACACTCCCATTCACTCTCACTCTGTCACACTCCCAATCTCTCTCTCTCTCTCTTACAATCCCAATCTCACTCTCTCACACACCTAATCGCTCTCTCTCTCTCTCACACTCCCAACTCTCTCTCTCTCACACACTCCCCAATCTCTCACTCTCTCACTCCCAGCCTCTCTCTCTCACACTCCCAATCTCTCTCTCTCACACTCCTAATTCTCTCTCTCACTCTCCACACTCCCAACACTCACTCTCTCTCACACACACTCAATCACTCTCACACACACACCCAATCACTCTCTCACTCCCAGCCAACTCTCTCTCACACCCCAATCTCTCTCTCTCACACACACTCCCAATCACCTCTCTCTCTCACACACCCAATCACTCACTCTCTCACACCCCAATCTCTCACTCTCTCTCTCACTCCAGTCTCTCTCTCTCATTCCCAATCTCTCTCTCTCACACTCCCAATCTCTCTCTCTCTCACACTCCCAATCTCTCTCTCTCACACTCCCAATCTCTCTCGCTCTCACACTCCCAATCTCTCTCTCTCACACTCTCTCTCTCACTCCCAGTCTCTCTCTCTCTCTCCCACTCTTTCTCTCTCTCTCTCTCTCTCACAACTCCCACTCTCTCTCTCTCACACTCCCAATCTCTCTCTCTCTCACACTCCCAATCTCTCTCTCTCTCACACTCCAATCTCTCTCTCTCTCACACTCCCAATCTCTCTCTCTCTCATACTCCCAATCTCTCTCTCTCTCACATCCCAATCTCTCTCTCTCTCTCACTCCCAATCTCTCTCTCTCTCTCACTCCCAATCTCTCACACTCCCAATCTCTCTCTCTCTCACACTCCCAATCTCTCTCTCTCTCTCTCACACTCCCAATCTCTCTCTCTCTCACACTCCCAATCTCTCTCTCTCTCACACTCCCAATCTCTCTCTCTCACACTCCCAATTTCTCTCTCTCTCTCACTCCCAGTCTCTCTCTCTCACACTCCCAGTCTCTCTCTCTCACACTCCCAGTCTCTCTCTCTCACACTCCAGTCTCTCTCTCTCACACTCCCAGTCTCTCTCTCTCTCTCTCTCACACTCCCAGTCTCTCTCTCTCTCTCACTCCCAGTCTCTCTCTCTCTCACTCCAGTCTCTCTCTCTCTCTCACACTCCCAGTCTCTCTCTCTCTCACTCCCAGTCTCTCTCTCTCACACTCCCAGTCTCTCTCTCTCACACTCCCAGTCTCTCTCTCTCTCTCTCCACACTCCCAGTCTCTCTCTCTCACACACTCCAGTCTCTCTCTCTCTCTCTCTCTCTCTCACACTCCCACTCTCTCTCTCTCTCACACACTCCCACTCTCTCTCTCACACTCGCAGTCTCTCTCTCTCTCTCACACTCCCAGTCTCTCTCTCTCTCACACACTCCCAGTCTCTCTCTCTCTCACACACTCCCAGTCTCTCTCTCTCACACACTCCCCACTCTCTCTCTCTCTCTCACACACACTCCCACTCTCTCTCTCTCACTCTCTCTCTCTCTCACACACTCCCACTCTCTCTCTCTCTCACACTCCCACTCTCTCTCTCTCACACACACACTCCCACTCTCTCTCTCTCACACTCCCACCCTCTCTCTCTCTCACTCCCACTCCCAGTCTCTCTCTCTCTCTCTCTCTCTCACTCCCACTCCAGTCTCTCTCTCACACACACCTCCCAGTCTCTCTCTATCTCTCTCTCTCTCACACACATTCCCAGTCTCTCTCTCTCTCTCTCTCTCACTCCCAATCTCTCTCTCTCTCTCTGACTCCCAGTCTCTCTCTCTCTCTCTCTCTCACACTCCCAGTCTCTCTCTCTCTCACTCCCAGTCTCTCTCTCTCTCTCACTCCCAGTCTCTCTCTCTCTCTCACTCCCAGTCACTCTCTCACACACACTCCCACTCTCTCTCTCTCTCTCACACACTCCCACTCTCTCTCACACACACCCACTCTCTCCCTCTCTCTCTCTCGCTCCCACTCTCTCTCTCTCTCTCACACTCCCACTCCCACCTCTCTCTCTCTCTCTCACACCCCCAGTCTCTCTCTCTCTCTCACTCCCAGTCTCTCTCTCTCACACACTCCCACTCTCTCTCTCTCTCTCTCTCTCACACTCCCACTCTCTCTCATACTCCCAGACTCTCTCTCTCTCTCACACTCCCAGTCTCCCACTCTTACCCCCAATCTCTCTCTCTTTCTCTTCTGCCCCCAATCTCTCTCTCTCTTCTCCCCGCCTCTCTCTCTCTCTCCCCCAGTCTCACTCTCTCTCTCTCTCTCTCTCACCCCATCTCTCTCTCTCCTACCCCCTCTCTCTCTCTTCCCCCTCTCTCTCTCTCCTTCCCCCTCTCTCTCTCCTTCCCTCTCTCTCTCTCTCTCCTTCCCTCTCTCTCTCTCTCCTTCCCCCTCTCTCTCTCTCCTTCCCCCTCTCTCTCTCTCCTTCCCTCTCTCTCTCTCCTTCCCTCTCTCTCTCTCCTCCCTCCTCTCTCTCTCCTTCCCTCTTGCTCTCTCTCCTTCCCTCTCTCTCTCTCTCTCCTTCCCTCTCTCTCTCTCCTTCCCTCTCTCGCTCTCCTTCCCTCTCTCTCTCTCCTTCCCTCTCTCTCTCTCCTTCCCTCTCTCTCTTTCTCCTTCCCTCTCTCTCTTTTCTTCCTTCCCTCTCTCTCTCTCTCCTTCCTCTCTCTCTCTCTCCTTCCATCTCTCTCTCTCTCCTTCCATCTCTCTCTCTCTCCTTCCATCTCTCTCTCGCTCTCCTTCCATCTCTCTCTCTCTCTCTCCTTCCATCTCTCTCTCTCTCCTTCCATCTCTCTCTCTCTCTCTCTCCTTCCGTCTCTCTCTCTCTCTCTCCTCCATCTCTCTCTCTCTCTCCTTCCATCTCTCTCTCTCCTTCCATCTCTCTCTCTCTCTCTCTTTCCTTCCCTCTCGCTCTCTCCTTCCCTCTCTCTCTCTTTCCTTCCCTCTCTCTCTCTCTCTCTCTCTCTCCTTCCCTCTCTCTCTCCTTCCCCCTCTCTCTCTCTCTCTCCTTCCCTCTCTCTCCTTCCCTCTCTCTCTCTCTCTCCTTCCCCCTCTCTCTCTCTCCTTCCCTCTCTCTCTCTCTCCCCTTCCCTCTCTCTCTTCCCCCAGTCGCTCCCTCTCTCTCTTCCAACAACAACATGCCCTCAAAAAAGCCTCGGCACCGCCGGGCACCCCCAGCTAGTACATTAATAAAAGGAAGTTTGAGGTATCACTCCTTTAAATAAATGAGGCTACAGGTGTGATGTTAGAAACATTCTTGCGCCTCCCTGAACCTTATTGCATTCAAATCAAGACTTTTCTAGTATAATAGCTCATTTTTTTCCTGACCTCACCATTAGGATTCCTATGTCATTCCCTCCTCCAGCAATCCACAGGGTTTTAAGATGATAAGCTTAGTGATACCCAGCCACTACTTACGAATTTACTACATCTTCTCTCCGGCTCTTTCAATCTCATGGTGCATTACCTTACGGGGCCTTGGTCCTTCACCTAGCTTTATCAGAAATAGAATGTCCTCTCTGGGGATTCTCCCCGCCCTTCTCCCCGGAAGTGTTTATTGTTTGCTGATGTATGGCTGAGGTCCACTGGTCACCTTCTGCTACTTTGCTCAAGTGGGCATCATTCATATGTAAACCCTGGCAGGGATTGTTAAAAAGAGAAACTTATATTTATACAGCGCCTTTTGCAACCTCAGGACGTCACAAAGCACTTTATAGCCAGTGAAGTACTTTTGAAGTGTAGTCACTGTTGTAATGTAGGAAACATGGCAGCCAATTTGCACACAGCAAGGTCCCACAAACAGCAGTGTGATAATGACCAGATAACATGTTTTCAGTGATGTTGATTGTTGGATAAATATTAGCCAGGACACCGGGGATAATTCCCCTGCTCTTCTTCGAAATAGGGACATTTTACATCCACCTGAGAGGGCAGATGGGGTCTCGGTTTCACATCTCATCCAAAAGACAGCCCCTCTGACAGTGCAGCACTCCCTCAGTACTGCACTGAAGTGTGAGCATAGATTTTTGTGCTCAAGTCTCTGGAGTGGGACTACGAACCCACAACCTTCTGACCCAGAGGTGAGAGTGCTACCCACTTAGCCACATCTGATATCGGATGAACCAGATCCTGTCTTCATCCCACGAGTATTTCCACTGAGCGGCACCAGCTAATATAAAGGAGTGGAAAACTTGGCAAATAGAAGAAAGGCTTGCATTTATATAGCACCTTTCACGTCCCAAAGCGCTTTACAGCCAATGAAGTACTTGTGAAGTGTAGACATTGTTGTAATGTAGGAAACATGGCAGCCAATTTGCGCACAGCAAGCTCCCACAAACAGTAATGTGAAATGACCAGATAATGCCAGAAATTCGGGTCCCCACGGGTGAGTACGCACTGGGTACTCACGCGTAGGGCCAACGAAAGTGCCGGTTTCGTGCATGCACTGCGCATGCGTGGGAAACCGGAACTTCTGTTCCCTTAAAGGAAGGGGTTCACAGGTCAAACGCATGCGCCGGAGAGGCAGCGCGTACGCCTGGAACTTCCATTTTTTTACAGGTTTCTCCGGGAGGGTAAGTCTCCAGCAGCTGCGTGTTTAAAAAGCAGTCGCAAGGCCTGCTTTTAACAAGGTAAGTGGTGAATTAAGTAAAATTTAAACATTTTGTCCACAGGTTTATTATTTTTAAATACTTTAAAGCAAGGTAAGTTTATGTTTAGCCCCGTTAAAAACTGTAATTAATTTTTTCAAAAATTTAAATTGTTGTTTAAAATAGTTATTTTATGTAATTTATAGTTATTTTAAAAGTGTGATTTAAAAAAAAAATTATTTGAAGTTTTAGTTAGGTTTTGGGGCTGAATAGAGATTCCCTGCTACAATTGGCTCTCCGGGCCCACGTGATCCCAGGGGACGCTTCGAACTAACTGCGCCCCTGGGATATGCAAGCACTGCGTGCCAGCAGCTGGAGGAGGCCCAGGATCGGAATCCCACGCGGGCCCACAGCACAACGGCCGGCACGCTAGGTAAGTGCAGGTCGGGGGCTTGCACCCGCAGGAAGCCTCCGATCCAAATTTCTGGCCCAATCTGTTTTAGGGGTTGGTTGAGGGATAAATATTGGCCAAGACTATGGGAGGTCATTTCCTCCAAATTAAATGGGTACCCGCATGGGTCCTAGCTATGCCTACCTTTTCGAGGGATATGTGGAACACTCTTTGTTCCAGTTCTACTCGGGTCCCCTCCTTCACCTCTTTTTTTTGGTACATTGATGACTGTATCGGTGCCGTTTCCTGCTCTTGCCCTGAACTAGACAATTTCATTCACTTTGCCTCCAATTTCCACCCTTCCCTCGCCTTCACATGGTCCATCTCCGACTCTTCCCTGTGAAGGAATAGCCATGATTCAGAGAAATACACGATACCATGAACAGATTTCTAATATTATTAATACATGATATATTGGGTTTAAAAATCTAAAGCCTCAGAGACACAAGCTCTAAAACCTCAGAGACATAGGCTGTAAACAGAGAACAGGCTTCTGAGATAAAGATCAGTTGATAACAAAGTTGTAAACAAGCTTTGAAATGGGAATTCGTTAAATATACTAAAACAATGAAAAATTGAAGCAAACCATTGGTGCTTCCGAAAGGTCTAGAGTTTGGAGATAACACAATGAGAAGAACCAGTTTAAAGTGTTAAGAAATAACACATTGAACAGAAACAGAAACATTAAAAGAACCATGTGCCTTTGAAACATGACATCAAGTAAAAGAAACACCTGCTGGTCAAATAGTTTTTATGTTAAACTTGGATGACAGGAAACGCGATTAAATATGCAACCAATTGAGATAGCTAGAAATGCATGAAACATTCAGTTGAAGTATCTTTAATTTATATACATAGTAAATATGTTACCAACAAGGACATTTTGAAGATATAACTTCAATAGAGACACCAAGCAATTACATTGTGTTTGTATTAAATTTGGAGCAGCACGGAGCCACAATGTCTGCTAAAAACCAGTAAAGCCAATATTAAGAATTGAATGAAGAATCTTCGATAAGAATGACATCAAACAGAAACCATTGCTGTCATTGTTTTTATGATGGTTTTTGGAACACCTAAAGGTAGAGAAATAATTATGCATGCAATAGTTGAATTGATAGTAAGATAGAAAGCATTCAAACAGAGGTATCAATATCACTCCCACAGTACTGCACTGAAGTGTCAACCTAGAGTATGTGCTCAAATCTCTGGAGTGGAATTTGACCCCATGACCTTCTGACTCAGAGGTGATAGTGCTACCACTGAGTCAAGGCTGACACCTGACTACTTTCCTCTCCCTATCCCAGGGCACAAAGGTCAATAGTAGCACCTCGACACAGCCTTCGCTGAGATCAGCTAACCCAACACAGAACAGGGAATCAAACTAGCGACCTTCCTGGTCTGCACGTTCACCTACTCGCTGAATAAACTTGGGGAAACAGTGGGAGAGCTACAGGCCTACTCTTTCTGTTTGGTCATTGTTTCTGAGCTTTAGTGCTGTGAAGGTGTGAGTGCTTTAGGATGTTTGCACTCACTATCTTGAATCTTCTTCAGTTACATGAACCTTTAACTGAAATTTCATTGCAGCTGGTGATAGTGAATGAGATTAAATAGAACTTAATACAATTGGAAAAGAGAAAAACCTAAGTATCTTCATGGGCAAAAAAGAAATCCCCTTGTATCACTTCTGTTATAAGACTGTAATTACTGAACTACATGTCAACTCTTTGTGGATTGCAGTGGTGTCTGCCTATTACAAGCTGCTTTTATAGTGATACTGCTTTAGTTCAGATTCTAGGCGTCTGTGAGCTTGCACCCGCATTTACACTGCTAAATCCACCTCCCTTACCTCAGCGGTAGACACCTTGGGGTAGATCTCGATTTGTGCAATAAATAGGGTGATAGTGAGTTGGCAGTTCGTTTCGCATCTCAGATCTAAAAGGATGTTTTGTGCAGGTGAAACGGGCTGTCGAATCGCTATCGCCCGTTTTACACTATCACACAAAGTCAGGATTTACCCCATTGGCGCACCAAGAAACTGGGTCTGCAGTCTGTCAGTGGGGTAAAAGAGCCAGGCTCGGCAGTTCAAATGCTGGGAGCAGGCTGACGAGCGCAGTCTCCTGGGGGATCTGGACCAGGACTGTGCTGTTGAGTCTGTGTTTTCAAATGTAGTTATGCTGAATAACTGGACACAGACTACAGAAATAATTAAACAGGTCTTTAGTGGTTGAGGGTCAGGGCTGAACTGGGATACACTTTGCTCCACAGGGTTTATACACCGGTGTGGTCACCACCGGTACTACAATGTACAGGAGCCATCAAAAAGTAGTCCATCAACTTAAGGTATCCTCTTAAGGTGGTACAGGTTACATACACTACAATTCCTCCCCTTTTAGCTTAACAGTGTACAACCCAATTTAAACATTACATGGATAATATATATACAACTTTCACACAAAACTGTTCAAAGATTCAGTCTCTGAGGAGGCCTCCTGATCCGGGCCGGATAACGCCTTTCAGGGGTCTTTGGTTCTCATTGCTGGGGTGACTCATCCATTTGATCTCCTATGGACTGAACATCATCATGTACGTTCGAGTCTGAGGTAGATGCTACAGGCTCAATAACTTCTTCAACTGGTGTCTCTGCCGTAGACATGGGGTCGACCCTTGTTCTCGATTCCGCAAGTTGGTCAGCATGACGTCGTATTACGTTCTCTCCAACGTCTACCGTGTACATCAAGGGTCCTTGTCGGGCACAAATTGTTCCGGATTGCCATTTATCATTCCTATAGTCCCTGGCCAACACTGGTTGTCCTATTTCGAAACTCCGAGTGGCCTTGTTATTTACGTGCTGGAATTGCTTGTTTTCGACTTCCCTACGCACATTGGGTTTTAACAAATCCAACCGGGACTGCAACCTCCTGTTATAGAACATTATGGCAGGGCTTTGATTTGTCACTGCATGCGTGGCATTTCGATATGCCATCAGGAAATTGTCCACCTTGTGTTGTAGTGGAATATGGTCTTCGCTCATGGCCTTTATCGCCTTTTTGAACGTTTGTACAAATCTCTCGGCCAACCCATTTGTAGCCGGATGATATGGGGCAGATGTATAGTGTTTCACCCCATTCTTTTTCATGAATTTCTGGAATTCTTCTGACACGAACTGTGGTCCGTTGTCTGAACATATTTGTTCCGGCAACCCATTCCTTGCAAATATGGTTCTTAGAACTGCGATCGTCTTCTCCAAGGTAGTGGTCGACATCTTAATCACTTCTGGCCATTTAGAATGTGCGTCCACTGCTATCAAAAACATGGAATCCATGAATGGACCTGCAAAGTCGATATGCACACGTTGCCATGGGGTTGAAGGCCATTCCCACGGATGCAGCGGTGCAATTGGAGGTGCGTTTTGAACTTTTTGGCACCCTGAGCAGCTTTTAGTCAGATCCTCTATTTGTTTGTCGATACCTGGCCACCACACATAAGCCCTAGCAAGGCTTTTCATCTTGACTCCCCCGAGATGACCTTCATGCAATTCCTTCAGAACTCTCTCCCTTAATTTAGGAGGAATAATCACCCTTGTTCCATACATCAATGTTCCTTGACATACGGACAGCTGTTCTCGTCTGGCTGAAAATGCTGGTAACAGTGGGTCGCCATGTGCTGGCCATCCCTTCACTGTCAAGTCGTAGACCCGAGACAGTGTCGGGTCGTTTCGGGTCTCTCTCTCAATACCCGCATTGGTGACTGGTAAGCATTCGATGATGGTCGAGTGAAATATCTCGACAGGGTCAACTGCCGGTGCCTCTTCCGCTGTAGGTAGTGGCAGGCGCGACAGCCCATCAGCATTGCCATGTTGCTTTGTACCTTTGAATTCGATATCATATTGATGTGCCCCTAGGAAAAGGGGCCATCTCTGAAGCCTCTGTGCCGTCATTACCGGAACACCCTTCTTAGGGTTAAAAATGGAAACCAACGGCTGGTGATCTGTCAGCAGCGTAAACTTTTGGCCTTGCAGGTAATGGTTAAATTTCTTAACTCCCCACACGAGGCTGAGAGCCTCCCTATCTATCTGAGCATAGTTGCGCTCTGCGGAGGTCAATGATCTGGATGCGAACGCGACTGGCCTTTCCAAGCCATTTGGAAACTTATGTGAGAGCACTGCCCCGATACCATATGGAGAAGCATCACAAGCTAAGCGAATAGGCAGCGTTGGGTTAAAGTGAGCCAGCACTTCCTTAGAGGTGATCAGTGCCTTGCTTTTTTTGAAAAGCCCGCTTACAATCATCGCTCCACTTCCATGGTATTCCCATTTGCAAAAGAGTGTTCAGCGGGTGTAACACCGTGGATAAATTTGGAAGAAACTTGTGGTAATAGTTAACCAACCCAAGGAACGACCTCAACTGGGATACATTTTCCGGAGCAGGAGCTTTCACAACAGCTTCGATCTTGTCAGGTGACTTATGGAGCCCCTCCTGGTCAATGACGTGGCCGCAGTACGAGATTCGCTTTTGAAAGAACTCACATTTCTGGCGATTAACTCTGAGCCCATATTCTTTCAATCTGGTGAGCACCTGCTCCAAATTCGCAAGGTGATCCTTATCATCATCTCCTGTAATCAGGATGTCGTCCAGGTAGCATTGTGTGCCTGGAATTCCCTGCAATACCTGCTCCATGGCCCTTTGCCAAATCGCTGGAGCCGATGCCACTCCAAAAACCAGTCTATTATACCGATATAAGCCCTTATGTGTGTTGACCGTGAGATACTGGCGTGATGCTTCATCAACTTCCATCTGTAGGTACGCCTGCACCAGGTCTATCTTGGTGAAGTGTTTCCCGCCAGACAGCAAAGCAAAGATATCTTCAATCCGCGGAAGCGGATATTGCACCGTGTGAAGAACTGGATTAACCGTGATCTTGAAATCGCCACAGATGCGAACCTTCCCAGGTTCCCCCGGCTTGTTGCTCAACGAACGCTTCATGACAGGAACAATGGGTGTGGCCCATTCGCTCCAGTCCAGCTTTGACAGTACTCCTGAACGTTCTAGCCCTTCCAGCTCTGCTTCCACAGCAGGTTGTATCGCATAAGGTACCGGTCTGGCTTTGAAAAATTTTGGGTTTGCATGTTCTTCAACCTTGATGTTTGCCGTAATTCCTTTCAGTGTTCCCAGCCCCTGTTGGAACACCTCCTTAGCATCGTCCAATATTTTGGACAGTCGTTTAGGTTTGACGTCGTCCCCTTTACAGGCATCTACAGTCAGTGCTTGTATGGAATGCCAGTCCACATTTATTCTCCGGATCCATTCCCGTCCCAGTAGTGGCGGACCTCCATCAGGTAACACATACAAGTCCATTTCCTGACTTTCTTTACCATTGTAGACCACATTTACTTTTATCTTTCCGATGGGGTATACTATTTGCCCCGTGTATGTTTTCAATACAATCTCCGTATCCCTCAGGGGAATGTGCGAGAATAACCTTTTGTAATCTTGCTTATTCATGACTGTCAATGCCGATCCAGTGTCCAATTCCATCTTCACTTGGACTCCTGCTATCCAAAGCATGACGCAGATAGTTTGGTGGTCTGCTGCGTTACCCACATTATGTATTTTTAGACAACCCAGTTCCTTACTACTGGAGTCTGAATCCATCTTCTGTTCATCCGAACTGTTTTCTGTCACCTTGTGTACTTTTTTGTACTTCTCCTGCGGCGACTTTTTGCTGCTGGTCTTCTTTCCTGACCGGCATACTCTCGCTATGTGACCAAGTTTGCCACATTGCCTGCATTCTTTATCTTTGAACCAGCACTGGTTCTGGTCATGCGTTGTCCTTCTGCAACGATAGCACTTTACTGCGCCCAATGCCATTTCATTGGTGCTGAATTCCAATGTTCTTTGCTGTATCTCTGCAGCGCCTCGTGCTGCTGCCTCGTGCGATGCTGCAATGCTGAAAGCTTTGTCCAGCGTAAGATCCTTTTCCTCTAGCAGTCGCTTCTGGGTACCTTCCCTTAGGAGCCCACACACAAACTTATCTCTCAGTGCATCTGCTAGTCCTGTACCGAACTGACAGTACTTTGATAACTTGCGCAGTTCGGTTAGGAATTCAGCGTTGCTTTCTTCTTTAAGTTGAATTCTTTTGTAGAATTTAAATCGTTCCGCTATCAGCAGCGGCGTGGGGTTTAAATGCTCTTGCAGGATAGTAACAATATCCGCGAAACTCTTTCCTACCGGTTTATCTGGTGTTACAAGGTTCCTTAATAACCCGTACGTCTTCGCACCCATCAAGTTTAATAGGGTTAATGCTTTCTTATCCTCCGGTACCTCATTCGTTGTACAGTAAACTTCGATGCGTTCCACATAAGTGGCCCAATCTTCCACATCGCTATCAAAAGCCGTGATGTTACCCGTTTTTGGCATCCTTGTTGAGTTTCCTTTCCTTCGGATATGACTATTATTTTATTTTATTTTATTTTTTTCAAAATGGCGGCTTCCCGCGCTTGGCGGCTTTTCCCGCGCTTGGCGGCTTTTCCCGCGCTTGTCTTCTTCCCCCGCCGACTCAAAATGGCGATTACCACGCTGTTGCCGTTCTCGCCTCCCAGCGGTCCTTTATTTTCCCCGACGCTGCTGCTCTTGTTCCCCGCCGCTCCCGCGGTCCTTGTGGTCATAAACGCTTTTCTGGCTGCTGCGCGTCTCTGCCCCGATTGCAGTCCGGCCCCTGACACCGGCTGCGGTCGTGTTCTCCACCCTTTTCGTCGTTTCCCTCCCCTTCTCTTACTGACAACTCGGCCGACTTCCCCCCCCCGTGCCGCTCGATCGGGCTTACCCGCCGCTGTCGTCGAAGGGATGTTCACTGATGTTTGACTTCGTGGCCAGAAACCAACCCGGGTTCCCGATGGCCTCCCGTGCTATGCAGCGCCCAGCAGGATGTTGAGGGTGGATGTCCTTGTTCGACGCCCATCTCAGAGGCGAAGCTTCCTTTGATGCAACTGCCGCTAGGTAAGATCAGACTCGTCGCCACTGTTGAGTCTGTGTTTTCAAATGTAGTTATGCTGAATAACTGGACACAGACTACAGAAATAATTAAACAGGTCTTTAGTGGTTGAGGGTCAGGGCTGAACTGGGATACACTTTGCTCCACAGGGTTTATATACCGGTGTGGTCACCACCGGTACTACAATGTACAGGAGCCATCAAAAAGTAGTCCATCACCTTAAGGTTTCCTCTTAAGGTGGTACAGGTTACATACACTACATGTGCCACTACAGTGGATTGACCGAATGGGTTGTAATTCATGAATGGCCAAATTAAAAAGGGAAAAAACTGCCAATGCTGGAAGCCTGAAATAAACCCAGTAAATGCTGGATTCCACGGAAGCTCAGCCATCATCTGTAAAAAGATAAATTAATGTTTTGGCTGCGTATCCTTTGCCAGAATGGTACCATGATGGTTACCCCAGAATGTTTACCTGTCCACTTTACAGATAGTGACTGACCCCCTGTGTATTTTCCAGCATTTTCTGCTTTATTCATAAAGGAATGCTTTACAGAAGATCTGCTGGTGCTACAGGAGAGGAAAACACCCTCACACTGCTCACCCCACCCACACCCTCACACCGCACCCCCCAGCCTCACACTGCACTGCCCATCCACACACCCCACCCCCACAATCACACCGCACCCCCACCCACACACCCCGCCCCCACCCACACACCCCACCTCCACCCACACCCCGCAGCCCCACCCACACACCCCGCCCCCACCCACACACCCCACCTCCACCCACACCCCGCAGCCCCACCCACACACCCCGCCCCCACCCACACACCCCCACCCACACACCGCACTCCCCACCCACACACCGCACTCCCCACCCACACACCGCACTCCCCACCCACACACCGCACTCCCCACCCACACACCGCACTCCCCACCCACACACCGCACTCCCCACCCACACACCGCACTCCCCACCCACACACCGCACTCCCCACCCACACACCGCACTCCCCACCCACACACCGCACTCCCCACCCACACACCGCACTCCCCACCCACACCCCCCACCCCCCACCCACACCCCCCACCCCCCACCCACACCCCCCACCCCCCACCCACACACCGCACTCCCCACCCACACACCGCACTCCCCACCCACACACCGCACTCCCCACCCACACACCGCACTCCCCACCCACACACCGCACTCCCCACCCACACACCGCACTCCCCACCCACACCCCCCACCCCCCACCCACACACCGCACCCCCCACCCACACACCGCACCCCCCACCCACACACCGCACCCCCCACCCACACACCGCACCCCCCACCCACACACCGCACCCCCCACCCACACACCGCACCCCCCACCCACACACCGCACCCCCCACCCACACACCGCACCCCCCACCCACACACCGCACCCCCCACCCACACACCGCACCCCCCACCCACACACCGCAACCCCCACCCACACACCGCACCCCCCACCCACACACCGCACCCCCCACCCACACACCGCACCCCCCACCCACACACCGCACCCCCCACCCACACACCGCACCCCCCACCCACACACCGCACCCCCCACCCACACACCGCACCCCCCACCCACACACCGCACCCCCCACCCACACACCGCACCCCCCACCCACACACCGCACCCCCCACCCACACACCGCACTCCCCACCCACACACCCCACCCCCACCCACACACCGCACTCCCCACCCACACACCGCACTCCCCACCCACACACCGCACCCCCCACCCACACACCCCATCCCCCACCCACACACTGCTCACCACATCACCAGCCTCTCCCAGGTAGAAGCTGCCATCTCTGGTACAATGATTAATCCTGTAGCCGCCCCGGGGCTAAAATTCCTGTCGTAACTGATATTAGCAAAGGCTTAGACATGGGTGGCAACGTATGACATTTTCGTTAAGTTAGCAGCACAGCTATTCCAGACCCTCCTCATGTCCATCCCACCGCCCCCCGCCCCCCGCCCACCGCATCCCCACCCCCATTAAACCCTGATCATATTATACAGGTGAAATTCAGTGGTCGATGATAAGTGATGCTTGGATTGAGTGTTTGCAATAAGGAAGATGATAGAGAATAATTTCCATTAAATCCTATTAGCATTTGGCCAGGACCTTGAAGTGTGGCTGCAATAGATAGTTGGCTGCTTCACAGAGGTGGCCATTAGTACAGGTCACACTGGAGAGCAATAATATTACATCCAACTGAAGTCCAATGAGTTTACTGCTAATGTAGGATTGTTCAGTGCTTCAAAATAATTATCGGTTTCTCTGGCTTAATATCCAGCTTTAGAAATTTACAGAACACAATTTGGCACTTCATGTGATAGAAACAGTTAGGATTTTGAAAGCTATAATGGGTCTTCAATATTCAGGATAAAATGCTGGCTGCGGTTTGCTTGGCCATAAAACAACATTAAATCTTATATTACTGTAAAACCTGCACAGCCCAGCAAATTATTGTAGCTACCTTTACCAGGGATTGGCTTTAGGGTGCAATTATACTGCCACTTTGCAGCAACACGCAAATGACCATGAGGGAGAATTTCTGTGGGGTTGCGCTGATCTCTTGGTGGAAAATTGGTAGAAAAACCGTTTTAGGCATTTATGCTGTTACTCATGGTGTTCCACCAACCTGGAGAACCCTTGTAGAAATTCCAGGCACACACATTTCCAGAGTCAAGTCCTGACCTGACTCCATATGTTCTAAGTATCCTGGGGCTGGGCGTCTTTCGCTTGATGCTACGTGGAGTATGGTGTCCGGCTCAGGTTAAAAAGTACTTTGGATCCCTAATAATCAGAAGCAGTTTATATAAATGTTTTAAGGTGTGGACGCCCTCACCTGCACACTCAATGCATTTAAAATGTAATGGCTGGGAGCAGAGTATGTGCTGCAAGGTCTTTCCTGGCTTCAAGAACTGAAGTTGCATCCAAATAACACACTGCCAGCTGGGGCCTTACTAACTTATAGGTTTTCTACTTGTTTTCATGGAGAGTCGCCCAAGACCAAGACAAAAGATGGTTATTACAGAATCACAGAATCACAGAAACCCCACAGTGCAGATAGAGGCCATTTCGGCCCATCGAGCCTGCACCGACACATATTCCACCCGATCCCCGTAACCACTACACCAACACATATCCCACCCTATCCCCGTAACCCCACGTATTTAATCCCCCTAACACTAAGGGTCAATTTATCATAGCCAATCAACCTAACCCGCACATCTTTGGACTGTGGGAGGAAACCGGAGCACCCGGAGGAAACCCACGCAAACACGGGGAGAATGTGCAAACTCCACACAGACAGTCGCCCGAGGCCGGATTCGAAACCAGGTCCCTGGTGCTGTGAGGCAACAGTGCTAATCACTATGCCACCATGTTTGCGTGGGTTTCCTCCGGGTCACCACCGTGATTAAAGATTTGAAATAAGTCGTGACATGAATCAATCATTCATGAAAGAAAGACTTATGAAATAATACTGAGCGGCCTACAGGTGGCGCTGTCCAGGGAGAGTATAAATACTCGGGCACGGGCCCAGCTTGCGCAGGACATTCTTAACAGGAACTAGTGAAGGACACAACTAGACCTCCATGTTGTAAAACAGTTGATTAAAGCTTTGTTTAACGCTTAGACCAAGTGCCTAGTAGTTTTCTTACGTCAAGTCGTATTTTTGTCACAAAGTTTGGCTATTGCCGCCCTCTTGAAATTACAGATACTTTGATGACAGAAGAAGTCAAATTAAATTTATATAGTTACAAAAAGAAACCCATAAAACAATCAGTTACTTGAAGCTTGACAATTACCTATATAAAAATAATGTAGTGAATGGCACCCAACACAGTTTCAGAAGGGCCATATCTTGCCTGACCACTTCCTCGAATTGTCTGGGAAGTGACCTCCCAAGTGGATGTTGGAAATCTCCATGATATAGTAGGCTCGAGGGGCTGAATGGCCTACTGCTGTTCCTATGTTCCAATATACTAGATTTTCAGAATGTCTTCAACAATGTTCCATACAAAATGCTGCTACTTACACTTAAGGCAGTGCTGCCCTAAGCAATACTTGGAGGTGGATAAGGGATTGTCTAAAAAAGAGTTACCAATGAATACTAGCTGGGAGCATGATGTTAAGCCGGGAGAATGTGGGGAGGTGAGTGCCCCAAGAATCATTGCTGGGCCAGCAACTGTTTCTGATCAATATTAACATTCTGGATTCAGAAAGACAATGCAAATTGGCCAAGTCTGCAGATGATACTAAACTAGGTGGGCGGATGGGGGGGTCGGTGGTCAGTGGTGGCGGCGGGTGGCGGTGGGGGGGCAGTGTCAATACAGTCTGAAGTCACTAAGGAATTACAGAAGGACCTAGACAATATTTGCAAGCAGGCAGAATTACGGCAGATGAAATTCAATACAGATAAGTGCAAGCTCTTGCATATTAGAAGAAAAACAATGGGAGACATATTTAATGAATGGTGTTGAACTAGGAGCAGCTGAAAAAGATCTGGGAGTTATAGTAAACTCAACATTGATCATGTTCAGTTATTGCAGAGCAGCAATTACCAAAGCAAATAGAATCCTGAGCTGTATTGCCAATTCAGTAGTGTATAAGAATACATTTACACTGTAATTGTAGCCTCAGTGCAAAGTGGTTTCACTTCACACTGATGCTAAAGTTGCAGCATAGAGATGTCCAAAGTCAGGGCCTAACCTGACACCGGAGTGAAGAATAATGAGAGTCCCTGGAGAAGTCGCACTCTGTTTTGCTCTGGAGTCAGATCAGGTCTTAACTCTGGACTTACATTACACAAAGTGCCTCACACTAATGCTAAACTTCCATGTGAATACGCCCGAAGTCATACTGACGCAGTATAGAGCTCTGGGTCAGGATGCACCTTCAGTGCTACATTCAATTCTATCATTGAAGTTCAAATGAAATAATTAAGCCCTAGAAACCTCCACAGGTAGCTCGCACATTTTACCTAGTTGAATAGAGGGCCGCTAGCCTTACCTTCATTAAAAAGAAGACACATTTAGATAGCAACTTATTACATCTCAGAAATATCTGAGTGCTTTACACATACGTAAGTAACCAAATGTGGCAGCCAGTCTACACACAAAAAGGTCAAAAAAACAGCAGTGAGATGAATGACTAGTTATTTTTTGGGGGGTGGTATTGGTTGAGAGAGGAATGTTGGTCAGGTGACCAGGAGAACTCCTGGGGGGAGAAATTGAGTCGCGCCCCCTCTGGGGCGCCAACTTCACTGGGGCACTACTTTTAGCACCCCAAAAAAATTAGCACCCCCGTGGCCGAAATTCAGCGGTAGCGCCCCAAGAGGGAAGCCGGGTGCGACTGGAAACGCCCTGCCTCCCTCTTGGGGTGCTGCGAGTGAATATCGCAGCACTGCAGCACATCATGCCGTGGTACTGCAAGCCTTCCTCCCCTTCTTAAAGGGGAGGGGCCATGCGAAGCGCGACCCGGGGCCCAGCTGGGGATCTGTGTGCTGGCAAAAGAGCCCGGCACTCAGGAGAAGTGCCGGGCTCATGGAAGGCAGCCGGCACCCCGTGGGGGGGCTGGTCAGGAGGCCGGGGATGGCAACGGAGGCAGGTGCTGACAGCCGGTCATCAACAAAAATGGCCGCTCAGCACCTCGCCTTTAATTAGCGCCGCCCCGGTCGCAGATAGGCCCCCCTGACTCTGTCAGACATAGGGCTCAATTTTGCTATTGGGGTCGGGCTGGAGCGTGTCAGGTGGTTTTCGTGTCAGGAGGACCCCGACTCCGATGTGAAGTGGGAAAAAAGTGCGATTTTCCCCCAATTGGGCACTTGATTTCCAGCGTGTGGGAACCCCTGGCCCAATTAGTCTTTCCATCCTGAAAGTCGCCTCCGATGACGTCATCAGTGCTGCTGGATTTAAGGCCTGCAAGCAGCCTTGCTTCTTCTGGAGACTGCAAACGCTTTGGACATTGTATGAAGGACTTAATTTACCGACCATGTCCACCAGCAAGCAAAAGGGTGCACCTCGCTTTGATGAGCCCTCCCTCCAAGCTCTGGTGCAGGGAGCAAGACCTAATAAGGAGGTGCTCTTCCCTTCCTCAGGGGAAAAAAAAGCCACCACAACAGACTAAAGCTGCAAGTGGCCCAGGAGGTCAATGCCATCTCTATGTGCCGCAGAACCTGGCTGCAATGCAGGAAGAGGTTTTATGACCACCTCCGCACAGGAAAAGTAAGCATGATTTTCTCATCACCCTCAATCTCATCCCCATCACCTCTCCTCACCAGCACACTGCTTTGCCAATTTCTTCCTGCACATCCCACTTCACACTGACATCCTTTCACCCTTACCCATTCCCTCTCTATGGTGACATTCACTTAACTATTCTACCATGCAGCCCTCACACTCCTTATCACTGTGACGCAATGACAACAACTTACAACACACAGGGATGGCCCTTTGTCTCCTTCTAAGCATCTATGCTATGGATTCTCTACACTCACTCCTTCATTCTCAAACAAACTCCACTTGTGTCCCTCACTGCAGGAAAAGAGAGCCCACAATAACAGGGAAAGAGCAAGGACAGGAGGAGGGCCACCCTCAGTAGCCCAGCTCACCACCTCGGAGGAGGCGGCCCTGGAAATCGCCGGGATCGAGGAGGATTCCCAAGTGGGGGACGGACGGGCAGGCGCATCACAGCAAGCTGGTGACAGAATAGTTTGGCCTCTCTCTCATTGACATTGCATGAGTGACTGATGATGATTCTGATGCTCTAACAGATTGACAATTCAATGTGCATGCAACCTTTACCTCACATCTCTAACTCTTTCCTTTACTCCCCCATAGGACCATCGAGAGCCCCCGTCCCCATTGTCCAGGAGGAAGAGCCTGAGCTTCCAGACTCCTCAGAAGAAGCTGCAACCTCTGAGGGCGCTCCGTCAGCAGAATTAAGTGCACCCTGCCCCAGCGCAGACACTCACACGTCAGTGGGACCTTAGGGACATAGAGTAGAGTTGTCACCTGGTGTATCACAGCTCACAAGTGAGCATCAGCAGATGGTGGAGACAGGGACAGCAGTGGAGAGTCCTCGTCGCAGAGGAGAGGACACTCCCAGCTCGGCTCCACTGCATTTTGACCCTGTGCCTCCGGGTCCATCCAGAAGGAGAGCGGTGCTGGAACTCCAGGAACAGATGCAGGAGTCTCTGGCAGGTTTTGTCTCCAGAGTTGCTGCGAGTGTGGAGCGAATGGAGGAGTCTATCGCTAACATGAGCAGAGCCTTTGTGGAGGCACTGGCGCATGAATGCATCAACACGGAAAGGATGGCAACCTCCTTGGAAAGGATGGCTACCTCCATGGTAAGGCTGGCTACCTCCATGGTAAGGCTGGCTACCAGTGTAATGTTGTGTTTAATTTTGAAAAGCCATCAGTTGCTTATTGTCATAAAAAATTCTGATGGCAAACTGTTGCAGTTGTGGCGTGTGTCATTTCGCGAATGGTACTTCCACATTGAGGGCTTAGGGTGACATGCAATTGTCAGTATGGTGGTCAGAGTAATAGGAATCCGCAGGTTCTTTCTATGGTCTGATAAGAAGGTGCGAGAGGCTTGAAGAAGGGTTCGACCCGAAACGTCAACTCAAATTTCTGTCCACGGATGTTGCCTGACCTGCTGAGTTTTTCGAGCATTTTCTGTTGTTATTTCGGATTTCCAACATCCGCAGTATTTTGCTATCGTGCGAGACAAAATTGTTTGATTGTGCAGGCTAAGCAAATCTGTCCAAGATGAGTGCGTCCCTTGCATCCCGGGCAGCAATGTGGTCGCGCGCTGGCGCCTTCTGGCCTGTGCAGCTTCAGGTGGGTGGGCAGTGTTGTGTCTGTACCTGTGCCGTTACATTTAAACACAATTAGTGCTCAGAACCCCGAGATTGCAAGCATGATGTTTCTTTATTCAAAAGGAAAGTTCCAGAGAAAGTATAGAAAAAGAGAGAACAAACCCAACCATTTATCTGCTGTGACAGCGCCACCGCAGGTGGGAGGAGAACACATAATGCATAACATATTCCTCCCCTCTTAAATGAAATGTCCCCATTATTCCTCAACAGGTAAGTTACTTTCAATGCACTCAACTAACCAAGGGTAGAGGTAGACTGCCTCAAACCCTGACTTTACCCTGGGGTTTATTCTGCCCCAGTCTTGTGGGTAAGTCGCTAAGCCTACAGATCCAAGCGTCTTGGAGGCCGCCGCTCTCTGACAGGATACCGGCGGTCATCGCTAGCTTCCACAGCAGTAGGCATTGACACAGGCCTGGATGGAGAAGGTGCCTGTGTCAGTCGAAAGTCAGGAGTTTGCACAGGTGGAACAGTCTCTTTGACTTCCTGTGTTGGAGAAGAGCACGGTGGTGAAGGATGCTGGTTTGTGGTATCATCCGGAAACAGTTCAGGCCAACCAGCCGTTGGAGCCTCTGTGGCTGTCTCTGCTCCTAGCAACAGTTGATCAGTGTGTCTTCTCCAGACGACGTCCTCAGCAGTCTCAACCGTGTAAGACACAGGGCCCGTCTGCGTGATCATCGTAGCAGGAACCCATTTCGGTCCAGTGTTGTAGTTTCGAGCTAGGTCGTGCTCTCCAGGATGAAACCATCTCTCCTTGGCTCTTTTCTCTCTTCTTTCAATTTGAACTTGTTGTTGACGTTGGACAACCTGCTCTGCCCTTGGAGGTTTGAATAAGTCAAAACTTGTCCGCAACTGCCTCTTCATCATGAGCAAAGCAGGGGAAGTTTTGGTTGTGGCATGCGGCTCGTTCCTGTAGGACAACAGGAAGCTGTTCAGACGTTGGTGGATTGAGCCCTGACCTTGCGATGCCTTCAAGGCGTGCTTCAAAGTTTGCACGAACCTTTCTGCCAGGCCATTAGCAGAGGGATGGTAGGGCGCAGACCTGATGTGTTGGACACCATTCACTTGTAGGAAGGTTGCAAACTCCTTTGACACAAATTGTGGACCGTTGTCACTTACGAGTTGTTCCAGTGAGCCATAACGGCTGAACACCTCACCAAGTTTCTCAATTGTTTTCTCTGCCGTGGTAGACCTCATCACAGCGACCTCCGGCCACTTGCTACGAGCGTCCACAACCACCATAAACATCTCTTCGAAAGGACCGGCGACATCCACATGTACGCGCTGCCACACTTCTTCAGGCCAATCCCAGGGGTGTAGGGGTGCCAGCTGTGGAACATTCTGGACCCTTTGACACGGGGAACATGTTTTGGCTTTCTCCTCAATATTTCCATCAAGACCTGGCCACCAGAAGTAGCTTCTTGCCATTTCCTTCATCTGAACCATCCCACTGTGGCCTGTATGAAGTTGTTGCAGTACAGGTTCCCTCAGAGGTGGCGGAATGATGACACGGTGTCCCCAGAGAAGACAACCTGCCTGGACGGAGAGCTCACTTCTTTTTGAAATGTAAGGTTTCAAACTAGGAGAATCTCCTGTAGCTCTCCCTCGAATGACATCATCCATTACCTCAGACAGGACTGGATCGTTGCGGGTGTGCCTTCGCACCTGAGCTGCAGTGACAGGTGCTCCCTCCACTTGTCTGAAGTAGAAGATGTCTATCTGATGAGGCTCTGGGGGAGTAACAAGCAAGGGCAGCCTCGAGAGACCGTCTACGTTGCCGTGCAAATCTGATTTGCGATATTTGATGTCGTATGTGTGTCCCGACAACAGTAAAGCCCACCTTTGCATCCTGCTTGCAGCAAGAGACGGAATTCCGGTGTGGGGCCCGAAGATTGAAGTCAATGGACGGTGGTCCGTCAGGAGTGTGACCCTTCCCCCAAACATGTACTGATGAAATTTTCGAATTCCAAAAACGATTCCCAAGGCCTCGCGCTCAATCTGTGCATAGTTACTCTCGGCCTTGTTCAAGGCGCGGGATGCGAAGGCGATAGGTTTCTCTTCACCAGAAGGCATGATGTGGGATACGACTGCTCCCCCACCATATGGTGATGCATCACATGCTAGCTGCACGGGTAGCTTTGGGTCAAAGTGTGTCAGGACCTCCGACTTCAGCAATGCTATCTTTGCTTGGGCGAAAGCTTCTTTGCACAATTCAGTCCATTTCCATGTTTTGCCTTGACATAGCAACTGATGTAACGGCTTCAGCAATGTTGCTAAGTCTGGAATAAACGTTCCATAGTAGTTAAGTAGCCCCAGGAATGAACGTAACTGGCTCACATTCTGGGGTGCTGGGGCCTCCACGATCACCTTGACCTTTGATGGCGCCTTGTGCAGGCCGGTAGCATCAATCACATGCCCCAGGTACTCAACTGAAGACTGAAAGAATTCACATTTGTCCTTACGAACTCTGAGTCTGTACTTTTTCAGTCGCTGTAGTGTCGCATCCAAGTTCAGAAGATGATCCTCCTCATTTGTCCCAGTGACAAGGATGTCGTCCAGGTAGTACTGGACTCCTGGCCGTCCACTCAAACTCTGATCCATTGCCCTTTGGAATAGAGCAGGGGCCGACGTAATTCCAAACGGAAGGCAGCAATACCTGTATAGCCCCTTGTGTGTCACAACTGTCAGCAACTCCTTTGATTTGTCATCGACATGCATTTGTGCATTTGTAGATAAGCCTGGCATAAGTCTATTTTGCTGAACTTTTGCCCCCCGGCCAGGCCCGTAAAGAGATCACCAATGAGGGGAAGAGGGTACTGTTCCGCAGACAGCACCGGGTTAATAGTCACTTTAAAATCCCTGCAGATTCGAATAGATCCATCCATTTTCAGGACAGGAACAATGGGTGTGGCCCATTTGCTCACGCTCACAGGCTCCAGGACTCCCTTCTCGACTAAGGCCTCCAAGTTAGCCTCAACTTTTGGCCTAATTGCATAGGGTACAGGTCAGGCTTTGTGAAACTTCGGCTTGCTGTCAGGTTTAGTGCTCAGTCTCACGCTGATCTTTTTCATGCTCCCAAGTTCACCATTGAAGAGTTCTGCATGTTTGTTTAAAACTGCAGTCAGACCTGACTCCCCTTTTGACATCATGCGGACTGCAGGCCAGTCCAGCGTGATTTTCTCTAGCCACGCACGTCCCAGTAGAGATGGGTAATTTCCCTTTACCACATATAGTGGCAGTTTTGCAGTCTGTCCGTTCAATTTAACTGTCACCTCAATGGCGCCTCTCATGGCCACAGGCTCGCCGGTATACGTCTTTAGCACAATGTTTGTTGGCTGAAGGGTAAGGTGCTGTAGCATTTTGTTGTAGACAGTGTCTGAAACAAGGGACACAGCCGCGCCTGTGTCCACCTCCATCTGCACTGATTGTCCCTCCACCAGTGGTGACACCCAGTTGCCATTTGGACCACCTGCAACCGTCAGTATGTGCACCTCTTCCTCCTCAGAGGTGTCGCTCCCCTCTGTTTTGCTTGTTCCATCATGCTGCACTGAATGAACACTCTTTTTCTTCTCTTGTCCAAATACAGACATTTTGTTTTCATGCTTCCCAGCTCTGTCTGTTTTTTTACCTGTACAGTCACGTTCAATGTGACCCTTTTTGCCACAGTTTCGGCATTCCAGCTCCATACACCAGCAGTCATTAGCGTGATGGCCCGTTTTTCCACAATGGTAACATGTGCCATTCCGCGCACCTTTAGGCTCAGACAACACCTTGTGAACGCTCCCTGTTGAACTAAACTGGTGAGCCTCCTTTTCCGCCATCTCCATGGAGACACTAACTTCAATGGCCTTTTCAAGAGTAAGGTTGTCCTCAGTAAGAAGGCGCTTCTGTGTGGCTGCACTTTGTAGACCACACACAAGTCTGTCTCTGATGGTGTCATTCAGCACCTCCTTGAACTCGCAGTGTTCTGACAACCTTTTCAAAACAGCAATAAACATAGTCACTGTTTCCCCCTCCTCTTGATTCCGTTTGTGAAATCTAAATCTCTCAGCAATAACCAGAGGTTTCGGTGAAAAATGTGCTCCAAGAATTTCCACTAGTTGTTTATATGTTTTAGTTCCTGGCTTAACTAGCTGTACAAGGCTGCGCAGTAAATTGAATGTCTTTGCTCCCATTATACTCAAAAAGGTAGGCACAACCTTATCGTTTGCCACCGCATTCGCCAAAACAAAATAGTCAAAACGTTCCATATAAGCGCTCCATTGCTCAACCTTTTCATCAAAATCACTGGTGTTTCTGAATATAGCAGCCATCTCACATTTCAAATTTTAATTTCTGTTTACTCACTGCACCCATAACGTTAATGTAATATTACAATCTCTGTTCCGAGTGTTTTGTAGTCGAAAACAAGAAAGTTCCCACAATGCAGATTCATCCGATCCTTGTTGCCACTTTGTTGTGTCTGTACCTGTGCGTTACACTTAAACACAATTAGTGCTCAGAACCCCGAGATTGCAAACATGATGTTTCTTTATTCAAAAGGAAAGTTCCGGAGAAAGTATAGAACAAGAGAGAACAAACCCAACCATTTATCTGCTGTGACAGTGCCACCGCAGGTGGGAGGAGAACACATAATACATAACAAGCAGGAGCTTGGCGCTCCTGTTTTTGCTGCTGCTGTTGGTGGTGCTGTTGTTCATGGTTCTGCTGCTGCCATGGCTGGTCTTCGTCCGAATCTGATGTCCAGGAGGAAAGGAAATAAACGGTTCCCATGCTTCTGGTATATACCTCAGTTGAGGAAGCGCTCAGTCAAAGTGGCGAGAGAGGCTTCCCAGGAGGTCACACTGGAGATGGGTGTCAGGCTCCAAACCTCCAACAATGAGTATGCCTGCTAAAAGTTCCCCCAGACCTGAGACAACAAAGTTCTGCCACATGCAAATGATGATTGCTGAAAACTCCTTTTTAATGGTGGAGCTGCAGCTGTCAGTAAGCAGTCCACTTGTGAAGCCGTCAGGATTCACTGGTGTGTTCCAGAGGAGACGTGCAGGACATGGAAAAAGTGGTAAAATCAGAAAGACCTCTCAAAATGGGATTATAGAGGCAATTAACTGGTTGTTAATGGCCTTAAGGGCCTATCCCTTCTCTTGGAGGCAGGATGGAAATGGGGTCAGAAAACACGCATTTGGGAAAAGTGCTCGGAGGCAGGATGGAGGCGGGATCGGGCCCACCCACCATTTTTTGCGATTTTATCACCTCACATGCCTCCAAACCCGCCTCCTCAGGCTTGGCAAAATCGAGCCCATAGTGTCCGGTGGTAAGTCAGGGGGCGCTACTGAAGATTAGGGCTGAGTTTCGAACGGAGCGCTGCGCGGGGCGTTAATGGTTACTGCCGCCGCTAACTTCCCGCTGAATTTCGCGGGAGGCATTGGCGGCGCTGTGCCCGGGCGCTAGTTGCTTTGTGCTCCGTTAGCGCCCTAAGAGGGTGCTAACGGGAGGCGCAAAGCAACCGACTTTTTAGGCCCTGTTCTTTACAAATTGGGTGAGAAATTCGTGGCCTTAGCGCATTAAATGGTGCTAAAACGGCAGCTGCTGCTCTTTCGCTGCTGGCAGTTCCCACGGCAGCGGCCATTTTGTCCTTACCGTTGCGCTGCCAGTTACCAACAGCGCCATTCTGAACAAAATGGCAGTGTTGTGATGTAAATCAGCACACACTTTACATCACAAGCGCGAACTGCGACCCTAGCGCTGAATTCGCGCTGGGTCAGAAGCACGCCAGGTTAACCTGGCATGCAAGCAGGCTGACAGTGGCAATATCTGTGCCTCTTAAAGGGACACATACATCATTCAGGTAAGTTTGGATTTAAGGTTTTGGACTGGGTTCTTTTGATTTTATTGACATGGAGGCTTGCTGCAATGGATGTGAAAAGTTTTTTAAGTGTGTAGGGTGTGCTGCTGGACACTTGCAAGGGCTCGGATGGTAAATGAAGGCCTTTGAGAAGACAGAAAATGCTGCAAATACTCAGCAGGTTACGCAACATCTGTGGAGAGAAAAACAGAGTTCACATCTCAGCTGGAGATGCCGCCTGACCAACTGAGTATTTCCAGCATTTTATGCTGTCATTTAACATTTGCAGCATCTGCTTGCAATGGATAGAGGAAGGCACAGAAGAGGAGGAAGCAGAAGAAGAGGAGGAATCAGACTGGAGGATGCATCCCAGACAGCCCCTTTGTGGCCGGGATATCAGGCATTGAATCATCTGCCTGCGAGTTCAGTGACCACAGCCCCAATTCCGCTTTCAACATTAGTCCCACACCTTACCTTCCATCTGTTACTGACCATCACAGTGTCCTCTTGGCCACAATGCTGAAATAAAAGCCACCACAAAGCAAACTTTCCAATCCACCGATATAGGTCTATATATCCAATGTGACATCAAGAAATCAACTCATCACCCTTATACATTCTCTTAGTGACTGCCTTGTGTGTGTCTTTGCTTATCCTACTGATGTCACGCAGTGCTACCCCAGTGGCTGCAGCAAGGCTGGTGGAAGGCTGTTGACTTTCAGTGGGGGACACGACAAATGTCCTTGCTAGTTGCCCTTGAGGAGCTGGAAGCTAGAAGTGTCAAATCAAGTGACGGTGTTTCTTCTTCTTCTTCTTCTTCACTCTCCTCTCCCTCTTTTTGGTCAACCACTGGCTGGGCAGGCTGCATTTCTTGGGAGTATGAAATGAGGAAGGTACAAGGGTGGAGTTGTGGTGATGGGAGGGTGGGAAAGCAAGAGGTGCATGCCAGAAGGAGGATAACATATAAGGATACCAGCATCTTTTATCCTTTCAGCTTCACCCCTGGCCAAGGGCTCAGCCATGCCCCTGCCAAGAATGAGCAGCACGGTCTCCTCCAAGGGGTGTAGGGGGTGGTGTTTGCGGTCAGCTTCACCTCTGACTTATGAGCGGTTCGAATCGCTCCCACTCCCTTGGTTCTAGACCTTGGACTTATTTGGGGTTGTAATGAAATTGCAGCAGACAACTGAATTTTGGTGAAAGAACTTTGATCTTCATTTGAGAAAGAAAATACACAACACGATAATATTAACACTCTAAATTGGGGGAACACTTCAGAATATACGAGGGAAAATAACAATAGACAGAATACTTCACCCTTTCCAATCCCACTTCACTAGCTAAGTTGGGCTCCAGAGGACCAGGGATAATGCTCACCAAAACAACTTCTTTCGACAGTTGTAGAGGTTCGCGATTTCAGGGTCCTCTAGATGTGGCGGTTGGGGCCTGCCGTACCCCGGACGAGGTAGAGGACTTCACCTGCATTGCTGGTCAGTCTTTGCGTGTCCGCTGATGCGGTCAGGTGCGTATTGGATCTATCAGGTGAGTACCCAATTTCTTTTGGTTAGAAGTAGAGTTTAGAGTCTTTTCAGTAAAATCTTAACCAGGGGTAAGTCAGGATAGTTTGTAGAGTGGAAAAAAACTTGTGGATCTTCGGTTTCTTCCAAGTTGGTTTCTTGTTGGTCGCGGTGGCCCAATATTACCCGGTTGCTGGTAATATTTTTGGTTGTTTGTTTCGTGGGGTCCTGGTCTGCCGCGATGGTGTGTTGCTTCTTCGAGAGAGAGAACTGCTTCGAGATGGACTTCTTGATCCTGATGTTGGTGGATCTCTTCTGGGTCGACGAATCTTCTTACTCGAACTTGAACTCAAACTAATTTCCTCTTGGCCTGCTTTCTTGAACTCCTTTCTGTGAGAAACAGGCCTTCAATTATACTGATTGAGGCCTGCTAATCTGCACGCCAAATCAGTTCTGGCTTATTGTTAGTTTTGGCGGGCTCGTTAATTTTGATTGGTTTGAATTGTTTAATTGGTTTCAGGATTGTCCCATCGATCTTAAGTTGTTTGAAGAACGTGTGAAGTGGTTTCAGGATGGTCCCATCAATTGTTTAACCTCTTGTTTAATTGCAGTAAAGTTGTCTTTTCCTGTGGGGGCCAAGTTTCTTTTGTTGGTTGGTGGCATGTTTTGCATTATGCAAGGTTTTGGATGGTTCTGTAATTTTGGCAGGAACTTCTTTACCATTGGTCTATTGTCAGTATGTAAAATGACTGAGACAGTCCAGATAGTCCCCAGGCAGCTCGGTTAATGCCAATACCCAAAACTGTCCATTTACAGAGGCCAATCCCAATTCTTTTGCTGCAGCCTTTTTCCTTCCACAGGTTCGGACATGCTTTTAAAAATAAAACCAAAATCCCGGGGTCTTTGATTTTAAATCTCCCCTAGGCCCAATATTCTTATACCATTCTGACATGGTTTATTAACAGTCCAAAAATCCCTTCATTAGGGTAATCTTCTTGGTTTTGGGGGGATCTGCTGAATTTTGCGTCTTACAGTCCCTCCTGTGATACTCTATTCACTAGAGTATCAGCCTGGGTGAGCAAAACTTCTGATCCCCGAGAGCCAACCTTCCCCTGCATATTACCTAGCTAAAACCCAAAAACACTTGCATTCCCCTTCTAGGTGTAGTGTCCAAAATATATACAAGGTACGAAAATTCGGTTACATTCTCATCCAAGCATGGAGGAAGTCCAACACCCCTGCAGCACTTGGAAAAATATAGCACACACATGGAAAAAAATAACAACACGTAGTCACAAAAACTTTATTTTTTTAATAACGGTTAAGGTTTGTTTTATACTTGGTCATAGACTTTATTTTGATGCTGGTCCCATGCTCTCATGTTCAGATCGGAGCATTCTGTTCCTCCCCTTGCACTTTATGCACAGTAAGTAGAAAACTATACCTAGCTGGCAGACTACTAAAATGTGGGAAGCCAGTCTGATCCAAGAAGGGACCTCTATATTTCCAAGATCTTGGCCCCTATCTCGACTGTCTTCTGTTCTAATGTGTAGAAATGTTTTTGTGATATAACAACTGCTTTTAGTAGGGCGGTAAGATGTTCGGGTAGAGGGGGAATTTCATAGCCGAAATGTGCGACATAGTTTTGCAGGTTGGTGATGTTTTCACTTACAGTGAGTTGAACAGTGGAGGGTTCAGGAATGGGGACGATCCGATCCTGGGCCACTTGAACTTCTGCCTCGGGTTTAAAGCAGAAATTGTTGTCACTTAGCGGACACCAGATGTGCTGTCCATGTTGGTAGTGGGTCGCACTTGTGGTGACACAATATGTCCCACCTCCTATGAATGCTACCTGTGGGGAAACATGGCCTTGTGCCATTACCTCCATGGTGCAGTTCACAGGTTGTGCGCCAGCAGCTTTAAACCCGCACTGTTGTCTAGAATAGGCGTTCAAGTGCTGGGGACACAGTATTATGTGTGCACCCCGGCTCCGGCACCCCGAGAGGTCAGTATCTGTCATAGCGTGCTCCCACTTTATGACATAAGGTGGGACCGTTGCGAAACAGACGTGTGCACCCCTTTGAATGATCCCAATGTTCTCCACCCTGTCGGGCTGTCCCACCCATGACCGGCATCCTCACTACTAACCCCATGATAGTATAGTTGGAATGTCCACAATCCACTGGGACAGGGTAGGCGTCAGAGGCTAGGTGGAGCTGACGCGGGCTCAGCGAATTACTAAATGGGTGGAGGGCTGCGAGGTGCTTGTTGCTAATCCAGGAGGGGACTAAACCCTGTTTTAAATCCTCCAGGTTGCTGCGGTCCTCGCCCAGCAACCATGCCCCATATAGCACACACACCTCATTCTGTGCAGCCTGATCCGAAGCATTCCTGTCCTCCCGTATGAGTGCATTTACTGTTTTAGCGTGTCTCTCCAGCTCAGCAATTATTTCTTTTAAATGGACCATCATAGCTTGGTCCTCGTGTAGCTCTGAGCCTACCACTGTGTTCTCCTCTGTTAGGATTTTCCGTAATTGGGTTTTTAAACCATTTATCTGTGTTTGCAGCTCTATGTTGTCCAGGCTGTTTATTACAGAGGATCCTGTATTATAAGTGGTGAAAATATCGTTCCAGGTTCCCCTTCTTTGTCTCTCATGCCCATAGTATGCTCAGCACGTAAATTGTACAGTTCTCTTTTGTCTACGTTGGCAAAGTCAAATTCATAAAATTTCCTAAACATTTCCTTTAGCAGGGCCTGGTACAACTGTTCTGTCTCCTTAGGGCACCATGCAGGTAAGTGTACCTCGGTAAGGTTTAGGATCACTGAAGCTACCGCATAGTGTACCCCCTGGTATATTACCTTATCGGTCGGCACTAATACTAACCCATTCCCTGGTCCCTTGGTGGTAGTAGGACACCTTTGTGCTAAGATCCATGATGTCGTGGTCATGGGCAGGGGCTTTCGGGTGCGTGCCACGAATTCGGTGGCATTGACTGGGATCGGGGAGTGTGGGACCGTGCACGCATGCAGGCTAGAATCCCACCCCATCTCCTCCCCGGCATTTTGCCATTGTCTGGAGAAGATGATGGCTATGCCTGTGGGGCAGACTCTCTCTGACCCCCACATACAGACATAGATTCCCTGTTCCTACTCCCACCACTTATCCCAACATACACTCACTCCCCCTCGGGTCCCTGTGATCGTACGGTGGGTGTCATTCCCCAATCATTCCCAGTCGACTGTACGGTCCCCTATGTCCCTGCTCAGCTTTCTGAGCCACCACCACCTATCCAGGGGAATCCGTCCCTTGCATGTAAGACACACACGTTTCCCCTCAGTGACACTGATCCTTGTGGCAACAACCTGTACCCTGGGCCACAGGATGGAGGCCTCCCCGTATGTGAACCCAGTCTGGCTGGAGTATTGTGTGGAGTTAGACCCCAGCCACCCTGGCCACCTTCCCTCATGGAAGTAGATGGCGAGCTCCTCCACACCCGGTTAGCCACCCCCAGCGGTAACGATTGGTGCTCTCTCTCCTGAGCACCCATAGATGTGGGAGTCCTCCGCGTCTCCTCGGTTACCGATGCTCACCCCCACCAGGGAGAGCAGGAGTAGAACCCTCCTCATGCCGATTTCCTCTCTGTAGGGACACACAAAACAGATAGCCATCTCCCGAGAAGGTTCTCTGGCTTGACACAGTTACCAAGTTTCGAAAACTTAAACTTATCATAAACTAAATTAAATAATAATAAACCTAAAAACTACCAACTGTAAAACACACTTAAAAATTTACCAGAAAGCTATGTACATCCGCCGCCTGTCTCCGGACGGCCAGGCTAATTCCTGATTGGTCTCCGTCTGTTGTGGCTTCTGGGCAGCTTGTATGCCTGGGCGTAAGGTGGCCTGTGCCACCGGACCCGGAGAGTCCTCCTTAAAGGAACTGGGAGTTTCTCTGAATTCCAGATGGTCGGGGGAGTGTGCCCTCCTGTACTGCAGCACACTACCCCCTTCGGTGTGGCTGCTGGCTCCCTGTCCTGTCCTGTGGGTTCCGTGCAGCCTGATGCCGCAGGCTGGGGACCCTTGTCTCTCTCTCTGCCCAACGCTACCTCTCCTGTGAGTCCCTCACAGTTGGAGGCGGCAGGCTGGGGATCCCTATTTTTAGGCTGATCCCTTACCTTGGGCATTCCCTTTTGGGTTGTGGCCCTCCCGGGGCTAGACCATTTAAACTGGTACACAGGTGACCACGGTAATTTAGGCTGTGGTATGCGAGGAGACCTCCTTAGGGCTCCAGTTACTGGGGGTGTGTCCCAAATAATCGGTGGGATGGCCCCTCCAGTGACACAAGCCACTGCCCCCTCCGGTGCGGTCTGTGAGTCTGCCACAGCTGCAGGCTGATGATCTCTATTTTTTAAACGGTTCACCCTTTCTGGCCGTTTCCCCTTTCTCGGGTTTAAACAGTGTACATTGATTAATGTGGATCCGCTTTGTGAGGCGGGGCATCTTTATGGCATAGACCATGGGGCTTGCCTTGTCCACAATGCTGTACAGCCCCATGTACAATGGTTCAAAACTCCCTAACCGGGCAAAGTTCCTCACCATGACCTGATCCCCTATCTCCCACTCGTAGTGCCTGTTGGGTTCTAGCAGCAGTCGGTTACTCCAGTGCTGTTTTCCCATGTTACTAGCAGCCTGCCAGTGAATCTGTTTAAGGTGTTCAAACAGATTCCTGACGAAGCTGTCCCGGTTCACCCCTCTGAACTGACCTTCTGTGAGCACCGGGGCTAGCACATGGGTGGGGGTCCGCATAACCCTACCAGTCATGAGCTCGTGTGGGGAATACCCCGTGCTTTTTGACTGGCTGGCTCGGATCCCCATTAGGACCAACGGTAAGACTTCTACTGACTTCTTGGGTGAGTCTCCCATCTCCTTACGCAGCCTTTCTTTGATGGTACGGTTTAAACGCTCCACAGGACCCAATGACTGCGGGTTGTAGGCGACGTGCCATTTCCCCTCGATGCTGAGTACCATGAGGGTCTCTTGCATGACCTGTCCGGTAAAGTGACTCCCTTGGTCAGACTCCACATACTATGGTAGTCCCCATCGTGAGAACACTTCCCTGACCAGGATCTTAGCTGTACCCAATGCGGTAGCTGTTCGGCAGGGAAAAACTTCCACCCACTTTGAAAACACATCCACCAGGACTAGGCAGTACTTGTAGCCTCCCTGGGCGGTGGATAGGGGCCCGATGTAATCGATCTGGATCGACTGCCATGTTCCCTCTACCCTCCTGATGTGTCCCAAAGATACCTTCCTTTTCTGGGGGGGTCAGGGTTATTGGCAGCACACACCAGTCAGCCGGCACAGAACTCGCAGACATGTTCCCTCAGCTGCCAGGTGGTCTCAGGCCCGAGATGGGCCAGTTGGAGGAATTCCCTTTGGTGCTGCTGCGGCACTACCCATTGCTCCCCCCTGAACAACATGCCTTCCTTGACGGTGATGGCTGCTGTGCCGTACGGGCCCTCTACTTTCTCCCCTTTCGTGAGCGCGTTCAGGACGGTTCTGAGGATGGGATCCCGTACTTGGGCCTGCTTTAGTTCCGGGACCAAAGCTACCTGCTGTGTGCCTCCCTTGTCCCGGATTGCGGCTACCTAGAGATCCCAGAACTCTCCTTCGCTAGCCCCCTGCTTGGCCAATTCATCTGCCTTTTGGTTGCCCTCCCGCATGGGTTCTGTCTTTGAATGGGCTTTAACTTTATGGATATAGACCTTCCCTTCCTCCCCCACGGCTGTCACGATTTCCTCCAGCAGAGGCTTGATTGCCAGAAGTCTCCCGTCAGCGGAGGTGTATCCGCGACGGGACCAGATGGCCAAGTATTCCATGCACGAATTGCATGTGAACATGCTGTCCGAGCAAATCGTGTATGGGGAGGGGAATTTCTCGGGGTGTGTAACCACGTACACTACCACGGACAGTTCAGCCTGCTGGGCGCTCATGGTGCTGGGGAGTTTAATTGCCAGGGCAATGTCCGCCCCGGGTCATAAGCTCCACACCCTGTAAGTCGTTCCCCAGCAGATACTGTGCTCGAACCGTCTACATAGATTTCGTGGCCTGTGGGGTGTATCCCGGCCCGAAAACCTATGTTGACTTCCCATACCACTTCAATGGATAAATCATGTTGGCTGCGAGCTTGCTTCGGCTCGCAGAGACCTTTCACCCTTAGGTCCATCTGGGAGAGAAGCAGGGTCCAGCGAGCAATGCGGACACTGCTCACTGTCCCATCTTTAATTCACCCATCTAGGAGCATTTGGGTGGGCGTGTGATGGGTAATGAGGGTGATGGGCGAGGTGCCTGTGAAGATCAATGATCTTTTCACAGCCCAGTGAGTGGCGAGGAGGTGCCTCTCACAGTTGGAGTAGCCCTTCTCTACATCTGTGAGTATCCTGGAGGAGCAAACCACTGGTCTCAGCTGATCTGTGCCGCTCCTGGAGCAGCACTGCACTCAGACTGTCCCCGCTGGCTGCTACATAGAAACATAGAAACTAGGAGCAGGAGTAGGCCATTCGGCCCTTCGAGCCTGCTCCGCCATTCAACAAGATCATGGCTGATCATCCAAACCCTAGCACCTGGTCCCTACACCGACAGCCATCCCACCCAAGCCCTATCCCCGTAACCCCACATATTTAATCCCCCCTAACACTAAGGGCCAATTTTTTTTATCATGGCCAATCAACCTAACCCACACATCTTTGGACTGTGGGAGGAAACCAGAGCACCCGGAGGAAACCCACGCAAACACGGGGAGAATGTGCAAACTCCACACAGACAGTCACCCGAGGCCGGATTTGAACCCGGGTCCTTGACGCTGTGAGGCAACAGTGCTAACCACTATGCCACCATGCTACCTCCAGGAAAAACTCTTTTCCCCCATCAATAGCCCCTAGAGCCAGTGCGGTCTGCAGGTCTTGTTTGAGTTTTACAAATGCTGCCTCGCAACCCTCATCCCAAACCCACTCCACTCCCTTATGTAGGAGTCGGAGCAGAGGGGCTGCTGTGGCTGCGTAATCCTCAATAAAATCTCGCAGTACCCGGTTAGCCCTAGAAAAGATCTCACTCCTGTTACTGTATTGGGGGCTGGTAACTCCTGCACTGCTTCCCTTCTGGCTTTATCGATGGCTCTTTCCCCTGCGCGCACAGCCAGCCCTAGGAATTTTACTTCCTGTTGGCCGATCTGTACTTTCTTAGGGTTTACTTTAAAGCCTTCTTGCCTGAGCAACTCCAGCAGTTCAGCCAGTAGTGGACCGTGTTCCTCTCCTTCATCAGTGAATAGGAGCAGGTCATCCACATACTGAACCCTTTTAACAATTTGCCATACATTGGTGAAAAATGCTAGGGCTGTTGTGGAAACCCTGAGGTAGGCAGTTCCAGGTGTATTGTTGGCCTTTAAAAGTGAAGGCGAACTTGTACTGGTCCTCTCTCCGTAAAGGGATGGACCAAAACCCATTGGAAATATCCAGCACCGTGAAGGTGGCTGCGGAGGCTGGGATACTTCCAATGAGGTTGGCGACAGCTGCGACCGTGGGTGCACAGGCGGGGATGTTCCGATTGAGTACCCGATAGCCCACTGTGGCTCTCCAGGAGTTGTCCGGTTTTCTAACCGGCCACAGTGGAGAGTTTACTTGGGTGGCTATCGGTCTCAATAACCCCTGTTTGACCAGAGAGGTCATGGCCGTTTCCATGTCTGCCTCCGCCTCCTTTGAGAAATTGTACTGCTTTTGGGGTCGGGTCATGGGGGTCCCCATTTACACTAACTTCGACCCCGTTCACCTTCCCACAATCGTGTTTATGAGTGGCAAATGCGCCGAGGTGTACTCGCACAAATGCCTGGTACTCCAGTGGAGTGTTACTGACCATTAGTTCGAGGTCGTAACCCTCCTTTGGTTTTACGGTGCACAAGGTCCCCTTGCCCTGTTTCTCTGGGATAACTGCCACTTCACTTTCTTTGCCGGTGCATGCTCCCCACAGAGAGTGGTTCCTAAGATCCACTAGAATCCTGTGGCCTATGATAAAATCAGCCCCCAGGATCCCTTTTCCTTTCTGCTCCCATTACATTAAAACACAGGTCCACTTGGTGTGGAGTGCTCCTAAATGAATGGACAGCGGGATGGAGAACAAGCCAGCCTGCTCGTTACCTGTAAACCCCACTAAGCTGTACGGGACCCCGTTAGACAGAGGTGAGGCAGCGGGGTTATCTGAATAGACGATGGTGCTTGATGCTCCCGTGTCCAACAGATAGATCCCTTTCACCTTTTCCACCTCCATCTTAACAAGCGGTCTCTTCCATGCATCTTATTCAAGGGGACACAGGTAGACAGGCTACGCTGGCTCTAGTCATAGGTCTGGATTGGGTGGAGCAGATGGATTTAAAGCACTCGTCGCTGTGGCTACCTTCCCTGGACCAGCTAATAAAACTTGGAACGCAGCTACTATTGAATCAAGCGTGGAGGGAGAGGTCGGTGTTTCTGTTTTTGGGGCAGGAGCTGGGGAGTTTTTCCCTACATTATCCTTCCATGGATTTCTACAGTCCCTTCTCCAATGCCAACTTTTCCCGCACCTGAAGCAGTTACGCCTCGTATCGGAAGGGTTACCCTCTTCCTGGTGCCATTCTTTCTTGCTAGTGGGTTTTATTTTGTGAACATTTCCTTTTGTTTGGTGTTCTTCTGCTCCTCTACCGTTGCAGTAAGCCAGGGTCAATTGTCTGACCACGGTCTCCTCGGTGACCTGGGGGTCTTTCGGGTCAAACCACAGCTTAGCCTTGGCCCTGATCCGTGGCAAGCTGTTTGCCACCAGACTTCGGAGCCAGTGGGCCAGCTCGTCCTGGTTCATGTGAGTCCGGTTGAGATCCCCATTGCAGGTACTCTTGTACATAGGCCACAGCCAGTCTGTGAAAGCCTGTGGGGCCTCCCTTGCTAACTGTGTAGTCTTCTCCACCCGGGAGAAAGGACTACCATCGTTCATACCCATGGCCTCCAGAACTTCCTCCCGGATGGCAGCGTACCCGCCCTGCCCTTTCTTGCTCTCTGCAGAGAGGGACTGGTACAACTTGCCATCCAGAGAGAACAGGAGCATTTTGGCCATCTCAGAGTCATCGCACTCGTTGATGCCTGCTGCCTGTTCCACTTCCATGAAGTGGACCGAGTGGTCTCCCTTTTGGGTGCGTTTGTTCAAGTGGCTTACCATAGCCCTAAGCTGTTGGGTACCATGGGGAATCACGAATTGGCTTTCAAGGGGTCCCTGACCCCTACCACCGCCGGGCGGGCCAAACTTTTGCTGCCGAGCCGGGCACATCGGCCCCGGCTCCGACCTTTCCTGCATTGGCTTGCCCCCTTCTCCCTGCTGCCAAACCGAGTTAAAACCCGGCGCCACCGGTGGTGGTGGTGTGCTCTCTTCCCTGCCTTCCTTACAGATTGCCTGTCCTTCCTGCTGCCCAACCGAGTCGTTCCCCGGCGCCACAGGTGACGTCTGAACAGTTTCCCCTTCTACTTCCAGGCCCACCCGGGCTCACTAGGCATACCATGCCTTTTGCCCTGGACAGAGCAAGGTTTAAACTATCGATCTGCTTTTGGCAGGGGCCGTGATCTCCCGCTTCAAAACCTCTAGTGCTTGCTACCTTATAAGCTGCCTGTACGTCTCTTAACCTCTCTTCCTGTTCTTTTATTTGCCTGGTAAGGCAGGCGTTCTCCTCTCATAACACTAACTCATTACTTTTTGCCTCGGTGACTTGATACCGAAAATATTCATGTCTGTTCCTGTGCTTTTCCGCTATCTGAAATTTCTCCTGACTTTGGGCCTTTAATTCCTGCAATAATCCTGCCCCTGCTAGAGCCCTTGCTTGAGACAGTTGAGCTGATTCCTGCAGCTGTTCTGCCAGTGCCTTAATTCTCTTATCTAAAAGGTGGATCTGTCGCTGGGAGCAGACCAACCAGATGGCCTTTTCCACAGACCTTTTATGATCCTTGCTCTCAGTCCATTTGGTTGCAGCGTCCATGGGACGCTCAGCGCGCAACAGACTGGTCACCAGTTTCTTAGTGATATTCACCTTCTCAAACACAAGAGGAAATCCGCTCTTCCATCTTATTTCATTCCTCAAAAAGAGTGTCTAATGCATTACATCCCTTTTGCCAAGCTCCTGCCGCAGTTGCCATTTCTGTAGGGGGTGGTGTTTGGGGTCAGCTTCGCCTCTGACTTATGAGCGGTTTGAATCGCTCCCACTCCCTTGGTTCTAGACCTTGGACTTATTTGGGGGTTGTAATGAAATTGCAGCAGACAACTGAATTTTGGTGAAAGAACTTTGATCTTTATTTGAGAAAGAAAATACACAACACGATAATATTAACACTCTAAATTGGGGGAACACTTCGGAATATACGAGGGAAAATAACAATAGACAGGATACTTCACCCCTCCCAATCCCACTTCACTAGTTAAGTTGGGCTCCAGAGGACCAGGGATAATGCTCACCAAACGGCTTCTTTTGACAATTGTAGAGGTTCGCGATTTCAGGGTTCTCTAGATGTGGCAGTTGGGGCCTGCCATAACCCGGACGCGGTAGAGGACTTCACCTGCATTGCTGGTTAGTCTTCGCGTGTCCGCTGATGCGGTCGGGTGCATATTGGATCTATCAGGTGAGTACCCAATTTCTTTTGGTTAGAAGTAGGGTTTAGAGTCTTTTCAGTAAAATCTTACCCAGGGGTATGTCAAGATAGTTTGTAGAGTGGAAAAAAACTTGCGGATCTTCGGTTTCTTCCAAGTTGGTTTCTTGTTGGTCCCGGTGGCCCAATATTACCCAGTTGCTGGTAATATTTTTGGTTATTTGTTTCGTGGGGCCCTGGTCTGCCGCAATGGTGTGTTACTTCTTCGAGAGGGAGAATTGAATCGAGATGTACTTCTTGATCCCGATGTTGGTGGATCTCTTCTGGGTCGACGAATCTTCTGACTCGAACTTGAACTCGAACTAACTTCCTCTTGGCCTGCTTTCTTGAACTCCTTTCTGTGAGAAACAGGCCTTCAATTATGCTGATTGAGGCCTGCTAATCTGCGCGCCAAATCAGTTCTGGCTTATTGTTACCTTTGGCGGGCTTGTTAATTTTGATTGGTTTAAATTGTTTAATTGGTTTCGGGATGGTCCCATCGATCTTAAATTGTTTTAAGAACATGTGAATTAGTTTTGGGATGGTCCCATCGATTGTTTAACCTCTTGTTTAATTGCAGTAAAGTTGTCTTTTCCTGTGGGGGCCAAGTTTCTTTTGTTGGTTGGTGGCATGTTTTGCATTATGCAAGGTTTTGGATGGTTCTGTAATTTTGGCAGGAACTTCTTTACCATTGGTCTATTGTCAGTATGTAAAATGACTGAGACAGTCCAGATAGTCCCCAGGCAGCTCGGTTAATGCCAATACCCAAAACTGTCCATTTACAGAGGCCAATCCCAATTCTTTTGCTGCAGCCTTTTTCCTTCCACAGGCTCGAACATGCTTTTAAAAATAAAACCAAAATCCTGGGGTCTTTGATTTTAAATCTCCCTTAGGTCCAATATTCTTATACCATTCTGACATGGTTTATTAACAGTCCAAAAATCCCTTCTTTAGGGTAATCTGTTTGGTTTTGTGGGGGGATCTGCTGAATTTTGCGAATCTTACAGGGGGTGAGGTGAGGCTAGGAATGGGAGATGTGCCTCGTTATTGGTGCAGATTATTGGTAGGTGAGTGATGGGGGTGGGGTTGTGCATTGAGCAGTGTGTGAGGCTACTGGTGCAGTTGGTAGGAGACAGCTTTTGAAGATGCATTCACTGAGCTTGACTGGTCTGAGGTCAGGTGGTGGGGCCGACACTGCTGGCAGTGACGGCCTCTGTGATGTACTCCCACATCTTTCTTTCTGGAGGGCCTCCCAGCCCCTGTGGGTAGAGGGCCTGTCTCGCAGTGTTGACCTCCTGCACTATGCTGGAGTGTTGTGTGCGAGACCCTAGGTGCCCCTTCCCTGGCTTGCTGAGCCATTTGTGTTAGCGCTGAGGCATTTTTCCCATTTTTTGAGATTAAGAAGGGAATTCAGCTTTAAGAGCTGAATATTCACATTTGGGACTTCTTTTTAATGTTAAATATTTTTTTTAAAGGCAGAAAGGGCTGAAAATTGCATTGTTTCACTTCATTTTAATTTGTATTGCTTCAGTGTGCATGGCCCCTTTAATTCTCAGACCTCTTCATTGCCCACAATTCCTTGCGAGCACCACAGCCTCACTTCCAGAGGCTGTGGGAAGCTGCAATGCTGCACCTGCACACAAACTTCAGGTCAGATGCCTCCAGCAACGTCACCAGGACTGCGTTACATGGCAATAAGCTCTGCGCCAACAATCTCCATCTCCCCAGATGAATTTTGCTCTGTTAGCATTGTGGCCATTTTCAGTGGCCTTTAACTCCAGTTGCCGGTGACACTGGCAATGTTACTGGCTAAAATGAATTTCTCCCCCGTTGTGTCACAGAAACTTTAACGGCCCAGAAATTCGGGTCGGAGGCTTCCCGCGGGTGCAAGCCTCCAACCTGCACTTATCTAGTGCGCCGGCCATTGTGCTGTGGGCCCGTGTGGGATTCCAATCCTGGGCCTCCTCCAACTGCCAGCGCGCAGTGCTTGTGTATCCCAGGGGCGCAGTTAGTTCGAAGCGTCCCCTGGGATCACGTGGGCCATGGAGAGCCAATGGTAGCAGGGAATGCCCATTCATAAATTTGACAGGAAGAGCTGTCAAAACTATAAATACAATTCAGCCCCAAAACATAACTAAAACTTCAAATACATTTTTAAAAAAATCACATTTTTAAAATAACTATAAATTGCATAAAATAACTATTTTAAACAATAATTTAAATTTTTGAAAAAATTAATTACAGTTTCTAACGGGGCTAAAAATAAACTTACCTTTCTTTGAAGTATTTTAAAATAATAAACCTGTGGAAAAAATGTTTTAATTTTACTTAATTCACCACTTACCTTGTTAAAAGCAGGACTTGCGACTGCTTTTTACAAACGTAGCTCCTGGAGAATTACCCTCCCGGAGAAAGCTGCAAAAAAAACAGAAGTTCCAGGCGTACACGCTGTCTCTCCGGCGCACGCGTTCGACCTGTGAACCTCTTCCTTTAAGGGAACGGAAGTTCCGGTTTCCCGCGCATGCGCAGTGCGTGCACGAAACCGGCACTTTCGTTGGGCCTACGCGTGAGTACCCAGTGCGTACTCACCCGTGGGGACCCGAATTTCTGGGCCATTATCAACCTGAACCTCAAGACCAGGCAGACAGGATGTTTGTTTAACATCTCATCTGAAGTGTGGTACCTCCGACAACCCAGTGCTGTACTGAGTGTCAGGCTAGATTATATGTCCAAGTCTGAAATGGGACTTGAACCCACAACCTTCTGACTCAGAATTGAAAGTGCTCCAAATGTAATGTCAGTAGCAAACACAGTGATGTTCTGTGGATAAGCACTAGTGATAGATTTGAACACAGCAAGACCATTTGGAAACAAATAGTTCTAATATCGGTTTTAGTGGCTGGAGATAAATGCAATGTTGTCAGGAGACATGTCAGAGTTGGTTCATTCTGGTGTGTTCTATGCAGTCTTATAAAACACATTGGGGGTTATTTTAACTTTGAGCGAAGGGAACATTGGGCGGAGAGTATAATGGATGGCTGATCTGATATCACCTGTTTTGCCCAAAGTTAAAATTACCCTCATTGCGTAAGGAGACGATGAGAGGAATTTACCTCTGTTCACAATATGAACTTTTGGTTCCTCAAGTATTGGCCCTTTTCAACTGACACACATCCATTTCTATCCTTATAGTGATAACACCTTGTCAAAAAGAGCCTATGGGATTACATTCTCTTGCTTCAGGGAGAAAATAATCGTTCTCACACATTTTTGACAGTGACACACCACCTTTTCAATGCAATGTTAAAAGAAATAATAACGAAGATTAAATCGAATACGTAACATTGACTAGTTGCTAGGGAGTGCCACCTCCGCGTCTCTATGAATAGGATTATGGGATTAATTCAGAACGCACCTTTTGATTTTTCTTTGTACTTTTTTTGAACCACTCACACCTTGAGGGGTGATGCGAATATGATTTCACAAGAAGCGTTAATCTGTTCTGGGTGCTGAGTTTGCTAATCCTTTACCCACTGAAGACTTTAATCTTGTTTAGTACGACTTGTTACCAAAGCAACAGTTTTTTAGTATCCTTACGGTTGGCATCTCACCTGTGAGCATGTGCAGTGCTGATCTTTGTATCTTGCAATCTACAAAAAGCTTTCACACCCAGTAATGTAGTACTGTAGCAGGAAAATCAGTGACAAAGAAGACACGTTTATGGAAGGGAAAAATGTAACAAAGAGCCTACGGTCGCAGCACAAAGAGTGACGCATTCTTTTAATAGTGTAGATAAAATGAGAAACAATCCCTACACCTTCCAGAAATAGATAGGTTAGTAAATAATTCTGCTGGACTTTTTTATGTGCTTAAGGGAAGGGGAGTTGACTCCTCAGCATGATTATTGATCTGGATCAAGTACTGTACATAAGTTGTTTGTAGATGACTAAAAGTTGTAAGTGGCCCATCTATTTGTTAAACCTAGAATGCAGTTGTGCTATTTTATTTAGGATAACTTAATTAAGGATCGGAATTTCCTGTTTGGAGAATTTCCTGTGGGCGACAACTTTGTATCGCAAGCTTCCTCTGTCATTCTGGTTGGTGGACCCTAGATGTTGAGCTGTTTCAGATTTGGGCTGCTGCAGTTCAGAAACTCCAGTGTACTAACTGTACTTTGCATTGTTTTCTTGGCACTGAATATGTGATTAGCACAAAATCACTTAGGGAAGGAAACATGCCGTCCTCATCCGGTTTGGCCTATATGTGACTCCAGTCCCACCCTAACATGGTTGACTCTTAACTGCCCTCTGAAGTGGCCTAGCAGGCTGGGTTGCATCTAGAGAAGGACAATAAATGCCAGATTTCACACTTCCATTCCTGTATCTACATTTGGGATAGTGTAATTTATAAGAATCCATGGGAATTTGGGAACGTTATGAATCAAGATCATGAAATGCCTAATATACTACCAAAAATTAGAGGGTTGATTTTAACTCCCGGGCAGGAAGCCATGGGTGGGGGTGGGGGCGGGGAATGATTGGCTTTCCTGGTCAGGAGACTTCTCGGCTGATTTTAAATGGGATGAAACAGGCAGCTGGACAACTTTGATTGAGTCACAATCATGGGTTCCGGAGGGCACTCGCTGCTCGCTGGCACCAAGATAAGTCGGAAGGGCGGGCGGGTGATCGGGGCTATTTTGCTGATGAGAAGAGGGGGTAAGCTTGGGACAGCAAAGGCCCAAACTTATGCTCCCTTTGGCCCCACTAAGGAAAATTTTTGACTTACTTTGGAGGATCTCCTCTTCTTCCCTTCCAGCTGTTTAAAGTAATTGGTGGAAGGTTTAGAGGGGATTTGAGGGGAAATTTCTTCACCCAGAGGGTTATGGGGGTCTGGAACTCTCTGCCGGAAAGGGTGGTAGAGGCAGGAACCCTAACCACATTTAAAAAGTACTTGGATGTGCACTTGGGATGCTCTAACCTGCAGGGCTACGGACCAAGATCTGGGAAGTGGGATTAGGCTGGATAGCTCTTTGTTGGCCAGCGCAGACACAATGGACCGAAATGGCCTCCTTCCGTGCTGTAACTTTCTATGATTCTATATTGCCATCAGAGTCCTATGGACATTATAGGACTTCAATTAACATATACTGAGTTAGCGAGGCTCCTCTCTGCTTTAAAGAAAGGGCCCAGTTAAGATGGCAGTGGTGGAAATTGAGTGGGAACAGGGCGGAAAGTCATTGCACAACTATTTTAACTGTGCACCCATCCTGTTCCCACAGGCAAGGTGGATTAAAATTTATCCTTTGATTTCTAAAAGAGTACAGAATTCATCTAATGTAGCAAGTGTTTTCAGTATGAAATTCATATCCACAATTGTATGACCAAACTAAAAGCATAAAACCATAAGGACTCAGCTTAGTGTTAAAAGTTGTCCAGTCAACTGATGTATCAATACACTGTACTACAAACTGCTGAGACCCTTTGATTCCCTACACAGTGAACTCCATTCTCAGCCATTGAAGCAGATAGTAGAAGTGTGGGGGTGGGGGTGCGGACATTGGAGGCTGAGTTTCTCTGGCTCACCTTCTCATCCTTGCGAGTTACCAGTGACGAAGTGGAATTGGCCCAAGCCTACAAGCAAATTGCCTGCTTGCCTTCTTGAGCCAATGGGTGAGAGAAGTCAAGAAAGAATAAAAATGGAGTAAAGACTGGTTGCATTTTCCAGAATCCATTCTTTGAGCAGCAAGACAGGAGTCATAATATATCATGATGGGAAATGGCCTTTAATTTCCTCTGTATTTTTGTTAAAGATTACTATTTATGTAACCTATATAAGTACATATGTGTGACCTGGAACTGACAGGCTCCAGATTTTAATACTGTTGGCCCTATATGTGACTTGACAAACACATGATGATTTGGTTGAAAAATGAATGCTGCAATCAGTGTTGCAATTTATTTTCCGGAGCAAAGTGGGAACATTTTTCACTACTGTTTATAAGGATCACTGTTGTAAAAACATTTGGTAGTTTATGTTCTCCTTTAAATAGCAACTAATTGTAGCCAAGTAGAATAGTGATTAAGATGCTCATTTCACTGAGCATGCAGCAGCAGTTTCAGTTGTCAAGTACTTGACTACCATCCAACCAGAAAGTTGTGAGCTGGAGGCCTAGGGGTTCCTGATACTTCACTCACTCTTGTGGTTGGGAGGAGGGGTGGGGGCATGGGGGTGGAGTGGGGAGAAGAGAATCAGGAGCGCTGTGGAAAGTGACAGATTATCAAAGGAATGGGAAAAATGATGTTATCCACATGTTACCTATTTAAATTGGACCTCTTGCCACCTCAACGTGGAGCATATTTGAGGAGTTTAAGACAGATCACCATCACAGGCAGGATACATGAAGAAAAGAAGGGTGAAATCGCAAGAAACCTTAAGTAAAAACAGCCATCCATTAATATATTTCTCACTTTACTTAAGCAGCCATTGGCGTGAAGAGTTAATTCAGTTACAGACCAGGAAAGTTAGATGGGTTACAACATGTTCCATCTCAGAACAATAGGCGGGTGGGCAGGAGGTGGTCTGGTCTCCCAGTAGCAGCAGGAGCTGTACTGAAGTCATAGGTTTTTGGTGTGAGTGACCTAGCACATCTCATGTAAGAGGAGTTGTAGACACAAATGCCAGAGCACAAAATCGAAATGATCCAGAACAAGTGATCCCTGAGGAATAAACATTGCCAGTGTGGTGTATGTAACCGTTCCACCTTTAAGAGAACTATTTTAAGAGTTGCACTACTTTATCGTGGCTGCTGTATACTGTAATACCGGTAGTGACCACACCGGTATATAAGTGCTGCGCAATGATATATTGGGCAGTTCAGCCCTGACCTTCGACTAGTAAAGACCTGTTAAAATTTACTCTTGTGGTCTGTGTAGTAATTCTCACTATAACACACAGACTTAACAGTGGCGACGAGGACGATCTTACCCTGCGGCAGAGATACATCCAAGGCAGTTTAACGGGCGTCGAGAAGAGGCATCCGCCCTCATTCATCCTGCTGAGAAAAGACTCGGGTCTGAAGAGCAAAGGAAGAATTCTGACATGAAGCCTTCCATCAGCAACAGGCAGTGATCATCCCTTCTATCACGGTGGTGGATAAGCCGATCAGCGACGAGCAGCAAGTCGGCCACGTTGGCTGTGAAGTAGGGGAGGGCAAAACGGAGGATATAAGGGCGGAGAACTCGACCACGGCCGGGGAAAAGAGCAGGACAGAAGTCGGGGCCAGAGGCGCTGAGACTGGGGCAGCGTAAGGCGGTGAATGCAAACGCAGCCGGTGTAAAAGACCGGGCTGCAAGCGGGCTGGGAGATGCAACAGCGTCGAGAGAGAGCTCAACCGCGACCGGTGAAAAAGGCCGGGCAGCTACCAAGGCCGCGAGGCGCAGCGACCAGGACAGCGTAAGGTGCGGGAGAAAATTTAAAAAAAAACGCGGAGAACTCAGCCGCAGCCGGGGGAAAGGACCGGACTGCAAGAGGGGCTGGGAGGCACGATTTGAGAACCGCTGGGGAGGGCGAACGCAGCAATATGGCAATCGCCATTACAGCCAGCGGGGGAAGAAGACAAGCGCGGGAAACCGCCATTTGAAAAAAAAAAAAAAAAAAATTCTTTTTGTTTCTCAAGAAGATTGCGAGGATGCCTAAGCGTGGTAACATCAATGATTTTGATTCCGATGTTGAAGATTGGGCCACGTATGTAGAGCGCATAGAGATTTATCGTAAGGCAAATAAAATATCAAATAAAGATAAAGCACTAACCTTACTAAACTCAATGGGTGCGAAGACATACGGGCTATTGAAGCATCTTCTATCACCAGCTAAACCGGCGGATCAGACTTTCGCTAATATTGTTGCTGTCCTGAGAAATCATTTGAACCCCACATCGCTGATGTTAGCGGAACGATTTAAATTTTATGCGAGAACGCAACGGAAAGAGGAAAGCAACGCGGAGTATTTAATTGAACTGCGTAAGCTAGCGAAATACTGTCAGTTTGGGGAAAGACTGACAGAGGCACTGAGAGACAAATTCGTGTGTGGATTGTCGAAAGAAGGAACACAAAAGCGGCTGCTTGAAGAGAATGATCTTACACTTGATAAGGCTGTCACTATTGCAGCATCGCACGAAGCCGCAGCGAGAGGCACTGCGGAAATGCAGCTGAAGGCAGCGGTACTCAGCGTAGATCAAATGGCTTTGGGTACAACGAAATGTTATCGTTGTGGGAAGACAACACACGATCAGAAGCAATGCTGGTTTAAAAACCAGGAATGTAGAAAATGTGGCAAGCTTGGTCACATAGCTAAAGTATGCCGGTCAGGAAAGAAGACCAGCAACAAAAAGTCACCGCAGGAAAAGTGCAGAAAGGTACATAAGGTGGCTGAGAAGAGTTCGGATGAACAGAATTCAGATTCAGACTCCAACAGCAAGGAACTGGGTAGTCTGAGAATTCACAATGTGAGTAAGGAAGCTGACCTACAAACTATCTGGGTCACACTTCAGATAGCAGGAGTCCAAGTGATGATGGAATTGGACACCGGATCGGCGTTGACGGTCATGAATAAGCAAGATTACAAAAGGTTATTCACACATATTCCCCTACGGGATACGGAGATAGTATTGCAGACATACACGGGGCAAAGAGTATACCCCATCAGAAAGATAAAAGTCAAGGTGGTACACCAGGGCAAAGAACACCAAGGAATGGACATATATGTACTACCTGAGGGAGGTCCACCACTTCTGGGACGGGAGTGGATCAGGAAAATAAATATGGACTGGCACTCCCTAAAAGCAATAACGGTAGATTCCAGAAAAAAAAGATGTTAAACCTGAACGATTGTCCAGAATATTGGATGAGGGCATATGCAGCAGTGACAGTGACAAAGCAGAGAGTGAGAACTCGGTGAAGACAATCAGCTCAGACTCTGGAACTGATGATGGTAAGACCAGCCCATGTGCAAAAGACAAGTCTAAAATGGACTTGCAGACTAATGATGGAAAAACGAAGGAGTGCATAAATGCTTCAGAAGAGAACAAAGTATCAGAACAGAATTCCACTGAACAACAACAACATAGTTTGACAGAGAATTCTGAGTCTGTCCAGTCTACAGACATGCACATTTCTGAGGAACACCGGGCTCGAACTCAACTCAATTTCAAACTACAACAGCAATTAGAACAAATGATTCACTGTTTTGAGCAAGAGATGAATGCAAAGAAAAAGTTCTTTGACACAGAGTGGGAGAATCTGGAAAGACAGCAGAAGCAGCTGATTGAGAAAATGGAACAGGAACACACAAACCGTCTGCGCGATGAGGCCAAACGAATCAAAGCTGAGCAAGAAAGGGAATATGTCAAATTCATCGATCAGTTGAAAGCTAAGAAGAAAGAGCACCCTTTTGTGAGCAGTGTCAGCAGTAATAAGCCGCTCAGGGAATTGGTGGCAGAGGCAAAAGCTGAAGTGATGGAGGAAATAGAAGACAATAGAGAGGAAGCAGAAGATGATGACTCATCTGAACCATTATCACCCCTATCAGGTCACGCACGTGGTCCCTCCGAACTGAGCCAAATCAGTCTGGAAGCAGAAAAACTTCCCAAGGTACTCGAGCCTTTAGAAGTCAACAATGCTGGTTCTGAAGTTACGAAAGTTCAAGCTGTTAAGTCCAGTGAAGGACTATTAGATGAGTCACCCCAGCAACAAGAACCAGAGACCCCTGAAAGGCATTATCCGTCTCGGATCAGGAGGCCTCCTCAGAGACTGAATCTGTGAACTGTTTTTACATGAAGTTTATATATATGTTATTATGTTATGTTTAATGGGGAATATATACTGTTAAGCTAAAAAGGGAGGATTGTGGTGTATGTAACCGTTCCACCTTTAAGAGAACTATTTTAAGAGTTGCACTACTTTATCGTGGCTGCTGTATACTGTAATACCGGGGTGGTGACCACACCGGTATATAAGTGCTGCGTAATGATTTATTGGGCAGTTCAGCCCTGACCTTCGACTAGTAAAGACCTGTTAAAATTTACTCTTGTGGTCTGTGTAGTAATTCTCACTATAACACACAGACTTAACAGCCAATGTTCACCATGTCATCCTCATCTGATGTTGCCTCGACGCTCCTGCTGATCCAGTCCTGAGGCTGCTACTGCTGCTCTCCCCAATGCTACCACTAACTATCCTTGCTAAGGCCACCACCTAATCCCTTCCTAAGGCCATTGCCACACTTTCCAAAGTTACCATTACTTACCGATCCTCTCATATTAACCTATACATCAAAGATCTCGTCAGCAAAACATTCAGCCATTTTTTTCCAAGGCGATGCTATTGATTTTTGAGACAACTATACACTGAGCAAATATAATGTACAACATTCTTCTGTTCCTACCTAAATGATTTGCACTTGAACATCCGTCACGGAAAACCCACTCTCCTGTCTGAACTCTAATCACTTGCCTATGCCCCAGATGGTACTGTGCTGCGCATCAGAAGATAATTTAGAAAAGGATCAAATGTGTAATGAAAATGAAGAATGCTGAAATCGAAGCTAGACAAGTAGAACGGAAGTTTTAAAAAATGATAATGCCACAAACTTTCATTTTCCTGTCGGCCTGCATGTTGATTATAAAGACCATACTGTATATATATTTTAAATAGTGTTGGTCTAAGGAAGCATCCTCGCCTGCATGTTCTGTTGGGAATAACAAGCCATAATGTTGTTCGTTCTTGAACTCTATGAGAATTTATGCTTTATTTATTTAAACTTTGACTTTCAGTTTCTGTGAAATGTAAGGTACCACTTTTTGTCATATGCCTAGAGGTGAAATGAAATAAAAATGGATAGTAAAAGAGTGAGTGTTTAGGCCTGCTCTCTCTCTGTACTGTGTAGCTGTACTAAAGTAGTTAATGAGTTCACAATTACTCAATTAGCCACTGTTTTATCTTGAATATTGGTAGGTTAATTAGGGTAAAGTCAACAGAATTAATAAGCAAGACTTTCAGCTTGTCCTTCTTCCTTTTAGGGTCTACTTTGGAGAAGTGTTGGTACAAAAGCACTTGGAGGAGTTGAAAAACTATTATAGAAAGGAAATCAGTGTGGATCAGGGTTCTTTGGCCTCCACTCAGATCTGGAGCCTGTATTGTAAATATTTTCCTTCCTTGTAGATGATTAGACTGACAAGAGGCCAAACATTTTTTTAAAATCTGGGATGGCTTGTATCTGGTGGGAGACATTGCTTCAACTATTAATAGTGAGAGGCGTAGATTTGGTGGGAAGAGTAGGACCCTGCCCAGGGTGACGGTGCCACCCATTAAAGAAGAGGTGGATTGTGGCAGATGAAGACTGTGCCAAGAAAAAGTGGCGCCAGCTACATAAACATGCACAGGAATCAAACAGCAAGCAGCTGTAGCACGCTAACATTTACAGAAAGAGAGCCATCAAGAAATGACAAATGTATCATTGAAACTCATAAAATACTGGCTGCTATTTTTGTCTCTTTTTGCATTCAATTCTTGTTCCGTTGTGATGCTATTATATCTTTAAAGAGCCCGTCTCCTGTCAGCTCCTAAATGTAACATGATGGTCAAAAATTAACCTTGTTTGATCTTGTTTGATCCAAACTACATAAACAAAATTAAACCAGTGCTTTGACTTTCTTGCCTGTACAGTTAGGTAGTTCTTATGGTTATTCCACCCCACCCCTTCAATTTTCTCCCCTCTCCTCTTGAAGGTGCTGACTCAAGCCACTTTTGTAGTCACTGACCATTTTGGGTACTTTTGCGTATCAGTATCAAAATGATATTTAACTCTGGGGAGCATCACAATTGTGGCACCACATGCATACACTTATCAGATAAAGAACAGGAGCAGTGGCTGATTTTCTTGTCCACAGCCCAGGAGCATTGAATCTAATTACAGTGCGTCTAGCACCACCCTGGCTGAAATCTGCTACCACAGCACAGACTGGGGATTGAACCTCTAACCTTCGTGGTCTGAATGGCTCAATTCAACCACCAAGCAGTGCATTTATCAACTGAGCCACTGGACACGCCTATTTTAACGTGTTAGGTAAATGTAAATACAGTGTTCCTTTTGGGAAGAAACCTTGTAATATAAACTGGCATTTTTTTTTGTTTTAAGGAAAGCAAAGATGAAATTTGAAAATGATAAACTTCTGCTTACAACTTTTCTAAGCGTTGTTTATAAATTCCTAACAGTTTATACCAGACTCCTTCAGAATGTTAACATTCATCTCTTGCTTCATGTTGTAATGTGTGTTTAATCATATTAAAACATCTATATAATTAAAAGTCTCGCATCTGTTGTCTGTCCGTCTGCGTGGGAAATTGAACTAACGGCAAAAAAAAAAATGCCCTGATTGACTCTCGTTTCTATTTGATTCGAAGAAACGGTGGGGGTATTTTTCAATGAAATTAATGGAATGAAAATCGGGCGGGTTCTACAACGAGCGGGCAATCTGCTCGCCAGGTCACCACCCCCGTGGCAACGTTGAAAATTACCCCCCCAATGAATCACAAGCCATTATCTATTAAGCAAATAATGCTGACTCGCTTGAATGCTCCTTTGACTAAAACAATGGGGGCGATTTTCTGACATCGGAGGAAGCGGGTAAAGCGGGAAAATCAGATTCAAAGGGGTCGGTTTCGGAACCCGCCTCCAACCCGCCTCCGTGGGATTTTGCCGGTGCCGGTTTTGGAGGTCGGGAATCGTTCCCACCTCCAGCTGGCCATTGCGCTATTTAACATCCTTAAATGCCTGTTAAGGGCTTCTCTAATACTATTTTGAGAGGCCCTCATGATTTTTCCAGCTTTTCAGTGTGATCCATGCACCTCCTAAACCATGCCAGGTAAACCTGGCGGGTTGACTCGTGGGTGGCCTCCTCACTGCTGCAGGTCTAACAAGACCTCGTTTATTGCAGCAAGAATTACTTGCAGGTGCCAGACCTTAGCTTTAAAAGGTCTCTGAGCACTTTTAGAAGGCCTTCTGAAGTCGGAGGTGCTGTAGCTTGACTCCATCAACTGTGGGACCTCCTTGGAAGACTCTCTCCCCACTTGCAATGAGCGCTTCCCTAAAGGAGGCATCTACAAGCAGCATGGAACCATTCGTTTTCTTTCTGCATGGACCTCAGATGAGGGTGAGGAGGAGGAGGAGGAGGATCTTGAGGAGGAGATCAGAGCCCGGGATGCAAGGGATGAACTTATCATGGCCAGACTTGCATAGGTTGCCCAAGTTGGCACATATCCTTGGCTCCATCTTAGGACATCATTGACAATGGGCATGACTCAATGGTTTCCTTTCACTCAGGCCACCAACCTGACAGTGCATGTGTGGCAGTGCCCACAATGTGGAGCTGCCTAAAGCGAAAGAACAGATGGCATAACGCCAACATTTTGGCTTCAAATCATTTTAATGCTTTCCAACAGGGATGGCATTTCATCAATACTCAGAAACAGTCTCTCAATCTGCACACAAATCTGGAGGTTATATCCCTTGCCAGCTGTACCCACACAGCCTTGGTTTCTTTGGCAGGCCTCTTTCTCTGAGATGAGTGGAAGAGCACCTCCATGCTAGCTCTCACCCCCTCAAACAACATTTGCAGCGCCTCATCTGAGAGCCTCGGGTAGGCCCTTACCTTGGAATTGGACATTGGTTTCTCAAAAGATGTTGGAGGTGGTGCAGGAGAGGCAGAAATGCTGTGGAGTGAACCAAGGGAGCAAGAAGCCATAAAATCAGACTGGAAAAATGCTGGCAACAGAGGCGAGTTTCAGTCCCAAAACACTAATTGAGTAAGGGCATCCCACACCTCTGTAATCAAGTGGCCAATCATGGAAAAATCGCAAATTTTTGAAACCTATCAGTGGAGGCGAGTTTCAAACTCACCCAAACTGAAACCTGCCTCCATCTCGCCTCCAGTGGGAAAATCGCCCCCAATATATCAAAGGCCACTATCTGAAAAAGGATTACTTGATTAAAAAATGTCTATTCACTAAATCGTTGCCAAAGAGTGACCAGCAACCACCACAAAAAACAAATCAATCAAGCTGCTGAAAAATAACGCAAACTCCTCTGTGTGGCCATATTGATTTCCGCCCACCTTGATATATGGAACTTATCAATACATTAAATATCATACTTTTCTGAGAAAACACATCATAAGCTAACCCAATAAACTCGCCCAGCCCACATTCAATAACAAAAACAACTTTTGAGGATGCTAGCCTACTCCTCCTCATGGGCTTCAGGCTTGCCCTTTGCTCCCTTCCCGAAACTAGAATGCTTTAGCTGGGTTTCCAGTACTTTACATGCATATGTACCTTTGAAGTTAAGTGCCAGCCCTCACCTGGAGGGTTTTAACTCTTAATAATTAGCGTCAGTCATATATACTGGCGGTCCTGCTATTTTTTTTTACTGTTATCGGCGTCTTTTATTTCCACTGAAAAGAAAATTGGACAAGGTGTAAAGTGTTTGCGTATTTTGGTGATGCTGTTCGAATCCGTCCTCTCCCCTTTAAATTTGTAATTTATTTATTTCAAATTTTTCAACCTTGCGCAATGCAATGGGCGATCTACTATATGTGCAACAACTTACATTTCTGTAGTGCTCTGCGTGTACAGAAAGACGTCTCAGAGCACTTTACATGAAGGGCATCAAGCAGGAGGGAGAGGGGGAATAGAAGATTTAGGAGGGGATGAAAGCCCAGTGGAAGAGAATGGTTTTAGAAGGTTTTGAAAGTGGACCGGAGGGGAGATTAGGCACAAATGTTTTATATAGAGAGGAAGCTCCAGTGGACAGGGGAATAGTGACTGAGAGGAGGGCTACTGAAGGTGCAGCATGGGGAGCGGGCAAGCTGGTGCCAGAGGAGCAGAAGGTTTGCGGGGGAACGTACATCTAGAAGAGATCACTGAGGTAGCATGGAGGAATTCGAAGGTGAAGACAAGGATAATGAAATTAATTTGCATGTGCAAGGGAAACCAGTGAGGCTTGGCAAAGATAGGGGTGATTGGATTCACAGGATTTTGTGCAGATGAAGACAGAGGTTATGGTTTTTTGAGTGAGTTGCAGTTTGTGAAGAGTGGAGGCCATCAAGGAGAGTGTTGGAGAAGTCGCATTTTTATAAATCTAAGAATATTGAGATAGTGTATCTGAAGCATTCTGAAGCACTTAGGAAATAATTGCAGAGTTAACCTTCTGAAGATTTGGGATGTAAATACAGCATAAGAGCTCCCCCAATGGATAATGGGGTAAATGCACTGAATGGTGTGGTACAAAATCATATGGATTAACAGGACCCAAGTTCAATCCCTGGTCTCTGCTAAATTAACTGATTCAGCCAGGGAAGCCATTGGGGCACCACAAGACCAGGATCATCTGGGGTTCTCACTCCCAATTCATATCCAGTCACCCCAGCTGAAAAGTGTATGTGTGTGGACATCGGCTGATTGTGCTCAGCTGCGATGCTCTTCATGGCTGAATAACCTGCCGACACTCACTGAGTGGACTCGCTCACGCATGAATAATGGCAACTCTGCTGGCACCCATGGGAACCATAGCTTAGCCTTTAGGGGGTGAGAAGAAAACATCGGCACATAATGATTCAAATAATACAGTACGTAAATTACCTCCGTATGATGCATGGCAAATAAATCACGTCATCTTGTCACTTATCACTTTTTTATGATATGTTATTTATATGAGTTTTGTCAGATGAACATGTGAGAGCAGTGGGCTCTTGCACTTCTCCAGTCTGAGTCTCATCCACTAAGATTCAAAGCAAAATTAGTGCTTAGATTAAGCAATAATTCACTGCCTTTTTTTTAACAACAGCACATTAAAGGGTTCGTATAGAAGCTCTCACATTACTTTTATGTAAAATTTTAATCGTCATAATTAAGTTATTTTTCTCCAGTGTTCCCCATCATTAAAGTGTACAGAGAAACTTTGAGCATTGTGTTTCAAGGGAAGGGAGCGTCTGACTAACTATTTTATTCAAGTATTGTGGAAATAAATAAACAAGTCAGACTGTGCAAACACATAACAGCCTTAAACTGGGCAGCCAAAGAAAACATGCTGTATTTTTGCTAAGTGAGAGGCTCCCAAAGTTCCTATCTGTCTCTCCAGTAATTATATGGAAATTCTACACAGTTCGACAATTTTAAAACATTGAAGAACGCACTGGGTAAAAGCAAGAGCTGGTAAACTTACTGCAGGTTTGATCAAATTGCCAGTAATTTTTTTGAAAAATCATATTTCAAGTGGCTTGTAAGGAATTTATTTGGTCTACGCAGACTGTTAGCGGAGGGGGAAAATGATCGCTAACTGAGACCTCTGATAATGACACTCCAGAAAAGATTAAAAGCACAAACCAGATCTGCTATCTTACCACCCACCAGTCTGTCTAGGTCAGCCACCAAAGTTAAATTTTAAACCTGTGGAGATTGTCTTTTTCAATTAATTTGCTTATGTTGGCACCTATTGAGTTCCTGCTCACTGCTATTTTAGATCTCAAAATTAGACGCTGCTGAAACATATTTATTTGAGTAATGGTTTTGACCCCTTTCCCACCCCTCTGCAGTATCTCACTCCACTGACACTATTCTTTTGCTGCCTTCATTAATTTAGCAGGCTATATATGTGCCAAGTTTTCAGAGAGCAGTCTGCTTACTGTATTTGTACTGAGATAACCTGACATTCTTCACGCCTGACTCCAATGAAACGTTAGCTGAAACTATCCTGAATTTTTTTTCTCCGAATTGTCTTGGTAATCTCTCTTTGCAAGCTGACCAAACGCATTTCATTCTTTGAATGATACGATCGGTTGGGCCAGAGGATTAAACAGTTTTTTTTCTCTCTCTTTCCAATTTAGACAACTGCTATTGTAAAAACAGCTCGAGGCGCATATAAATAACGCTTCCTGTTCATTTTCATAGCAATGTTTTTTTTAAACTCTGGAAAATTCAAACTAACGTATGGCTGAATTAAATCAGTAATTTGTTTAAATCATTTAGTAAATAGGCATTTTAAGCAATGCAGTAAGAAATCGAAGTGCAATGCTTTTTGAGAAATAGCTTACTCGAGGCAAGATAGTGAGGTCTGAAAGTCTAGTAGTCTGCATGTATATTAACTTCTGTCATTCAAATTTTGGTTTAAAATTATTCAACCAGATAATAATCCAGTAGAGCTTTATTTTCATTATCTCTTATTTCAATATTATGTCCAACATTTCAATTTAATCCTGCGAGTGAGTTTTGGAAATTCTAGCAGTATCTGCTGGCAATGTTATTTAGTGTGATACATTTTAGAAGGTCCTTTTTTGCATTAATTGAAAGCTGATGTATACTCTGTTAGCAGCCATTTCCCTCAACACTATCATATTTTACTATCTCCTTTGTTCCAAATGTGCAGACGACCTTAATTGCTGTGTTAGAATTTTGTGTGTACGACAGGCTTTGTTGGATGAGGCGCTCCTCATCTGCAGTTAGGATATGCATGTCATTAAAGCATTATGTTCTATAGTTTGATGCAATGGGACAGCCGTTGACATTATCAGTGTGTGTGTGTGAGGGAAACGCGCAAAAAACTCGAGGGGTTGTACTTAGCAAGTGACATGTGAATGTGCATCTACAATTAAGAAGATTCCTGACTTCTTGTTGTGAATTGTTATGAATAATCCTGGCCAAGTCCCATATTCCAAAATCTTGAGTTGAGCCTTTAATTATGAGACATCATGGATCTTTAACGACTTTTTTTAAACTTCCGGTAATCTGATCTTTGCGTTACATTCAAATGTGCAAAGACAGCATTATGTTTAGCATTTCGGTGGATTATTTTTTGCAACACTTTTCAGTGCCTCGAGCCTCTGCTGATCCAACGAGTATTAAATCTTTTTTTTCGCACAACCAGTTTAAATGCTGCGGGGTTATTTAACACAGAATTTCGCTCGCCATTTTTCATCACTTGTCTCTGCTTATTAGCTGCTGTTTTCTGCACAATGTTTACATAAATTGGCTTGTGCATATATTGAGTAATATTTTTAATAAATTGTGTGCTTTTTATATATGTCATCATGTCTTGCCAAAAAGCCACCCATATTTCTGTAGGTACCAGGACCTGACCTTTTCAGCTGGCTGTTCCATTTTTGAAAAGGAATTGGTTTAATAATTTCAGCAAAAATCAGGTGCTCCCTCCAGTCAGTATTCATTCACTTGTATGCTTGCAGTTCTATTTAACAGATCTCACACTATAACCAACAAATTGCTAATTTAAGATTGCTGCTACGTTCCCTCTTTTATGTCCTAAGGGTCGATTTAATATCTCTGGTGAGTCACAAACTAGTGCCAACATCTGAGTTATCCCACAGATTCCGTATATAGCAGCTTTGGGTGTGCCAGGTCTCTGTTTTCTCATGTGAAACACAGCTCTCCAGGTCTCTTCTCATACCCAAGGACCAATAGATAGCTCTTCTGTCTGGATAACTCAGGAACTCTACAGTGTCAGCTGCTAAATCATTCTCGTTTCTAAAGTCTCATGCCCATTAATGTCTTGACCTTGGAAAACTATGCAGTTAATGGAAGATATAGATGTGACCATGATTTGAGTCACAGCTGTGCTTAACTCTTGTGCTGCATTCATCTTCATCGCTGCTCCTTAATAAGTTTAGTCCTACATACTGTATAAGAGATCCTTGACTGAGTGCTTTGAGGCACCATATAAAAAGAACGGAAATGTCTTTTAAATGTCTTTTTGTGACACCGTCACATTTTTCTGCAATAATTTGTGCACGTCTATTATGCAGTCTTTAGTATACGTCCCACAAGGCAGTTTATCTCATTCTGCCCCTTGCCTGTGCATTTTTTCCTCAGCATTGATGGAAGTCTGTTGCAAAATGACAAGAGGCAGTGGCTCATGTATTCCTGGTGGTGCTAATTGCAATAACTGATTCTGCAGGATTGTCTGCAGCTGCCAGCGAAACAACTGGGCTGGTGTGACTGTGTCGATGAAGTTAGCAAAAATAACTGTTAGCCTTGCTCCCCGAGTTTACCCAGTCAGTAGATGAGCTGTACAGGCCAAGTTCAATCCCCAGTCTGCACTGAGTTAGATGGTCCTGACCTGTTACATCTCTAACTTTTTCCAGTTCTGACGAAGGGTCACAGACCTGAAATGTTAACCCTGTTTCTCTCTCCACGGATGCTGCCTGACCTGCTGAGTGTTTCCAGCATTTTCTGTTGTTATTTCAGCATACTTTAGTGCTCTTGTTATAAAAGAGAAATTTGCCAAGGAAAGTATTCCCGCTCCAGGTTCATAGCAGTGACTCTTGCTAAAACTGCATCTGTGCAGCAGTTGGGTTGGTTTATGATAGGATCAGGCTTGCCTATAATGTTGTCTTTCCTGCTCCCCCACCGCCACCCCCCCCCGCCCCCCCAAGCCCCGCCATGATTCTATAGATGGCAACCCTTGCTGTCAAGGCTCACATACTAATAATGGCCACTGGGTCATGTATTCCTGGTGGTGCTAATTGCAATAACTGATTCTGCAGGATTGTCTGCAGCTGCCAGTGAAACGACTGGGCTGGTGTGACTGTGACTCGGAGCTCCGGCACGTCAAGAGAGCCCCAGGAGGGCAGAGGAAACGCTTCAAGTACACCCTCAAAGCCTCCTTGAAAAAGTGCAACATCCCCACTGACACCTGGGAATCCCTGGCCCAAAACTGCACAAAGTGGAGGAGAAGCATCCGAGAAGGCGCCGAACACCTCGAGTCTCTTCGCCTGGAGCAAGTGGAAGCCAAGCGCAAGGAGCGCACATCAACCCAAGCACCCCCCCACCCCACCCGCCCCTTCAACCACCATCTACCCCACCTGTGACAGAGACTGTAGGTCTCGCATTGGACTCATCAGTCAACTGAGAACTCATTTTTAATGTGGAAGCAAGTCATCCTCGGTTCCAAGGGACTGCCTAAGAAGAGAAGAAGAAGACTAATAATGGCCACTGGGTCATGTACTAGAAGGTGTCAGGGACCACATCCCCAATAAGGAGCCAACACCTTCAGGAGGGAAAGAGAATTGTGAAGAAAAGAGAAAAAATGAAGTAGCCCTAGATTTTATTGGCCTGATACTTCCCAACTTTGGAAACAAAAATTAACCTAGTGCACAATGGGGCATCATTCAAACCATGCCTTCAAACTACACTGTCAGTGAAAGCAGGGTTGTAGTAAAGAATTTAGTTGCAACCTAATACCTGCTATAGTTACTGACTTGGAATCCCTACCCTCTGTCACTGCTGGCAATAGCTGAGTTGCTGAAACAGCCGTCACTAGCGCACCACTGAAATGCCATTTTAATATATGAATCTGCTGGCTACCAGAAGTGTAGCAAAAGACATCGCATGGTATGTTGTGAGATTTACAGACACAGTATTATTCAATGAGAGCCAGACCCAAACCAGCAGAGTAAGAAAAGCTACATTTAACTCCCTAAGTTTTAAATCCCCTTGGAGATTTCATTTATTTATTACTGATCATTAAAAGTTCAATTGGTCGTAATAGCTATATTTTGGATCAAATAAACCCTTTTGCCACTCCTAATTATTGATCTAAACATACCTTGAAAGGGTGAAATCAAATGGGTCCTCTTCATCCAAATCTATCGTGATCTTGTGGCTTTAGCACAGTTGTGACTTACTAACAAACCCATTTTATTGTGAAGCACACTGATAATGTTGTGAATATTACTTGTCTTATTAAATAATATAAAGACTTGAGTTGCATTGTGTACCTTTGATTACTGCCATACTTAAATAAAAGCAGTTGAATGGAAATGGAGCTGATTTAACCAATTCACAGGCACTTTCTGCTTATTTGCTGGGTTCTGCCCATAAAATAGTTGGTGCTGAGGAAAGAGTCAGCCCTTTGCTTTGTAGTTATGTGTGCTAAGGTTAACAATTTTAACCTTTTTGGTTATTATAGTGATTTGAGAGCATGTAGAATCAAACACTGAGCTCAATAAAGGGCTTTACAAGACTGCCTTGTTTTGAACTTTTGAAAAGAAAATCAGGACCCGACTGAATAAACTTTGCTCTTTTCATAACCCTTTAGTTTCTGTTCCTCATCAACACTGCGTGTTTATCAGAAGGTGTAGGAATGTGAACATCTCACTTCTATTACTGTAGAAATTCAGCATTTAACATGAGAGAAAAGCATAAGAATCTGAAAAAAAGAGAACAAACTCCCTTTGGGGAGGCATTTGGCAGCACATCAGTGTCAAGTGAAATTTAGGATGAGCTAGAGACATTTCAAACATACATGTTTGGATAACACAGAAAATTACTTCCTATACAGTAAACTCTGAAAATGTTTAGTTTAATGTCCCGGCCACACTGTCTGTGATCTCCTTGTTATATGGTCAAAAAACCTGTTTCCTATCACACACTGCAAGAGAGCTTGACAGTCTGTGTTGCCCGACTTTGGCAACCAGCAATTAATAGCAGGGTCCCATAACACAAGGAAGTGGCGCTGTGATGTTTATATTCAGTAATAAACACAGTCAAGAGTCTGGCACGATTCTCTGCAGTGGTCAGCACTGCGCTGGAAATCTTGAATGGCTGCCGTCTGATTCTAGTCGCTCTTTTCCTTTCTGAGAGTTGAGGAAAGTGAAACCCCTAAGTGCTTTGGGTTTGGGCATGGGACGAACTTTTCAAGTGTAAATATTTGTTAAAAAAAAAGCTCTCTCACACTTGCCTTGTTAATGAGGTTAACCGTGACATTCCTCATGCAATGAAATTTGATTCAGTGAACTCTGGTTTTTTTTGAACAAAGCTGAATTTGGCAGAAGCCAGTTCACTCTACTTCATCACAGCAGGAACAATAAAATTCCTGCAGACTTCAGCACAGGGAAGCATCAACGAACATAATATATTTTCAACCTGCCAGTAAAATGGAACATTCAGTTAGAAAAGAAATGAGGCATTTCTGCAATTTCGATGCTTTGATGCTACCCCATAGATCAATACATGCTTATGGGGACAACTAATCAACATTCAGTAATTATAGATATATATGTTATAAGATATAGAAGCACACATAATGGAAACATTAAGAAGATTGTTTAATAAAATAGGTTTGACACTTATCATTACACAGGCAAAACTTTATTTCCCCTCTCCTCCAAATTTCACCTGAAGACAGGGGGATTGACTTAAATGGAAAGGAAAATCCACTGTGGTATACAATGGGTGGCCGACTACCTACCGCCTGTTTCCCACCCAGCAGCAACAGTTCAAATAGACACCGGGGATAAGGTTCCAAATGCTCTGGCTGCCTCCAGTGCCTCACCCAAGAACATTCTTCTTGGATGGTGGCAGTTGGCATCACATGGATGGCATCACATCTGCTTTTGATTCTGTACACTTTGCAACAGTGGTCTCTAGATAGTGACCTTGGCTGACTTTCCCCTTCTGCACCTTTCTCTCTATCTTAGGGGTGGTGAAGCCAATTGCAACAGTCCTATTGACACCCTGCATGAGATCCAGCTAACTTGGATAGAATGGAGTTGGAACCTGATACCTTTCCAATCTGTAGAACCTGGTCCCAAATTAGACAGTGTATTTACCAACTGAGTTGTCAGGGTGGTCGATAACCTTGATATAATGCATTGAGACTTTGAAAAATAATTAATAAAACAAATGGGAGTACTGCAGAAGGGCCCATAATTTGGCTTGATCTTGAGCTACACTAGGCGTTCCTGCCAAAGCTTTTCATAGTGGAATCTCTGCCCAACTTTTACAAGGCCACTGACACAAAGGGGGCAGAGACTACCTGAATTGGGATTGGCCTACAGTCAGGCCCAACATATGATTGGCATGGGTACATCTGGTCTCACCAAGCGTACTGCCCAATCCCAGCAGAAGTAGACCCCACCTCAGAGTCCAGGGTGGAGTTGGGGCTAGAACATCTGAAGGTGAGGAGTCCAAATATTATTGGGGACGGATTGAACTGGCCTCCATTATAATGGGCTGGTTGGGCTCCTTGAGCATTCATTCTTGGGTAGAGAGTGGATCCAGCAACACCTCCCCCCACATCCAGTTTAAACATCGTTTTACCTAACTTTCTGGTGGCCATACGGTGAATTTCTGTTACTATCGCTAACAATGGTTAAAGTGACAACATCATCATTCCATTCCTAAATGATGTAGTTTCCTCAAACAAGTAGTCCGGGTGAATGATTTAACAAATAGATCAGGATGGAATTAATTATTATTTGCAGCATCTGTTACTACAGCTTTTGTAATATGGTTTTACAGCTTTGTTGCTATAGTCTTGGTCTGACAAAAATAGAAAGAAAAGCTGATAGCTATCAAATGTGATTAATTCTATAAGTGAATCGGACTACTCAAGAATGAGGTTGTGAATAACATATGGTCAACCTCATGAATATATTGGGCTGAGAGAGTCTATAAATTTATCAGTGCTAAGAAGATTTTCAATATGGCAGCCAAAAGCTTGGGGAAGATTTGGTTAATAAACTTACATTTATTACATAGAATTGCATAGAATGTATGGCACCGAAACAGGCCATTCAGCCCAACTAGACTGTCATGGTGTTTATACTCCATAAAAGTCTCCTCCCAGTCCATATACCTCATCTCAGCCTTCCAGCATATCTTTCCATTCCCTTTTCTCTCGTACTTGTCTAGTTTCTTTTTGAAAGCATCTTAGCGATTTGCCTCAACCACTTTCTGTGGTTGCGAGTTCCACATTCTAACCACTGTCTGAGTAAAGAAATTTCTCCTTATTTCCCTGTTGGATTTATGAGTGACTATCTTGTATTTATGGCTCCTAGTTTTGGATTCTCCCATAAGTGGAAACATTCTCTCCACATTGACCCTGTCAAACCCATTCATAATTTTAAAGACCTCTATCAGGTCACCTGTAAGTCTTCTCTTTTCTAGAGAAAAACACTCCAACCTGTGCAATCTTTCCCGGTAGCTGTAATCTCTCAGTTCTGGTATCATCCTTGAAAATCTTTTTTGCACTTTCTCCAATGTTTCTATGTCCATTTTTTAGTCTGGAGACCACAACTGTGCACAGTACTCTAAGTGCGGCCTGACCAAAGGCCTATACAAGTTTAACACAACTTCACTACTTTTGAATTCCAAACCCCTAGAAATAAATCCCAGTGCTTTGTTAGCATTTTTAATTGCTTTGCTGATCTGCAATGCTGCTTTTAATGATTTGTTCACCTTAGATCCTTTTGCTCTCCATCCACATTGAGTTTCTTATTTTCTAAGATATTCTTATGTTTTTCTATCGAAGTGCATCACCTCACATTTATCTATGTTAAGATTCATTTGCCATTTAACTACCCAGTCTGCAAGTTTTCTAATGTTGTCTTGTATTATGTTGCATTCTTCCTCAGTGTTAGCTATAGTCCACAGTTTGGTATCATCTGCAAATTTTGATATTGAGTTACTTGTTCCCAAGTCCAAATCATTAGGGGGCAAAATTGGGTCGCGCCCCCTTTGGGGCACTAACTTCGCCGGTGCGCTACCAAAGTTAGTGCACCCGCACCCAAAATTCACCGGTAGCGCCCCAAGATAGAGGCAGGGCGCTACTGGAAGCGCCCGCCTCCCTCTTGGGGTGCTGCGAGTGAATATCGCACTAAAGCACGTCGCGCCATGGTACTGCAGGCCTTCCTCCCCTTATTAAAGGGGAGGGGCCTAGCGCAGCATGACCCAGGGCCCAGTGGGCAAAAGAGTCCAGCACTCAAGATCATGGCCGGGGCACGAGTGGGGTGCTACGCACGGCGATGATGTCATCGGTGGAGGTGCAGTGCCACAGGGCGTTAATGGTTACCACCACCGCTAACCTCCCGCGGCGTTAGCAGGGCCGCGCCCAGGCACTAGTTGCTTTGCGCCCGTTAGCCCCCTCTTAGGGCACTAATGGGAGATGCAAATCAACCAAATTTTTTCCCCTTAATGTCCCAGCACGGATCATTGTGGAATACTGCTTTCCACTGTCCTCCAATGTGAATAAATACCCTTTACCCTTACTCTCTGCTTTCAATTTTTTTTTTAGCCAATTTGCTATCGATTCAGCTGTTTGTCCCCGACTCCACATGCCCTGAACATGTCACGAGCCTACCATGTGGTACCTTTATGGAAGGCTTTTTGAAAATCCAGGTGTATGACATCTACTACATTACCCTCATCTACCCTTTCCACTACCTCTTCAAAGAATTCTATCAGGTTAGTTAAGCATGATTTAGCCTTTTGGATTCCATGCTGACTATTTTGTATTATATTTTCTGTCTCTAGATGCACTTCTAGCGCTTCTTTTAGTATAGATTCCAGTATCAGACATTAAGCTGACTGGTCTGTAGTTCCCAGGTTTTGTTCCATCTCCCTTTTTGTACATAGGAACAACATTAGCTGTCCACCAGTCCTCTGGCATGGTCTCCTTTTCTATGGAACTTTTATATATATATATTATATATATAAACTAGTGCCTCTGCTATCTCATCCCTAGTCTCCTTGAGTATGCGTGTGTGCATACCATCCGGACCTTGTTTTAGTTTTACCCTCTTAGTTTTGCTAGTTTGTCAATTATTTTCTCCTTTTCTATTCCAACTGTATTAATATTATTTTTACACTCATCCTCTAGTGAAGTGTCCATTTCATTATCTTCTTCAGTAAAAACTGAGGCGAAGTAGTTATTCAATACTTCTGCCATTTCTCTGTCATTACCTGTGAGCTTATCTTGCTCATTTAGTGGCCCAATCCCTACTTTAATTTTCCTTTCATGTCTATAGAACACTTTGTTATTTCTTTTTATATTTCTTGATAATTTGATTTCATAATTTCTCTTTGCCTTCTTGATGGATTTTTTAACTACTCTCCTAAGTTTTTCATATTTCCTTTTGTCATCCTCTCTTTTCGTATCCATGTACTTCTGATATGTCTTTTTCTTCAGATTCAATTTTGCCTTTAATTCTTTATTCATCCATGGTGCCCCACAATTAGTTTGCTTGTTTTTTGGTGTTTCATCACAAAACAATGTCTCAGATTGGGATGCCATAGTAATATGCAAATTACAGGCCTGAGAATACATAATCCAGGGATGAAGGTAAGTAAATAAATCACTAATGAATACTATACCTAGTGGATACCATAATTCTTCATTTTCATATTTAATCCTACCCTTTGATTCAGCAATGCTGTGCCTTGTACCTACTTGTCACCATTTCCTATACAAAGAATGTAGATTGAAGAGAGACCCGAGCCAAGATAAGTAATCATAGGAGTGAGGACTGTCGTACCGACTCCAGCAATAAATTGTGATATGTAGAAAGTTATCTCTTGGGATGGATCTTGGCAGGAATGCTTGATAGAAAGTCTCATGGAAGCAGAACACTCCTCCTTTGGGGGGTGGGGGGCTGCGGGAGAGAAGAAAAACTTACAAGGCTTGTTTCACTACCGACGTCAGTCAATAATGAAGGAGCACTGGCCGAAGTTATAGGGAAGTTCACAAGGTGGACTTACCCTTGTTCAAAAGGAAGATGCACAAAGGGAAGTGATCTCTTGTGGAGAGCAAAATGGGGATGGGGGAACAATTTGAAGATGCGAATAAACAAATGCTAGTGGTTGTGGTACTGAGCCATATCGGCTAGGAAGGTTTAATTCCTACTCTGTGCTGAATTAGTTGGCTTCAGTTGGGGTGCCAGTAGGATAACTACAATTCCCACTCCTGATCATTTTGATTGTCCTCTGCTGGAAATTACGTGTTTATGAAGATGGATTCAAATGTGGTGTCCTTCAAGGGTGAATAGTCTGTTGACACTCACTGCCTAGGATCGCATGTTAAGAATGGCCACTTGGATAGAGGTATAGTAGTGTTGCTTGCATCTATGGGACTGTACTTCAGCATAATAGTATGTTCAGAAGGGGAGTGAAAAAGCTGAGAAAAAATAAACATATGATATGTCAATGGCCAGTTAGTAACCTGTACCACATACAATGTAATTTTACTTCTTTGCAATCTGCCTATCATAAATGAATACCCAAAGCTTTTAAAATGATAAGACTGTTGTTTTTAGCAGAGTAGTTAATGGGTTTATTATATTAAAGGCACTATATAAATGCAAGTTGTTGTTGTTCTAAGTTCAGTTGCCTTCCTTGGGTCAATGTTTTTAAAATTTTCCCCACTGCTTCTCCTATGACTCCCACTTTCTGCATGCAAAACAGATTGCTGGCCTTCTTCCCTTAGAACCCTGAATATTAAGTTGGCAGACGTATTGGCCCAGAAATTCTGGTCGGGGGCTTCCTGCGGGTGCAAGCCCCCGACCTGCACTTACCTAGCACGCCAGCCGTTGAGCTGTGGGCCCCTGTGGGATTGCGATCCTGGGTCTCCTCCAACTGCTGGCGCGCAGTGCTTGCGTATCCCAGGGGCGCAGTTAGTTCGATGCGTCCCCTGGGATCACGTGGCCCATGGGGAGCCAATCAGAGCAGGGAATGCTTCATTCATAAGTTTGACAGGAAGTGCTGTCAAACTTAGAAATACTACGAGCCCCAAAACATCACTAAATCTTCAAATAAATTTTAAAAAACATCACATTTTTTTAATAAACTATAAATTACATGAAATAACTATTTTAAACAATAATTTAAATTTTTGAAAAAAATAATTTTATTTTCTAACGGGGCTAAAAATAAACTTACCTTTCTTTAAAGTATTTAAAAATAATAAACCTGTGGAAAAAATGTTTTAATGTTAATTAATTCGCCACTTACCTTGTAAAAAGCAGGCCTTGCGACTGCTTTTTAAATGTCTGACTTCTGGAGACTTACCTTCCCGGGAAAACCTGCAAAAAAAACATAAGTTCGATGCGCACGCGCTGCCTCTCCCGCGCACGCGTTCGACCTCTTAACCCCTGCTTTCAGGGGAACGGAAGTGCCGGTTTCCCGCGCATGCGCAGTGCATGCAGGAAACTGGCACTTCCATTGGGCTTACGGGTGAGTACCCCGTGCGTACTCACCCGTGGAGACCCGAAGTTCTGGGCCATTATGTATTAGTTAGTGGGTAAGATTGACATTAGGAAGCTCTTCTTCATACAAAGAGTGATTTATATCTGGAATGATCGTGTAAAAGTCAGGCTTGCATTTATATAGCACCCTTCATGAGCTCAGGGAGTCCCAAAGAGCTTTACAGTCAATGAAGTACTTTTTTTGAAGTGTAGTCACTGTTGTAATGTAGGAAATGCAGCAGCCAATTGGCGCACAGCAAACATCAATATAGGTAGGGTGGTGGAGGCATTCAAGGGGCAGTTAAATGCTGTGATGGGGGATCATTGGTTTCTATAAGAGGATGAGCTTACTGGGCCAAATAGCCCCTCTCATCAATACTTTTCTTTCTGCTATTTATAGAAAAGAGTGTAAAATACAATAGGCCCATAATTTTTCAGCTCTTCTGCCATGCTCCTGCTGCAACTCCGGTGGAAGTTAATTGCCACTCTTGGTGAGACCACACCTTGAGTATTGTGTGCAGTTTTGGCCGCCTTATCTGAGGAAGGATGCTCTTGCCATGGAGGGAGTGCAGTGAAGATTCACCAGACTGATATCTGGGATGGCAGGAATGATGTATGAGGAGAGATTGGGTCGATTGGGCTTATATTCACTGGAGTTTAGAAGAATGAGAGGGGATCTCATTGAAACTTATAAAATTCTAATAGGACTAGACAGACTAGATGCAGGAAGGATGTTCCCAATGGTGGGGGAGTCCAGAACCAGGGGTCACAGTCTAAGTATAAGGGGTAAGCCTTTTAGGACAGAGATGAGGAGGAATTTCTTCACCCAGAGAGTGGTGAACCTGTGGAATTCTCTACCACAAAAGGCAGTTGAGGCCAATTCATTAAATATATTCAAGAAGGAGTTAGATATATTTCTTAAGGGTAAAGGGATCAAGGGATATGGGGAGAAAGCAGGGACAGGGTACTGAATTTGGATGATTAGCCATGATCTCATTAAATGGCGGAGCAGGCTCGAGGGGCCGAATGGCCTACTCCTGTTCCTATCTTCTATGTTTCTATGATGAGCATGGAGTCTACAAAGACTCCTAGGTCTCGTTCAGCTATTTCAACACCATTCACGGAGTAAGTGTATCACCCATTGTTCCTTCCTACATGCAATACTTAGACTTGTCCTCATTAAATTTCACCTTCCATTGTTCTGCCCACTTACATATTTTGTCCAACTCATTCTGTATTTTCTGAGTTACTTCCACCAATTTTACTGCCCCTCCTAGTTCGGTAACATCTGCAAAATTTGACCAATTTGCATTGAGTTTCAGCATGCAGGGCTTGATATGGACTCCTTCATATTTACTTATAGTGAAGCCAGTGTCAAAACCCACTTGAAATTCACAACCGATTTAATTAAAAATGTAAATTGTGCCTGTTGTGTCTGTACCTGTGCCGTTGCACTTAAACACAATTAGTGCTCAGAACCCTGAGATTACAAACATGCTGTTCCTTTATTCAAATGGAAAGTTCCAGAGAACAAAAGAGTACAAACCCAACCAACAGAACAAACCCAACCGTTTATCTGCTGTCACAGCGCCACCGCAGGTGGGAGGAGAACACATAATACATAACATATTCCTCCCCTCTTAAATGAAATGTCCCCATTATTCCTCAACAGGTAAGTTACATTCAATGCACTCAACTAACCAAGGGTAGAGGTAGACTGCCTCAAACCCTGACTTTACCCTGGGGTTTATTCTGCCCCAGTTTTGTGGGTAAGTCGCTAAGTCTACAGATCCAAGCGTCTTGGAGGCCGCCACTCTCTGACAGGATACTGGCGGTTATCGCTGGCTTCCACAGCAGTAGGCATTGACACAGGCCTGGATGGAGAAGGTGCCTGTGTCAGTCGAAAGTCAGGCGTTTGCACAGGTGGAACAGTCTCTTTGACTTCCTGTGTTTGAGAAGAGCAGTGTGGCAAAGGATGCTGGTTTGCGGTATCATCTGGAAACAGTTCCAGCCAACCAGCCGTTGGAGCCTCTGTGGCTGTCTCTGCTCCTAGCAACAGTTGATCAGTGTGTCTTCTCCAGATGACGACCTATTTTACTGAACTTTTGCCCTCCGGCCAGGCCCGTAAAGAGATCACCAATGAGGGGAAGAGGGTACTGTTCCGCAGACAGCACCGGGTTAATAGTCACTTTAAAATCTCCGCAGATTCGAATAGATCCATCCATTTTCAGGACAGGAACAATGGGTGTGGCCCATTTGCTCACGCTCACAGGCTCCAGGACTCCCTTCTCGACTAAGGCCTCCAAGTTAGCCTCAACTTTTGGCCTAATTGCATAGGGTACAGGTCAGGCTTTGTGAAACTTCGGCTTGCTGTCAGGTTTAGTGTTCAGTCTCACGCTGATCTTTATCATGCTCCCAAGCTCACCATTGAAGAGTTCTGCATGTTTGTTTAAAACTGCAGTCAGACCTGACTCCCCTTTTGACATCATGCGGACTGCAGGCCAGTCCAGCGTGATTTTCTCTAGCCACGCACGTCCCAGTAGAGATGGGTAATTTCCCTTTACCACATATAGTGGCAGTTTCGCAGTCTGTCCGTTCAATTTAACTGTCACCTCAATGGCGCCTCTCATGGCCACAGGTTCGCCGGTATACGTCTTTAGCACAATGTTTGTTGGCTGAAGGGTAATGTGCTTTAGCATTTTGTTGTAGACAGTGTCTGAAACAAGGGACACCCAGTAGCCATTTGGACCACCTGCAACCATCAGTATGTGCACCTCTTCCTCCTCAGAGGTGTCGCTCCCCTCTGTTTTGCTTGTTCCATCATGCTGCACTGAATGAACACTCTTTTTCTTCTCTTGTCCAAATACAGACATTTTGTTTTCATGCTTCCCAGCTCTGTCTGTTCTTTTTTTACCTCTACAGGCACGTTCAATGTGACCCTTTTTGCCACAGTTTCGGCATTCCAGCTCCATACACCAGCAGTCATTAGCGTGATGGCCCGTTTTTCCACAATGGTAACATGTGCCATTCCACGCACCTTTAGGCTCAGACGACACCTTGTGAACTCTCCCTGTTGAACTAAACTGGTGAGCCTCTTTTTACGCCATCTCCATGGAGACACTAACTTCAATGGCCTTTTCAAAAGTAAGGTTGTCCTCAGTAAGAAGGCGCTTACCACACACAAGTCTGTCTCTAATGGTGTCATTCAGCACCTCCTTGAACTCGCAGTGTTCTGACAACCTTTTCAAAGCAGCAACAAACATAGTCACTGTTTCCCCCTCCTCTTGATTCCGTTTGTGAAATCTAAATCTCTCAGTAATAACCAGAGGTTTTGGTGAAAAATGTGCTCCAAGAATTTCCACTAGTTGTTTATATGTTTTAGTTCCTGGCTTAACTGGCTGTACAAGGCTGCGCAGTAAATTGAATGTCTTTGCTCCCATTATACTCAAAAAGGTAGGCACGACCTTATCGTTTGCCACCGCATTTGCCAAAACAAAATAGTCAAAACGTTCCATATAAGCGCTCCATTGCTCAACATTTTCATCAAAATCACCGATGTTTCCAAATATAGTAGCCATCTCATGTTCCAAATTTTCATTTCTGTTTACTCACTGCACCCGTAACGTTAATTTAATGCTGCAATCTCGGTTCTGAGTGTTTTGTAGTCAAAAACAAGAAAGTTCCCACAACGCAGATTCATCCCATCCTCGTCGCCACTTTGTTGTGTCTGTACCTGTGCCGTTGCACTTAAACACAATTAGTGCTCAGAACCCTGAGATTACCAACATGTTGTTTCTTTATTCAAACGGAAAGTTCCAGAGAACAAAAGAGTACAAACCCAACCAAGAGAACAAACCCAACCATTTATCTGCTGTGACAGCGCCACCACAGGTGGGAGGAGAACACATAATACATAACAGTGCCAGATTCAAATAGTTCCATGTTCTGTTTGGTACAACTAAATGTGTTGATATTATCAACAGCCATGACAAGTGTGCAGCAGTCATGGTATCACCCATCTTTCCCGATAGAAGTGAGTTAAGAGACAACATAGGAACTTGATTCAAGCATCTACGTTTAATGAGACTAAAAATATAAAAGAGAATCAGATTTAAGTTTAGCTGTCAAAGATTGAATTTATTGATAACAGGATTTGTAGTTAATCAGTTTGGGCAACCATCTAAAGTGATTGGTAGATATTAAGGGGGAAAAATTGGCTCACGCCCCCTTTGGGGCACTAACTTCGCCAAGGCGCTTGCGCCCTGAAAAAGTTAGCACTCCTGCGCCGTAAATTGAGTGGTAGCACCCCAAGCAGGAGGCAGGGCATTACTGGAAGTGCTCCGCGTCCTTCCTGGGGTGCTACCATTCAATATCATGGTGCTACGTGCAACAGCACCATGCACGTTGGCACGTAGCGCCATGGTACTGCAGGCCTCCCTCCCCTGATTAAAGGGGAGGGGCCTAGCGCAGCATGCACCGGGGCCCTGCTGGACCACCGGGGAGTGGGGTGTGTGGAAAACAGCCCGGCACTCGAGGAGTGCAGGGTTAACTGATCGCAGCTGGTACCCCGCATGAGGAAGTGAAAGGGGGCAGGAGCTGGCAAGCGGCCCAATAAAACATGGCCGCCCAGCACTTGCCCTTTAATTTGAGCTGCCGTGGCCGTAAAAACACCACCCTGACCCTGTCGGACATATCTTCCGGCAGTAGGTCAGGGTGCATGACCGAAATTTGCGGCCGGGGCGCTGCGTACGGTGATGACTCCATTGACGGAGGCACAGCGCTGCCTCTAACCATCCGCTGAATTTCGCGGGAGGTGTTAGCGGTGCCACGCCCAGGCGCTAGGGGCTTTGCACCCCGTTAGTGCCCCCGGGGTGCTAATGGGAGGCGCAAAGCAACCCAATATTTCCCCCCAAGTCTTTCTTTATTAGTCAAGTGTTATTCTTGGTACGATTGTAACTTTCTCAAAGTGTCACGGCTTATGATTTGTCTTAATTGGTTCACGTGCATTAAGGATCTCGGAGGGTGCAGTTGTACTACAGATACAGATTGGAGACTGGTACCGGCTCAGAGTGACAACGCTGAGTTATATTCTGCATTGTTTTCTGGCATGTTATCCTTAGCCTGTAACAGTACCATATGTTGTAAGAAGCTTGAGCATCAAAAACCACTACACGGAAAAATAGCTGTGTCTATGTACACCTTGAATTCTGTATACATTTAATTATGGTATTGGCAATAATAATTATCCCAAAGATTATTTCACCTTCAAAGTTGAACGTAAAATAATGATGAATATAATAAGGCTGAGAGTTCCTGGCTGCAGGCAGGGCAATTATACTTTCGTATATAAATGTTCATCATTTGATGTCAGGTCAAGCCAAATAAATATTCGACCTTGTGATCAGTGTCCCTTAGTGACCTCTCGTGATTTCTCTTTCAGATAGTACAGTGCATGTCAGAACCTGATTCAGCCATGTAATTGAGCAGATTGGAAATGTAACGGCTTGAAAAATATTTCTTAAAGCCGAGGCTACTGTATTTTTTTAGGGTCCAGCTTAAAATGTACAAATATGGCGCTCTATATTTACATTGGCTATGTGAGGAATGCTAAAACAAATTTGGATAGAAAGTTGCATGACCTTGAAGCCACTCAACCTCAGATGTAGAATAAAACAAGAGACATTACGACAGTAAGAAGGAAGCTAGAAAAGAATTCTAATGGATTGAAATTGTAAGTTAATTTCTAAGACGACGGATAGGGGAGCTCATTAAAAATGATTGTGTTTCGCAAATGTTTTCATAACCTTTATTTTTCTCTTTAAAAATATGCAGCATGTAAATAGGGGATCATTTTTGTTTGTCGCAAACCAAATATTGAGGATAATAAAGGCTTGTCTTTAGCCTCTGGTAATGATCCTGTGTGGAAAGAGGTGGCAGTGTAAGAACGGTAAACACACTGCACTAATTAAAGCATTCACAGCAAGTACAAAGATGTGTAATTCTGACATTTAGTAGGAAGATAAGAGAAGACAAGCCGAATCCGAATGGTAATCAGCTGCCCTGGGCAGCCTGGCAGCGACTTGCACAATGAAGGCACAGAGACAGAAGCCGCAGGAAGGTCATTACATGAAAGTACTAAACCATTGCTGCTTTGTTCTTATCCTTCAGATCTGCTGTCTGCCATATACAACTGGCAGTTACCTGAAATGGCATTCAGCTCACATTCAGCCAATATTTTTTTGATTTCCATACCAGAGACTGTAAATTTGTCACTGCGATTTTCCAGGCCCTTCCGTTACTGGAAACCCAAAGACTGGAACCATATGTCATATGACCCTGTGGTTCATTAGAAAGTCACAGGCTTCTAGGCTTTTTAAACCTGAACAATTATAAGGAATGTTAGGATATCACTGAGATGGCGTTCCCTGGGAAAATAGCTGCCAAAGAGCGGCAGGAAATTGGACTGGAGATTGGCATCTTGTGTGATAGGCTAGAAGCAATAACATGATGGCTGATGAGCCTGGGAGGACAAATATTGCAGGGTTTATGGCTGTCATATTCTGGCCGTCTGGTGGCTTATTCACCAGCCATCAATGCTGTCTCACCTTAAAGGAACACCCCAGGTTATCAAGACAGTCTCTCGGTCTACATGACCCAGCTGCTCAGTTTGTGCTTTTATTTCCTGTGCTTGTACAGCGACATGGAAAAACTTGGCTTCCTTTCACAGGGGAAAAAATAAATCCTGCAAGTTCTGGATTTTGTTTATAACTCGGTTTCATTTTGAAACTTGTAGACAGTCTTCGTGTAAACATAATGCATTTTTTTTGTTTTACATACCGAAGGGTAAAAATGTGGTTTTAATAAAAGTGTCGTGGAGGGAGTAGATGTTGTAAAACCAACCCCTGTTGACCCTATGAGTACCGGGGCAAGGTTCTTCACCTAGCCATTCCAACAGCACGTGTGCTACAGGGAACAACAATTAGTAGATTAATTGACCATTAATTGACTACAGCTGGAACCAGTTATCATTTTTGTTGTCAAAATGGTGCTGACATAATCACTTGCTGCAATCCTTTCAGCTGCAGATTTCAAGGGCCACCATCTTAAGGGAAGAGTATTTGACGAGCTCGTTCTTCGCAGTTTGGGCGAGGAGGAACAGTCAGAGGAGTCATGTGTCATTTTTATTGGTTGAAACCAAATAAAAGATTTTTTTTGTGTGAATGCAATCCCTCCTTTAAATGTTTAGAATCATAGAATTATAGAATACTACAGCACAGGAGGGCATTCGGCCCATTGAGTCTGCGCTGGCTCTTTCGAAGAGCAATCCAGTTAGTCCCACTCCCCTGTTCTTTCCCCATATCCCTGTGTTGCTAGACAAATAATTAGATATTTTCTTCCTCTTCACAATATACTATTGAAGTGACATGTTGTTTAGTCACAGTACCTTGAATTTGTTTTCCTGGTTTTAGCACCATTGTAAGTGATATCTTTTTCATCCCAAACATACCAAATATGGCAGCCTGGTCACATCAGCATTATCGCTCATCCTTTTGCTATCGAAGAAGACAGCCAGAGCATCATCTCATTTTTTGCAATGAGTTCTTTGATGACTAATGAGACCTATTTTTGCCAGGAATGAATGTCCACAGACTGATCGGTGGATCCTGGATGCACCAGGTTGGGAATCTAGGTTTTACAGACGAGACTTCCTCAGCTGGTGTTCGCATTCACCATCAGCAATGCGACTGAAAGACTTGTATTTATATAGTGCCTTTCACGACCACTGGACGTCCCAAAGCTCCCACAAACAGCAATGTGATAATGATCAGATAACCTGTTTTAGTGATGTGGGTTGAGGGATAAGTATTGGCCAGGACACCGGGGATAACTCCCCTGCTCTTCTTCAAATTGTGCCATGGGATCTTTTACATCCTCCTGAGAGAGCAGACAGGACTTCGGTTTAATGTCTCATCCGAAAGATAGCACCTCCAACAGTGCAGCACTCTCTCAGTACTGCACTGGAGCGTCAGCCTAGAATTTTGTGCCTAAGTCTCTGGAGTGGGACTTGAACCCACAATCTTCTGACTCAGAGGCAAGAGTGCTACCAACTGAGCCACAGCTGAAACTAGAAGTGACTGAGCTCATAGTAGGAGGTGTCTTCATGGATGGTTTTTCGCCAAGCTTTCTTATCTCGAGCAAGTTGTCCCCACTTATGGACATTTATTTTGCACTATTTTAGAGTCACTATTAAGCAGTCTTTTGCTGTCCACCACAAAAATCACTTCCTAGTTCTCATTGCACCATGAAAGATCTTCTTCGCGATTCATTCATGAGGCTTTCACACCACATGACATGACCATCGTAGCCGTACCTTCATGGTCAGAGCATCTATGCTTGGCATGTCAGCTTTTGTAAGAACGTCTGGTCACATACACAATGGATGGCCACATGGAACTTACACCTGCTCTTCTATAGTTTGAAGGATAGTTTGAGCAGTTCTCAGGTCCTGATCAGTAGGTGTTGTGCGTTGCTATGATGGTACATGCCACTCCATGTTATTGCAAAGAGAACAGAAAAGTGGTATAATCAGTCTTCCGCATGCAAGCGTACTTTGATGCTTTGATGGAAATCTATGGTCAGTACACTTCCCGAATCCACCATCTTTCTAATTTGCCTAAAGATTGCTGACTGCTTCTGTGAGATTAAGGTTAATAAAACTGAAAGGCTCAATGCCAATGAAACGCTGGTTACCTAATGCTAGGCCATATGACTGTGAAGCAAAGTGCTTTTTATTTTGTACAAAGATTCTCTGTCAGCTATATTCATAGGACACTAACAACCTTTTAGCTCATTGTAGACTCCTGTTTCAAGCACTTTCTGCTCTTAGTGTGTTTGCCTGTCTCACTGCTGTCTAAGCTAGTTGTCTGATCATTCTTTTTTGCAGTCGGTCCTCTTCCAACTTGAATGCTATCCTATTCAATCTTATTTTCAGGAGCCATTTCCTGCTCAGTTATGATCTCATTCAACTTAGTTCTCTCAGCTTTGCAAGAAGCAGTTTTCAAGTCCTAGAAATGATTTTTCAATGAGGTTATGGAGGCAAACTCTACCAAACCAAACCTAAAGCAACCCCATCTTCGCTGGTCACCTCATCAGTCCATAAAAGTGCTGGAATGTTAATCACGCTCAAACACAAAATCAAAGTCATCTGATTTTTTTTAATGTTATTGGATGTTTTTGAAGAAGTTCTGGTTGCAAAATTCAAACAGATTTATCTTCTTTTGAATTCAGTGTTTATTTTCAACAAAGACGGAAGAGAGCATATCATGTGTGTGATTGGACTCAGTCATGTGGACCCCAACAGACTGGTCACATTGACCTAGTTTTGGGGATGCAAAACTACGTGTAATCAAAAGTTTTTTTGCTAGAAGACAGTCATATGCTGCGAGTTGGTTGGTGTCTTGCATCTTACAAAGGAACGTATTAAAGGCAGCGCATCTCAGCCATTGACATTTTTTACAATGAAGTCTGCAACACCCATACTCTGATCTGTGGGGCATTGTTAGGCTAGTTGTTCTGCTGAAGCTGTTTGAAAGTGGCAACCGTGAAACGATTACTGAGATGGCCACTTTCTGCCAACTCATCTCTGGGGATTGCATACTTATATGGATAACGACAAACTTACACAAAGATATAACCTACTTTTTTTGCATTTGCTGTGCCAGCTTGGCTCAGTTGGTAGCAGTCTTGTCACCAAGTCAGAAGTTTGTGGGTTCGAGGCCCACTATAGACTTGAGCATATAACTGAGACGGCTGCTTCAGTGGAGGACTGAGTCAGCACAACATTATCGAAGGTGTTGTCTTTTGGATAAGACATTAAATCGAGGCATTTTTCTGCCTGTTCAGGTGGACACAGTAGATCCTACAGCACTATTCAAAGAAGAGCAGGGAGTTCTCCAGGTATCTCAAGCAACACTACCAAAGTAAACTAATTGACCAGTTAGCTTATCTGCTGCTTCTAAGGCCTCGCTGCACACAGGTTGGCTGTCATTTAATAATAGTGACTGAACTTCAAAAATAATTATATGAATGTGAAGCATTTTGAGATGTCCTGGGGATGTGATACGTAGTATACAAATGCAAGTTCTTTCTTTCTATTGTTATAGTCAGAACACTTCTCTTTTAATGTTAGGGTTTTTTGAGGAATGGTGGTGACATTAAACCAAAACAGAGAGCAGCATACAGAGATCGTCGAAATCTTCCAAGAGTCACCACCTTCACAACAATCACAGCAACAATGATGGTGAATTGTTACCTACAGGAACTGAAGGAAATACTTCAGGCTGACCACCTCTTGTATTTGAAGAGCATGGTTTAGCTGGCCCTTATCCAAGTTGATATGCTTGATACGGATGATATATTTTTGCCTCCAGGTTACAGCCTGAGAATGTTCAGGAACCAGTCTTATGCAAAATAAACCTGCCATGGATCCAAAGTGAGGCCACAGAGCAACTGATGAACAATCCACTATTCCTGCTGTAGGGAATCACACAAGGGTAGCCTAGGCATCTGTCACACTCCACCTCAAAAGGCCTCAGATCCGACAATTGACCCATTGCCAGCCCAGACTTTTGCCATTATTCTCATGCGTAATCAAGTTGATAGGGAGAAGAAGCTAAGTGAGGGGCCACGACATGAAATCATACATCTTATACTGTACATCAGGCTGACAGGGGTGGCTCAGCATCTACAAGGCCCATCATTCCACTTAATTTTCTAGCTGGCAGGCAGTATGATAGGATTAAGTGAACATGTATTGCAAAAATGTATGTTGATTCTTTTCCTCATCTGTGGTTAATGGCACATGAGGCAACTGCTTTTACATCCCGCAGATTGTGTGCTGGGTGTTTCCATAATAAAGTTCCTTTGTACTTGGACAGTTCATTAGGCTGACACACAGCTCCCTGCCAGGAGAACTGGCTAGATGCGATGGAGGGTCGCCACCCCACTCCCATCGAACATGAGTACCCCACACTGCATGTCAACCCAGTACTCAGAGGCCAGAGCTCTGGCCTCCTGCTCACCAGGGCTCTACATTCATTCAGTAGTATTCCAGTGTTTTTAAAGGCTAGCATTGGATGTAAAAGGCTTATGAGGTAGCTTTCTACTTAGCAAAACAAGCCTTCCACTTAATTTTTTCATCGGCTAAGTTGGCAGGAAGAAAACAATTTTTGGAACTGCGTTGCATCTCGCACTGTTGGAACAATAATGCTTGTGGAGAACTCAATCCCATTTTGCATGTTAGTTTGGTAAAAAAGGTAATGAAGTGCACTGACCAATGAACCTTTGGAAACTTGAGGAGATTCAGTAGCTAGCAATACTGTCAATGAATCAGCCCTGAATTGGCCTACTTGGACAATGCTTTTGCTATTTCCTTCACAAAGGTTAACCTATTAATAGAATGCGGCATACTGTGTATATCACGCCTGGGCTGCACATACCACACACTAATTAATTATCACCTACCCTGGCATCAAATAGGCAACTATAATCCAACTGTATCGATCTACAGTATCTTCGCTATCTTCCATCCAATGCGTACAATTGCACAATATTTATTCTTCCATCAAAGGTATACAATTACACGGTGAACTGCTTTCTCCTATTCACAGTGTACTGTGCTTCAATCGATTGCATCCAATTATAGCACAGTTACATGTGTGTGTAAGATTTGAGTTGGGTGTCTTGCTGTACACCAACAGTCTAGTACTTTATGAAGTGCATTCTTTATTTTTGAAATCTATTTGCTCCCCTATCATTTATTTTCTCCTTATTTTGGCGATCCCATGTGGTGCTGTGGGTTGTTTTAATCAGACTCAGATTTGAGGAGGGACAAACAAGTGAATTTTAATTAGTGTTAGTATTCAGGATAAGGGGTCGCCCATTTAAAACAGAGATGAGGAGGAATTTCTTCTCTCAGAGTGTCGTGAATCTTTGGAATTCTCTACCCCAGAGAGCTGTGGAGGCGGAGTCATTGAATATATTCAAGGCGGAGATAGACAGATATTTGAGCTACAGGGGAGTCGAGGGTTATGGGGAGCGGGCGGGAAAGTGGAGTTGAGGCCAAGATCAGATCAACCATGATCTTATTGAATGGCAGAGCAGGCTCGAGGGGCCGAATGACCTACTCCTGCTCCTATTTCTTATGTTCTTATTCCACATCCCAGTGTTTGCCTCGCTGCATACTGCTTTATTACAGTACGGGTTCCAGGAAGGCGGGGCTATATCATTTTCCCCTGCCAGTTTTCCCCATTTACACTTCCATCTGGCACCATTCTCCATCAGGTGCTGGGCTGCAGCAGATCCAAAGAATTTGGCAGCAATTCCTAATACCCACAAAACTGTGTCTCTGTGTTGCTGCTGGAACAAGAGAAGTCAGCACGTTTATTATTACTAACTGCAACTGGCGGTGACAGAACTGCACAGTTTTCAGCCGCTGCCATTTTAAAATATTAAAGCACTTTAAATCTCTGTTGTCTGGAGGATGCAGCCCCTTTATTATCTGTGGCGTCTGAACTGGCGTAAGATATTAACACAGTCCTGTAACCTAAATAACTCTACATTCCATGCTAGGCATTATTTCTCGGACACATGACTATGGAGAAAATCAGTGCTCGGGTCTCTCAGTTACGAGCAGCCTGAGGGACATGCCGCGAACAATCTCTGTCCCTTTCCCCCTTGGGGAAGCATCTGGCCTCTGGTCTATGTCTTCCTCTGATAACCCAACTGAGATCGGGCACTCACCGTGTGAAAAATGATAATGCTCGTTCTTTTAATAAATCAATGCAAAATCAAAACTTGTACTCAGGTCACACATTAGAGATTGGACAGACTATTCTGACATCCGCATCCTATACACATTCTTGCCTTTAACAAGTTGTGCACTTATGGGACAGAGGATTCTTGATGTTAGCAGTTGAATATGGAACTAGCGTCCCCAATGAGAGGGGGGCTGAGATGCTTCATAATTCATAGTGAGGTTACGAGTGAGTATTTTGTAGGTTGCCCCACAAAGTGAAAAAGATTCTACTATCACTGGATAAACTGTAAGCATTCTGTGCATACCACAAAAGAGCAGAATTTTGGTGAAAAGATAAAGTTGTTAAAAAATCAATATTTTTTTGAGTTTTTAAGAGTTGCATTCACATTTATGTTTTATGAACCAATTGTACAAACAGTTTTCACAGTGAGTGCATGCATAAGTAACATCATGTGGTGATAGCTTATTGAATCAATTATAATGCATTGTATGAGTGTTGGGATATACCGTAATTCCTGACCCCCGCCCACTACACCATTCCCAGCACAGCAGACAAATCGGTTGCTTTTTCCTGAATGAAATGTCAGTCTCCTGATCTCTATAAAGAATCTCTTCAACTAACATTTATTCTGCCACAATAGGAACTTGTTGAACACAAAAGCTGTGGGACAAGTGAGATGCCACGTACTTCACATTGGCAGCACTTTCCGTTATTGCACTATTCGCTTTTATCCAGCATCCTGCTTAAATGATTTTGAAAATGTCTGTTAAGCTGCAGGTGGGGGAGTGGGTGGGAGGATTGAAAGAAAGACCATTGATCAAGTTATTCTATGGAAGTTATTTCATAATTGTGGATTTTTTCTGGACAGTTGAGATAGGACGTTGATGTTTAAGAGAACAACAGCCCTAACCTAAATCCTGGGTGGCCTGAAGCAGCATTTGCTTTCAAGGCCAGGTTTTGTTTGGGTTCTTGTCTGTTGTTATCCCACTGCTGGAAATTGTTAGGCTTACAAGGATCTTTTCTGAAGCCTCTGAAATTTTGCAGACGGTCTGTCTTTTCAATCCTTACTCAAGCCTCAGAGATCACACCCCCTGCCAGTACAATCCACTTTGTAAAAGGCATGACGGACCAAATCAGGCAAAAGAGAGAGAGAAAGTTGTAAAGAAGTTAAATAGAATGGTAGATAGAAAGAAACTGAAGTTGTGCAGGTCAACAGGAGATAAGCTGGACAACAGGTGAAAGTGGGAATCAGATCAAGGGAGTGACCAAATGGGAAATCTTCAAGGATGTTCTCCAATCAAGGTCTATCACTTCTATGAAAAGTGAATTAGGAAATATTGTCAAGTGTGTGCATTTTAAGATTAGAGTGAAACCATGTTAGATTTGGTGCTTGTTAACCTAATTCTGCATTGGAGTTGCCTGTGCCAGATATTTTTCATGAGTGGTTAAAAAGCCTTTCTTCAGTTTGTGTTGATTATGCTCAGCATGGGAAATGTTTGCAATAGGACATTCTTCTCACCAAATCTGAAGAATATGGCTGGAATATTTGCATAGTTATCTGGATCAACAACCAGATCTAAAATGTATTCTACTCATAATGTGGTATGAACACTGAGCTGGAATTTGCTGAAAAAATAATGCCGTCTGAACGGTACACGTCATTATTAATGCGCAAATCGGCCAACAACTTGTGGCCGTGAATTGCAAATCACGACAAGCCTCTGGACGATTTGCACCGCTGCGCCGTTAGCTTCACAAGAATTACATCTCGCCCTCAACCTCTCCGTGAGTTTCATGAAGTTGCTACATTTGCACATTAATTGCTCATTAAACTTAGATTAAAGGTTAAATCTAGTAATTAGTAACGTTAGTACCCTTTTAACGACGTGATAATTGTTAATGACTGCCACTCAACCTCTCTGGCCCAGAAAGTGAACAATTAAAAGTGTGGAGTCTCATTCCTTCAGATAGTGAATTGTTGTTGGAGATACTAAAAATTACATTTTTTATTCAGTTTTCTTCTCTGTCTTTCTTAATATAATCTTTCTTTCCCTCTCTTTATTTCTCTTTCTGTACCTTATTTGACATTGATTTCACCCACTTTAATTCACCCTCCTTCTCAGTCCTTCCTCTGTTTGTTTCTCAATCCTTAAATCTCATTGGTTAAGGAGATACACTGTTGGCCCCGCCATTCACCAAGGTCCCAGAAGCCCTGTTGCCCTTGTCATGCCATTATCAGCTCACACTTCCAGCAATTTACAGGGCAAAAAAAAATATGACCTGATAGGTGAAGGAAAAGTCTAACTAACTGGGTATGCTCCAGCAAATCCCAGCCCTTTAATTTTCCCATCAACGTAGCTAGATTTTTAAGCTCCACTTTAAATATCTTTAGATGTGTTGATATTTGTGGTGCTTTTCAACATGCAGGAGACAACGCAGAATGCAAAAAGAGACACAGATATCTTCTTTAGTTGTCCATATTGTACCACAATGACTGCCAGAGTTACACATGTGTGTTGCCATGTGATTGTGGGGACTGATTTTTGAATGGCATTCCTTGTAGTGATGTACATAATTTATGGGGTCAATATGGTCTGGGCTGTTGTTAAATAAATTTGGGCAGGGAAACATTTTGTTTCCCTATATTCTCTTGGTCTTAACGTTGGTTATCCTGGCAGTGACTGTACTCTGGCATCTCAGGAGATCTCCTGTTGCTTCTTCCCAGTTGTTTGCTGGCATTTTTGTGGTGCTTTTGTTGACCGCTGTGATTGTACACAGCATCACACATTTTAGCAATCTCGTGTTGTTCATTCAGATGAGGTGCACTGACCAACCACTCTGTGCCCTCATCACCATTGTGCATCTACTTGTCACTAGCTTTCTACTACCTGAGAGATCTCAGCATTATTCTCATCAAATCAGCCCACTCTCTTCACAAAGTTGACCTCTTTTGATTGCAACAGCATACACAGCCGCTTTCAACAAGTTTCATTCTTCATTAATGACGAGGATGGCATTTAGGTCCAAATCTCTGAGTCTGTCTCTTAACACGTGCCTCAGGAGGTTGCCTGTTTCTTCACCTCAAAGTTGTGTGACATCAAGTCACTTCATCTTCTGGATTCGAGACTGGGATTGTTGTGTGAGCACCAGTCTACCGTGTACTACCGAGAGTTGCCGACATAACAACTGACTGTACTTCAAAAAGAATACATTCATTGCAAAGCACGTTAGGACATTCCGAAGAGGTCATCAAGTGCTATGTAAATGTGAGTTCTTTCTTTATTCTTACAGATGCAACTTTTGACTTTTATTTTGTTCGACAGGAGCAAATGTCAGTTTACTGAGAAGTTCTCGTATTTCTGGTTTGTACACATTTTTCCATCATTAGATAAAATGTGAATGGACTCTTTTTTTGGCACCTAGTTGTCTTGCACCATGAATGCATTCTCTTTGCCAGGTCACACCTCTTTGCATAGCCTATTTGCGCTTTATTTCTTATAACTGGCGGCCACATAGTCTGTCGTCTGCCAGTGCTTGGAATGTGAATGCATCCAGGTGGTCTTGTATTTGTCTGCTTGCCTTAATAGTCTGCTGGTGAAGGTAAGTTGATGTTTGGAACGAAGGACCAACAGGCGTAGACCGCTGGTATTCGTCTGGCCTATTTCCTGCCTGCCAATGGCCTCCTTCCAGCTATGGTGATTGCTACCCACCCAAGGAGGATGAGGTTGTCAATGTTTGATATTCTTGAAATAATGAACCCAGTTTCCTGCAGAAAAGTTCCTTTTTATCACTGTTGGTCATGGTTGGTACATGTGCTCTGACAATAAAGAGATCTTGCTTGCTCTGTGGCTGTTCCTGTAGTGTCAGGATTCTGTTGCAGATTCACATTGGATTGCGGACCAGCTTACTTGCAGTATCTGAATGAAGTGCAATACTGACTCCTTATCAAGTGTTGTCTTTTAGAACAACCAATGTACTATAATGCATGCTATCCACTGGCTTCCCTCAGTTGTCCTTCATTCAGTAGCCTGATTTTTGAAAGTTGAGCGGTGCACAGTGTGTTGCTGCAGCCCCATCCCTGACACTAAACACATAATGGTGTTTAGTCAACATTTCTGCCAAAGCAAATCTTGAAGAGCGCAGGTCTCCTATTGTAATTTATTCATAACTAGGACATAATTGGTTCAATGGCAGAGTGTGTTGCACGCACTACTGGGTCTGTGCACCAAACTCTGGGGTCCATGCAACTCTAAGGTGTTCACAGACTCTGCCTAGGTCCTTACAGTGCCTAATTGTCCTCCTGTCACCAAGAGCATGTGCTACAAGAGTCTTGACTACAGGAGCTGAACTAACATGGGAGGCTTAAGCAGGCTGTTCCAACAGTAGTTAACATGAGTGGTATGATACTTCTGCACCATTCTGCAGTCATGTGTCCTTTGTGAAGGACAGACAAATGTACTGCTAAATTAATAATGGAAGGCCTTTTTTTTAACAAGTTGCATTGAAGAATTGTGTTTTCAGTTATTTCCTGTGCAAGATTAGTAAAGTCTTATGAAGTCCAATATACCCCATCGAGTTTTATCTTGGAGAATCTTTTTCTTAGTGAATTGGTGTACTTGTATGCAAGCAAAAAAATGGCTTGTATTGACTTACAGTAAGCATATTCTACTAACTAGTTTACAAAGAACAAAGTTTATTTTCCTTAGTGTACAGGGTCAGGAATTCAAGAAGGATATTTTCATCTCAGCACTCGAATTTCCAATAGGGAATTTGCACTAAAACAAGTTTGATTCTGTCTCTGCACACCAGCCTGATAGAATACCTATTTTCTGCTCACTAGGTTCCTGACATGCCATCTAATCTAACTGCATCAGACGATCTGATGGCTCATGTCAACCTTGGAGAGATCTTGCTGCCGAGTCTCTCTTTCAAGATACTTCATTATGATTTAAAAAATACATAAAATATCTTCATGTTGTGAAATTGCAAGCCCAGGGGCAGCATGCTGACCCAGCTGTGGAACTTTCCCAATCCACTGTTGGTTTGTGCAATCTCAGCCCTTGCACACTTCACATAAGCAAATGCCGAAGAGAAAAAAAAGCCGCTGTAACTGACACAACTGGCTCCCTACAGACTGAGGGAATGGCATTAATGAGTTTTATTGCCTCTTGTGGCTCCAACTCTAAGTGGGTTCAAGGAGCTCCTGCCTCCCTGGCTGCAGCATGATTTGCTGTCGCTTAAAATGGTATCACTCTAGCTGTCCTTGTTATGCTTTTAAGTAGCTTGTGGTTCCCAGCTTAGATTCGCAATACTTGGATGGGTTTTTTTTCCTCTCTGAAAAGCATACATATGAGTTGTCATATATCAGACAGCAGTAGTTTGGAAAGTTGCTTTTGATGTTTCCTCCTGTTGTAACTTTGATTATGCCACTAAAGAAGTTGATTGATGACCCATTTTATTTTCTCTTCTTTTATTCCCAGTCGGTGTGTTGTTTATAGAGCATTAGGATTTACTGTATAGCCAGGGAGAGGGAAATTTTGTCTTGCCTTTATTTCACTGGAAGGCACTAAACTTGAACAGGAAGTGTTTCAAGACTATTTATTTGTCTTTACCATTTTCAGGTTTTTGGAATCAGGTTACATGAAGTCGTATGATTTGAACTTTACCTGAGGTAAATTTAATTTCCTTTTTCACTTAATAGTTTTTTTTTTGTTCTATACTATTCAAGACATCGGGAAATACACATAAAGATTTACAATTTCAAAATAAATCATGTCAGTTTATGTATTTCATTATTTTTTTTAAATTTAAGTTTCTGGAACTTATGAATTTGTGCATTGGTTTGTTGGAACTCCAACTCCCATTGCACATAAAAGCCTGAAATTCATTGAAATAAGGATTCCCTTAAGTGTGGCATATAAAATATCATGAAATGAAGGGAGTCCATTAATTTTCATCTGCACAAAAAGCAGTCTGTGCTGGTCTTTTCAATAATTCACAGATCTTAATTTCCACCTAATCTTGTTTGTTTATGGTCCCCTTCATGTATTATTGAAACAGCTTGTAAAGTGGACCTGGCTCGCTGTTTCTTTAAATTCTCCTATAGAGCTTGTTGGGAAGAGCTATAAAAGGAAGTCAGTCCCGAGAGCCACAGTGGTCACTAGGTTGCACCTTCTTTTAATTTCATGCTGTTGTAGGTCATGTTGGTTTGACAGACCTGGCAGAAGTGGTTTACATGCTATAAAGTTGTAAGTTATCATCCATTAGGGTGAGACCTTAAGCACTGTGAATTCACAAGAAGCCCTCTTAATTGAAAGTGGGAGTGGGCGTGCAGTGTTACCAGCAGCATTAACTGCAACACTTGTTTGTTCATCAGGTTTATACTGACTGATGATATAGGGTTCTGTGGGTGGGAAGGGAGAGGGAGCCCAGGGTGGCTGAGGCCCAGAATTTCCTTGTGTGGCCTGGAGGAGAAATCCTGCTCCCCCCTGGCATACAAAGAAATGTTTTTTAACTTACCTTCTTGAGCCTTCGCTAAGTGTCCAGCAGGTTTCACTGGTTGGAGCGGTCACTCCAGTTAGTAGGCGGTTAAACTTGCTATCTGAGTGATAGGATGCCGATTATCATAGATTAATGAGGCATCTGCCTGACTCAGGTAGATCCTTCAACCGCCCGGTGTTAAAATTGACAGAGTGGGAAAAATAGTCGCTCAATTTTAACTCCTATTCAGCCCGATTTGCACCATGTGAAGGGAGTTAAATTCTGCCCTAATGTGTCAGTTGTAGACTCCTCCATAGAATTCCCATTAAGGAGAATGCTGATGGATCTGCTCATATTTTCAACAATTTAGGGGTAGTTTTAACGTAATCTGCCTAACGGGTAACTGACCGGTGCGGGTTAGCCACCAGTTTTACTCTAATAAAATCACACTAGGTGTAAAATGCATGGCTAATCTGGGTGGGTTAAGTTCAAATGGCACCTTTTGTGTTTTTAATTCAGATTTCCAGAATTTATTTATTTTTATCTTTTCACTGTTTGATCAGAAACAAAAATCTTACATTTTTACCTACACAAAACCAATATTTCTTAAATAAAAACAGAAAATGCTGGAAATACAACTGAGTTCTGACAAAAGGTCATCGAACTGAAACAGTATTGTGTGCAGTTTTGGTCGCCTTATCTGAGGAAGGATATTCTTGCCATGGAAGGAGTTCAGCGAAGATTCACCAGGCTGATACCTGGGATGGCAGGAATGACTTATGAGGAGAGATTGGGTCGATTGGGCTTGTACTCGCTGGAGTTTAGAAGAATGAGAGGGGATCTCATTGAAACTTATAAAATTCTGGCAGGACTGGACAGACTGGATGCAGGAAGGATGTTCCTGATAGTCGGGGAATCCAGAACCAGGGGTCACAGTCTAAGGATAAGGGGTAGGCCATTTAGGACAGAAATGAGGAGGAATTTCTTCACCCAGAGAGTGGTGAACCTGTGGAATTCTCTACCACAGAAGGCAGTAGAGGCCAATTCATTAAATATATTCAAGAAGGAGTTGGATATATTTCTTAAGGCTAAAGGGATCAAGGGGTATGGGGAGAAAGCAGGGACCGGGTACTGAACTTGGATGATCAGCCATGATCGCATTGAATGGCGGAGCAGGCTTGAGGGGCCGAATGGCCTACTCCTGCTCCTATCTTCTATGTTTCTATGTTAACTCTGTTTCTCTGTCCACAGATGCTGCCTGACCTGCTGAGTATTTCCAGCATTTTCTGTTTTTATTTCAGATTTCCAGTATTTTGGTTTTGTACCAATATTTTTCTTGGTCTGCTCTTTTACGAGCCTGTTTCTTTCCTTATTCTGTTGTCAGAATATATTATACTGAGACAGCTGACTAACAATACTTACAATACAATGGGGGGAAAAATTCGGTTGCTCTGCGCCTCCCGTTAGCACCCTAAGAGGGCGCTAATGGGGCACAAAGCAACAAGCGCTCGGGCGCGGCGATGTTTGCGCCACTCGCGAATTTGACCAGACAATTTGCGGTGGTGCTAAACACTACCGCCATGATCTCCTGTGCCCGCAGATCATGACGTCAGTCGAGCATGCAACACCCTGGTAGTGCCCCGGACCGGATATTCAGTGGCGCTCCCTGCCTTACTGCCTGCCGCTAGCAACAACAGGTTGAGGGGAACGTTTTGCAGTCAGGAAGGGACTGGGAGAGTGCTATTTAAAGACAACTGCTTCCTGAAAATTTTTGCACCACGCATTCTGAGAGAGAGAGAGAGACTTCTGGAGAGATTCAACGCTGTGTGAAGGAGTTTTGGGTACTGAGCAGCACTTTGCAGGTTCATTTTGATTTGACCTTCCTTGCATCGATTTTGAAGAGACTGTGGGGGCTGCAGTCTGAGCTCTTTCCCTGGGTCTCTCCATTGTTCTTTCCAGCAGAATTGATGTACAGGTCTCTCCAGGCCGAGATTCAAGGCTGCAATGAGCAGGGTGTGGATGGAGAGCAAGATCGACCCTCCCCTTTAAGAACTGGCCGGCGCCAGTGTGTCTGTGTTCCATTGCTGACTGACATCACATGAGCTTCGCCAGTGCTCTGAGGTAGCACCTCGCTCCTCGGCGTTAGCGCCTTAAGAGAGGTGTGTAGCGCCTGATTTAGCGCTCCAATCACCTCCAGGGGCGATAGAAGCCAAGTTTGCAGTTGGAGGCGATAATTAGCGCCAGGCATTAAACTTTGCGCCCGGCCAATAATTGCGCCCCAAACGGGGCGATACCGAATTTCTCCCCCAATGTTCAATGTAACATCAGTAGCATTGACATTTAGTATGCAGTCCTGGGAATCCCTTTGTAGGAAGGATATTAGAGTCATAGAAAGGGAATCTTTATCAAATCCAGTGTTTATAAAGGAGTGAGAGAAGTACAAAACCTAATGCCTGATGGGAAACAAAACAGAAAAAAGTGGTGGGAATGTGTGGCAATGAATCAACTTGACTTTTTTTTTTAAAGAGTTCTAATTAAGTTAGCATCAAAGTGCCTAAACATGGCTTTGGTATCATAGACCCGAATTCTGGTGGAAAAAGCCACGAAACAGGAAGATGAACTCAGCAAGATGCATGGAACACAGAAAAGTGGTCAGAAAAGAACCTTGTACTGTGTAAACTACATAAGTAGGAATTTACTACATTTGTGGTATGGGGTTGGCAAGTACCATCATCATTGTTTGAAAAGATGGGTACACAAATTGAGGACTATCTCCAGTATACTGATGAAAGTGCTAACAGTATTGGGAATCTACACATCTCTGCCATGATTAATTGTCATGGTTTTAAGAAAAGCCTAAAGAAACACAGTTTATGAGGATAAGGAATGGAAATGGAATACTGTGGCTGCCTTCTTGTTGGGACTTTGGGAATGTGATCTTTGGAATGACAACAGTCAGGGATGAACAGGCTGATATCCCACTGTTTCTAATTTGATTGCCTTCAGCGTCTCTCTGAAAGTGTTACCTGTAATTAATTACCTTTGTCAGATGATTGAATAAGTTAAGGACAATCGATCACCGTGCAGTTTATGAAGGACACAAGCTTGATTGAATAAATAGGGTTTTCTCATTTTTGTATTTCCTGTTGGTCCTTAAGTTGACCGCTGATGGTAAATTTCCTGATTGTGCCCCTCTGGCACAGAGCCAATCAGTCATATCAGGAAATCACATGCACAGCACTTGATTCATCATCCATTAAAATAAGAGATGCAATATAGTGGACTGCACAAGTACAGTTTCCCAGCATATGCTCCCAGTGGGCGCGGCTCCATGCTGGCAACACACAGTTGGAAAATGTAAATTTAGAAATTAGTAGTTTGACATTTAACTGAATATTGTAGCCACATCATGTAATATATCCAAATGAACTAAAATAGTTGAGGAAAAATTGGCCATACAAATGCTTGGGATGGGGTGGGTGATGCTGGAAGATGGATTGGGAGAACTGACAGAAGACATACTGATTGAAGCGGAGGACAGTATTTCACACCCTGCATATGGAGGTGATAGTTTGCCTTAGGGACCCGATGCCTTTGAAACGCACAAGTACCAACAGTCCTAGTCATAGCGTAAAGTGAAAACTGTTTCTATTCTTGGGGATGTCCTCACTTTTTTGGATTCATACACACAAGGGAGTGAATTTACACAAACATGGGCAACTCTGGTTTGATTTGCTGCAGCTAAATTATTGGGACACTGATGTCATGTACTGGTGTCTTAACCAATGCAGCACTTGCCTGATTCTCTCATTTAGACACAGAACACAGATAAATGGCTTTGTTTGAAAAATCAGACCCAATTTATGTACTTCTAATTCTCCATAGAAAAGAAAGCCTATTCCATTATCCTCAGCTCTTACCACTTGATGTTTTAAGTGAGCATTTCTGAATATTTATACCCAAATTATAGTAGTACAGATTTATCTCTCAGTAGCAAGGAATTGTACATAAACTAACAGAAATTTCAGCACCTAATTCCCTTCATGCCTGTACCAGTGAGAACTTGCCCCATTGGAGCGATATATTCTAATCCCATTAGAGATGCCACACCTGCCCTTTTACCTCCTCCCTTTCCACTATCCAGGGCCCCAAACACTGCTTCCAGGTGAAACAGCGATTTATTGTACTTCTTGCAATTTAGTATACTGTATTCGCTGCTCACGATGTGGTCTTCTCTACATTGGGGAGACCCATCGCAGATTGGAGGACCGCTTTGCGGAATACTTCCGTTCAGTCCGTAAGGGTGACCCCGAGCTTCCATTCGCCTGTCACTTTAATTCTCTGCTCCACTCCCAATCAGACCTCACAGTCCTCGGCTTCTTACACTTCCAATGAAGCTCAAAGTAAGTTCGAGGAACAGCACCTCATCTTTCGATTAGGCACTTTACAGCCTTCTGGACTCAACATCGAGTTCAACAATTTCAGACCATAACCTCTGCCCGTATCTTTTTTTCCCTTTTTTTTCTCCCTCTCACATGGCAGCTGTCTTTCATATTGCCATCGCCATTTACACTTCATCTAGAGCCATCTTTTGTTTCTTAACTTGTCCCATTACCATCTCCTTTTGCCTTGCACCATCATCCCTTTTGTCTCTTAATCTCTCCTGCCTTCCATCCTATCACAAACCTTCCCTTTTGTTCTTTCCTCCCCTCCCCCCTTTCCCTGCCCCTACACTTGCATAAAAACCTGTTCCATCTCCAGCTTTTTCCAGTTCTGGCGAAGGGTCATGGACCTGAAACGTTTGGGGTGATTTTGCCAATGGGGGCGCGTTGGAGGCGGGACTGCTGCTTGTCGGGTTTCAATCCCATCTCCATCGACTTGTAGCCAACCCATGCTATTTTCCCTTGATTGACCTTGTTAAGCCCGCCTAGCGGGCTTAGCAGGCCAATTAAGGGGAAGCCGGTTATAGAGAATGTCAGCGTATGATGTTTCATCTGTCAAATATTTTTGACAGATGAATTGTCATTGTTTGACAGCTCTGTGAAGCTGTCAAACACTGACATTCTCTGTTGTTGATGAGTCCTTGTATTCAAGAGTCATCAAACCTCTTTTGTGAGCAGAAATTAGATGGCTGTTGCATCGGAGAATGTAGCAGCCATTCTGTCATCTCTGCCGGTGAGATGCGGGAGTCTCCAATTCCCCAACTGTTGAAGCCTGCAGGAAGAAGCAAAGGTAAGTAAACATTTTCTATCACCTCTCACTCACCTAACATATTTACCTCTCCACACTTGCACCCATCACTCACCTCTACAGTGCAATTTTGGACCCCTCCGACCCCTGCAGACCCACTGCTTGCCTCGGTGACCCAGCATCTGCAGTATTTTGCTTTTGTATTCTAATCCCATTTCCCTGCTCTTTCAACGTTCCCTTTAATTTGTTTTCTTTTAGTGCTTATCTCGTTCCCTCTTAAATGTATTGATTGATTCAACTTCAATAGCCACTTGCAGTAAAGCATTCCATATTGTATTAAATCTTAGCATTAAATATTCTTTCTAAGCCTTCCCCCTTCTGCTTCTAGTACTAACTCTAAATTTATGCCCCTTGTTTTCAATTCACGAACCCATGGACATAATCTTTCAAAAATTTTCATAATTCTAATTAGTTCTTGAAGATGTCCCTGAAACCTTCTCTTCTCTAGCCAATACAACCCTAGTATTGAAATTTCTTATCATAATTACATCCTTCCATCCAAGTCTCACCCTAGTAATGCACCTTTTCATTGATTTGGATATTCTTTCTATAATAGGATACCAAAAGCTACATACATTACTTCAACTGTGGCCTAACCAATGTTTTGTACAGGTTCATCACCTTATCATTGTTTTTGTACTTAATGGGCTGGCTTTTGCCGGGCCCGAGGAGGCGGGAATGGAGACGTGTGGGGTGTTAAAATTGCAAAAAGTGGCGGGCGGGCCTGACCCCGCCTCCATCCCACCTCCAAGCAATTTTCCCAAATGCGTGGTTTCTGATCCCGTCTCCATCCCACCTCCAAGAGGCGGGATAGGCCCTTAAGGCCCCTAACAACCACTAAATTGCCTCTATAATCACATTTTGAGAGGCCTTTCCAATTTTAACACGTTTCCCATGTGATTCACATCTCCTCTGAAACACGACGGTGAAACCTGGTGGGAGCACAATTGGATTGCTGACTATCAGCTGCAGCTCCACCATTAAATAGTAGTTTGATCAGTCATCATTTGCAGGTGGCAGGACTTTGTTGTCTCAGGTCTGGGGGAACTTTTAGCAGGCATAACCATAGTTGTGGAAGTTTGGAGCCTGACGCCCACCTCCAGTGTGACCTCCTGGGAAACCCCTCTCGCCACCTTGACTGAGCACTTCTTCAACTGAGGCATATACCAGAAGCATGGGAACCATTTATTTCCTTTCCTCCTGGACATCAGATTCGGATGAAGACCAGCCGCGGCAGCAGCAGAAGCATGAACAATTGTTGATGAGCTGGAGTCTGAGCTTCAGACACTGCGACACATCAGGGAGGGGGAGAAGTACCTGGACTCTGTGTTTCAGGAGGTGGTCACACCTATGAAGTTAATTAATTCAGATGTAGCCCATGGTCAGGGACAGGACAGCGTGACTACGAGTGAGGCAGGTACGGGGATCCAGGAGGTAGAGCTGGAGGAGCCGCAGCCCTTGCTCTTGTCCAACAGGTTCGAGGTTCTTACTCCCTGTGGGGACGGGAGCAGGGACTGCAGGGAGGATGAGCAACCTGGCCACAGCACCATGGAACGGGGGGCCATTCAAGAGGGGGGAGTAAATGGAAATGTTGTAGTGGTAGGGGATAGTATTATTAGGGGGATAGATAGAGTTCTCTGCAGCTGAGAGCGAGAGTCCTGAAGGCTGTGTTGCCTACCCGGTGCCAGGGTTAAGGACGTCTCCTCTGGGCTGGAAAGAAACTTGCAGTGGGAGGGGGTGGATCCAGTTGTCGTGGTCCATGTTGGTACAAATGACGTAGATAGGACTAGGAAGCCGGTTCTGTTAAAGGAGTATGAGCAGCTAGGGGTCAAATTAAAAAACAGAACCTCAAGGGTAATAATCTCTGGATTATTACCTGAGCCACGAGCGAATTTGGCTAGGACAAATAAAATTAGAGAGTTAAATGCGTGGCTCAAAGACTGGTGTGGGAGAAATGGGTTTTGCTTCCTGGGACACTGGCACCAGTACTGGGGCAGGAGGGAGCTGTTCCGCTGGGACGGGCTTCACTTGGCCAGTGCTGGGACTAGAGTCCTGGCAGATCATATAACTAGGGCTGTAGAGAGGGCTTTAAACTAACTAGTGGGGGGGAGGTTCCTAGAGAGCAAATAATAAAAATGACAACAGAGAAGGTCATAGACTTAGGTAGCAGTGGGGAAATTAAAAACCAGAGCGTGTCAGGAAGGGGCAGAAGGTATGGAGTAAAAGGTAAAGTAATAAAAAGGGCAAAAGCAGGAACTAAGTGTCACAAAACATCTTTGAAAGTTCTCTATCTGAATGCACGTAGCATTCGTAACAAAATAGACGAGTTAATGGCACAAATAACTACATATGGGTGTGATCGTGTGGCCATTACAGAAACATGGCTGCAGGGTGACAATGCCTGGGAATTAAACATACCAGGTTATTTAACGATCAGGAAGGACAGGCAGGAAGGAAGGGGAGGTGGGGTGGCTATGTTAATAAAGGAAGAAATCACTGTAATACAGAGAAATGATATTGGGTCAAAAGATCAGGATAATGAAACAGCTTGGGTGGAGGTAAGGAATAATAAGGGGGAAAAAACACTAGTGGGCGTAGTCTATAGGCCTCCGAACAGTTGCAACTCTGTTGGACGGCGTATCAATCAGGAAATAGTTGAGGCTTGTAATAAGGGAACATCTATAATTATGGGGGATTTTAACTATCATATTAATTGGACAAATCAAATTGGGCAGGGCTGCCTTGAGGATGAGTTCATTGAGTGTATTAGGGATGGGTTTCTTGAGCAGTATGTAATTGAACCGACCAGGGGGCAAGCAAACTTAGATCTGGTGTGTAACGAGACAGGATTAATTAAAAATGTCCTAGTAAAGGATCCCCTTGGAATGAGTGACCATAACATGGTTGAATTCCATATTCAATTAGAGGGTGAGAAGGTTGGATCTCAAACAAGCGTGCTAAGCTTGAATAAAGGAGACTATGAAGGTATGAGAGCGGAATTGAGTAGAGTGGATTGGGAAAATAGATTAAAGGGTAAGACGATACATGATCAGTGGTGTACATTTAAGGAGTTATTTTACAACTTCCAAAAAATATATATTCCACTGAGAAGAAAAGGGTGTAAAAGAAAAGACAGCCATCCGTGGCTAAGTAAAGAAATTAAGGATAGTATTCGACTAAAAACAAGGGCATATAAGGTAGCCAAATCTAGTGGGAGGATAGAGGATTGGGAAAACTTTAAAAGGCAGCAAAAAATAACAAAAAGATTGATTAAGAAAGGGAAGATAGATTATGAAAGTAAATTAGCAAAAAATATAAAAACAGATAGTAAGAGTTTTTATAGTTATATAAAAAGAAAAAGGGTGGCTAAAGTAAATGTTGGTCCCTTAGAGGATGAGACTGGGAAATTAATGGTGGGAAATATGGAGATGGCAAAAACACTGAATGAATATTTTGTATCAGTCTTTACAGTAGAGGACACTAAGAATATCTCAACACTGGACAAACAGGGGGCTATAGGGGTGGAGGAGCTAAACACGATCAAAATCACTAAGGAAGTGGTACTCGGTAAAATAATGGGACTCAAGGCGGATAAATCACCTGGACCTGATGGCTTACATCCTAGGGTCTTGAGGGAAGTGGCGGTAGGGATTGTGGATGCATTGGTAATAATTTTCCAAAACTCCCTGGACTCAGCAAAGGTCCCGGCAGACTGGAAAACTGCTAATGTAACACCCTTATTTAAAAAGGGCAGTAGGCAGAAGGCTGGAAACTATAGACCGGTTAGCCTAACATCTGTGGTAGGTAACATTTTGGAGTCCATTATTAAGGAGACAGTAACAGGACATTTGGATAATCATCATTTAATAGGACAAAGTCAGCGTGGTTTTATGAAGGGGAAGTCATGTTTGACAAATTTGCTGGAGTTCTTGGAGGAAGTAACATATAGGGTGGATAAAGGGGAACCAGTGGACGTAGTGTATTTAGACTTCCAAAAGGCATTTGACAAGGTGCCACACAAAAGATTATTGCTTAAGATAAAAAATCACGGGATTGGGGGTAATATTCTGGCATGGATAGAGGATTGGCTATCTAACAGAAGGCAGAGAGTTGGGATAAATGTTTCATTCTCAGACTGGCAATCAGTAACTAGTGGTGTTCCTCAGGGGTCAGTGCGGGGTCCCCAACTCTTCACAATCTATATTAACGATTTGGAGGAGGGGACCGAGTGTAACATATCAAAGTTTGCAGGTGACACTAAGATGGGAGGGAAAGTAGTGAGTGAGGAGGACATAAAAAACCTGCAAGGGGACATAGACAGGCTAAGTAAGTGGGCAGAGATTTGGCAGATGGAATACAATACTGGAAAGTGTGAGGTTATGCACTTTGGCAGGAAAAATCATAGAGCAAGTTATTATCTTAATGGCAAGAAACTGGAAAATGCTGAAGTACAAAGGGATCTGGGGGTCCTGGTGCACGAAACTCAAAAGGTTAGTATGCAGGTGCAGCAAGTGATTAAGAAGGCCAATGGAATGTTGGCTTTCATTGCTAGGGGGATAGAATATAAAAATAGGGAGGTATTGCTTCAGTTGTACAAGGTATTGGTGAGACCGCACCTGGAATACTGCATACAGTTTTGGTGTCCATACTTAAGGAAAGACATACTTGCTCTCGAGTCAGTACAAGGAAGGTTCACTCGGTTAATCCCGGGGATGAGGGGATGGACATATGAGGAGAGGTTGAGTAGATTGGGACTCTACTCATTGGAGTTCAGAAGAATGAGAGGCGATCTTATTGAAACATATAAGATTGTGAAGGGGTTGGATTGGGTGGATGCGGGGAGGATGTTCCCGATGATGGGTGAAACTAGAACTAGGGGGCATAGTCTTAGAATAAGGGACTGCTCTTTCAAAACTGAGATGAGGAGGAACTACTTCACTCAGAGGGTGGTAGGTCCATGGAATATGCTGCCCCAAAAAGCTGTAGAAGCTACATCATTACATAAATTTAAAACAGAAATAGACAGTTTCCTAGAAGTAAAGGGAATTAAAGGTTACGGGGAGCGGGCAGGAATTTGGACATGAGTCTAGGTTCGGATCGGACATAGCCCTGTGGGTAGCGGAGCGGGCCCAGGGGCCGTGTAGCCTGATCCTGCTCCTATTTCGTGTGTCTAATTCTGTTAGATTCAGGAGATGGTTCTGTGATAGCAGATTGGCGGTTAGGATCAGATCAGCCATGATCTTATTGAATGGCGGAGCAGGCTCGAGGGGCCGATTGGCCTACTCCTGCTCCTATTTCTTATGTTCTTATGTAACAGCAGCACCAACAGCAGCAGCAACAACAGGAGCGCCAAGCTGCTGCTCACCCACCTGAAGCTGCACAGGCCAGAAGGCGCCAGCCAATGGAAGCCCATCGGCGCAGGGGATACCCCCACAAACAGGGTCTACAGACAGAGGATCAGCTACCTCAACATGAGTGAGCAGCAGTGCCAAAGGCGGCTCCAACTTTCGCGAGAGGTAATGGGTGACATCTGCGCAATGGTGCAGCAAGACCTGGAGCCCAGATGAGCAGGTGGACACCCCTTACCAGTGGCCGTCAAAGTCACCACCGCACTCAACTTTTTTGCTTCAGGCTCATTCCAGGGATCAGCAGCAGACATCAGTGGCATCTCCCAGGCGGCCACACACATCACGCAGGTAACCGATGCCCTCTTTGCCATCGTGCACAATCACATCCATTTCTCCAAGGATCAAGCAAGTGTCATGGCACGTGCGGTTGATTAGCTCATCAGGCAGGCTTTCCAAGGGTTCAGGGCATCGTTGACTGCACACATATGGCCCTTAAGGCACCCCATCGCAATCCAGGTATTTTTCTCAACCGCAAGGGCTTCCACTCCCTCAACGTGCAGCTGGTGTGTGACCACAAGACGGAAATTTTGCATGTTTGTGCCAAGTACCCCAGCAGTTGCCATGACTCCTTCATACTGTGCCAGTCTAGTGTGCCTCCGCTCTTCAGTCTACCAGACCAACTTAACGGATGGCCACTTGGAGACAAGGGCTATCCCCTGAAGACGTGGCTAATAACGCCATTGAGGAGCCCATCCAACGAAGCTGAGGAGAGCTACAACTATAGCCACATTTCCACCAGATCCATAATCGAACAAACCATTGGCATGCTGAAGATGCGCTTCAGATGCCTAGATAGATCAGGTGGAGCCCTGCAGTACTCAGGAGCCAGGGTCTCCAGAATCGTCGTGGTTTGCTGTGCACTTCACAACATGGCACAGCGTCATGGCTTGCAGATTCCTGAGGACCAAGTGGCTTCTCACATGTCCTCCTCAGATGAGGAGGAGGAGGAGGAGCAGGAGAGCAAAAACGAACATCTTGCAGAGGCCCATCAACCAGCAGCAGCAGTACACGAGAACATTGCTGCCCGGGATGCAAGGAACACACTCATCTTGGCCAGATTTGCTTAGCCTAGCCAATCAAGCACTTTTGCCTCGCAGCTTCTTACCAGAACATCGACAATGGCTAAGAACCAGCGGATTCCTAGCACTCTGACCACCATACTGACAATTGCAAGTAATCCTAAGCCCTCAATGTAGAAGCCCCATTTGCGAAATGACACACGCCACAACTGCAACAGTTGCCATCAGAATTTTTATTTACAATAACCAACTGATGGCATTTAAAAAATAAACACAATATTTCACCCAAGTGACTACCCTTGTGACTATTTATCCAGTATCTTTCTCTTACGCATGCTCCTACGTGGTGCTTCCCCGTGGCTTCAGCAGATGTGGAGGCCCCTTGCTCACTTTCTTGCTGCTCCTGTCTCGACACCTTTGGCGGGCGTCCTCTGAGGTTGCGAACCTGTGAGGGCTCGGCAACAGTCTGCTGCTCCTGCGGCTGTGCAGGGGTTGAGATGTCGATCTCAGTTGGGTGGGGCCTCTGGTAGGGCTCTGACTGAGGACTTGGCAGTGGCATGGAAGTGTGAGCGCTTGGAGAGGAGCCCCCACTTCCTTGCTCTCTGCCGCCAACATCCCTCTCATGGGTCATGTCCACCTCAGCGCTTGCAAGTGGCTTGAGAGCACCTTGCTGCACATCAAGGGGGCCATGGGGACCCATATCTGCACTGGCAGTTCTACTCAGACGGACTTCCATGGAGGTCTGGTTTCTCTGTTCAATAGCTGACCATCGCTCCTCCAGAGATGTCAGTCTATTCTGAACACTCACCATGTTTTCTACACTCTGGCGACTTAGCTCTTCCATGGCCATAGCCATCCTTTCGTCTACTGTAGCCATCCTTTCCACGGAGGTTGCCATCCTTTCCATGGTGCTGCATTCATGCGCCAATGACTCCAAAAAGGCTCTGCTCATGTTCGTGATGGACTCCTCCATTCGCTCCACACTCGCAGCGACCCTGGAGACAAAAGCTGCCAGAGACTCCTGCACCTGTTCCTGGAGTTCCAGCACCTCTGTTCTTCTGCTTGGAACCAAAGGCAGAGGGTCGACATGCAGCTGAACCGAGCTGGGAGAGTCCTGCGCCCTCCGACTAGGACTCTCCACTGCTGTCCCTGTCATCACAATCTGCTGATGCTCACTTGTGAGCTGTGATACACCAGGTGACAACACTACTCTATCTCGCAATGGTTCCACCGAGGTTTGAGTGTCTGCGCTGGTGCTGGGTTGGCTGAATTCTGCTGACGCTGCGCCCTCCTCTGAGGAGTCTGGAGGCTCAGGCTGTTCCTCCTGGATAGTGGGGATGGGTGCTTGCGATGGTCCTGTGGGGGAGTAAAGGAAAGAGTCATAGATGTGATGCCAAGGTTACATGTGTGGTGTATGTGCCTTTAAGAGCAATTATGGTGTATGTGCCTTTAAGAGCCCCAGGTGTGCGTAATGCCGGTAATTGCCACTTGGCTATATAAGCCTGTGTATTGTGTATATCCTTTAGAAACCCCCCCCCAGACTTGCTTAGTAAATACATATGAACCAACTCCTGTCTTCAGTGTCTTTATCTGCACACGGACACTACAGTGGCGACGAAGTGGAAACGGACTTACCTGCAATTTGGCAGCACCTCAAGGACATCGATTCCTCCAGCGTCCAGAAGACTCAAGGAAGTAAGAGAAACTGTGGTTTCACCAGCTGGCCAAGCTGGTGACAGGTACTGCGCTAATCCTTCCTGGGCGTCAGGCTGGAGCTCCAGCGGCGGGCTCTACAGCTGAGACAGGCAGCGAAATCGGAGGCAAGCAATAACGGACTGGGAGGGTGCACTCGAGAGACGGCCGGCACGGCAAGCAGGTCAGCGTTTAGACCTCCGTCGGGAACGAGTCTCCAACAGTGAATAAACGGAAACCACAGTAAAACAAGCATTGTTATCGGTAGCAGCGGCGGGAAAGCGCGGGAAGCGCCATATCTTTTCTACAGAGAAAAAAAAAGCGCGGGTAGCGCCATATCTTTTCTGAAATGCCTAAATCTGGTAATATTGAGGCTTTTGATTGCGAAATAGAAGATTGGACCACATACGTGGAAAGAGTAGAGGTTTATTGCACTGCAAATGGAATAACAGATGAAAAAAAAGCTTCAGTACTTCTGAACTTAATGGGCGCGAAGACATACGGGCTGTTATGAAATTTAATCACTCCAGCCAAACCAAAGGACAAGACTTTTAAAGAAATTGTTGATACCCTGCAGGAGCATTTAAACCCAACACCGCTGCTGATAGCGGAACGATTCAAGTTCTTCAAGAGAAATCAACACAAGAATGAAAGTAACGCTGATTACCTAACCGAATTAAGAAAGCTATCAAAGTACTGCCAATTCGGAGCAGGACTATCGGATTATCTTCGAGACAAATTTGTTTGCGGTCTCTTAAGTGAAGGAACACAAAAAAGACTGCTTTCTGAAAAAGATTTAACATTGGATAAAGCTTTCAGTATGGCTGTATCATACGAAGCAGCAGCAAAAGGAGCTGCAGAAATACAACAAGAGACACAAGACTTCGGCACCCATAAAATGACACAGGAGTTCGGAAGATGTTATCGCTGCGGCAGATCCACCCATAACCAGAGGGACTGCTGGTTCAAGGGCAAAGCATGCAGGCAATGTGGTAAGATTGGACACATTGCACGGGTATGCCAATCTGGACAAAATAAATCCACTGACGGAAAACAAAAAATCAATAAAGAAAAGTACAGGAAGGTACAAATGATGACAGACAATAGCTCCGAAGACCAGAATAGCGATAGCGACTCCGGAAACAAGAGACTAAGCTGTCTCAAATTACATAATGTACTTGCCAAAGAGGATTACCAAACCATTTGGGTTACCCTCACAATAGCAGGGTCCCCAGTTAAAATGGAGCTAGATACAGGATCAGCTCTAACCGTAATAAATCGACGAGATTACGAGAGGCTATTTTCGCATATACCTCTAAAAGACACATCCATTATCTTAAAAACATATACAGGGCAGAAAGTCTACCCCAAAGGAAAAATAAGGGTGCCTGTGGTATACAACGGCAAAGAAATACAAAAGTTGTATTTATACATTCTACAAGATGGTGGTCCACCGTTGTTGGGACGTGAATGGATAAGGAAGATACGTTTAGACTGGCACTCCATTCAGGCACTGACGGTGACCAGTAAGGAAAAAAACAATGATGACATCATACCTGAACGATTAAAAGACATCTTGGCCAATGCCAAAGAAGTGTTTCAAGAGAAACTAGGAACCTTGAAAGGCATCACCGCCTCAATAAAAGTGGAAGATACAGCAATTCCAAAATTTTTTAAGGCAAGACCGGTGCCATACGCAATACGTCCAGCCGTCGAGGCAGAGCTGAAGAATTTGGAAAAGGCAGGCGTATTATCCAAAATAGATTGGAGCGAATGGGCAACACCCATCGTTCCAGTCATGAAAAAAACATTGAAAAATAACTCTGAGGAACAGAAAAAAATTCGCATCTGTGGGGACTTTAAGGTGACTGTAAACCCGGTCCTTCACACGGTACAGTATCCTCTTCCGAGGATAGAAGATATTTTCGCCTCACTATCCAGAGGGAAACGTTTCACAAAAATTGACTTGGCACAGGCATATCTACAGATGGAGGTTGAGGAGACCTCTAAAAAGTATCTCACAATAAACACACACAAAGGCCTGTACCAGTACAATCGACTGGTTTTTCGAATAGCATCAGCTCCAGCTATCTGGCAAAGAGCTGTGGAGCAAGTCCTGCAAGGGATTCCGGGGACTCAATGCTACCTAGACGACATCCTTATAACAGGAGAAAACGACAACGAGCACCTTGCCAATTTGGAGCAGGTGCTCACTAGGCTGAAAGAACAGGGCCTACGAGCAAATCACCCCAAGTGCGAATTTTTCCAAAATCAGATATCATATTGTGGCCACAAAATTAATAAGGAAGGGTTGCATAAGTCACCTGAAAAAATTGAAGCAGTTATAAAAGCCCCAGCACCTGAAAATGTTTCACAATTAAGGTCATTCCTGGGATTAATAAATTACTATCATAAATTTTTACCAAACTTATCAATTATTCTACACCCTCTTAATGGTCTTCTACAGACAGGAGTGATTTGGAAATGGAACGAAGACTGTAAACGTGCCTTCCATAAATGTAAAGACTTAATCACATCCGAGAAAATTTTGGCTCATTACAACCCATCACTACCAATCAGACTGGCGTGCGATGCATCCCCTTACGGCATAGGAGCAGTATTGTCCCATAGATTCCCTGATGGCTCGGAACGGCCGATAGCTTTTGCGTCACGCTCGTTGAACTCAGCTGAGCGTAACTATGCCCAGATAGACAGGGAAGCACTCAGCCTGGTATGGGGAGTGAAGAAATTCAACCATTACCTACACGGACAAAAATTTACCTTGCTGACTGACCATCAACCCCTCATCTCCATATTCAACCCTAAAAAAGGTGTCCCCATTATGACGGCACAAAGACTACAGAGGTGGTCCCTTTTTCTAGGGGCACACCAATACAACATTGAATACAAAGGGTCAAAACAGCATGGGAATGCTGACGGTTTATCACGCCTACCGTTGCCAATGATAGAAGAGGCACCTACAGTAGACCCAGTAGAGATATTCCACTCTACCATAGTGGAATGTCTACCGGTGACAAATTCTGCCATTGAAAGGGAGACAAGAAATGACCCTACTCTCTCACGGGTCTACGATTTAACAGTGAAGGGATGGCCAGCACATGGCGAACCACTGTTGCCAGCATTCTCGCAAAGAAGAGAACAGCTGTCAGTGTGCCGAGGAACCTTGATGTGTGGATCCAGAGTGGTGATTCCACCCAAACTCCAGGATAAAGTGCTAAAGGAGCTTCACGAGGGGCATCTGGGTGGAGTGAAAATGAAGAACCTAGCTAGGGCGTTTGTATGGTGGCCAGGTATCGATGGAGACATCGAAGACATGACCAAGAGCTGCCTAGGATGCCAGAAGGTCCAAAATGCTCCGCCACAGGCCCCTCTACATCCATGGGAGTGGCCCTCCTCTCCCTGGCAAAGGGTGCACATCGACTTTGCTGGTCCATTTATGGACTCAATGTTCTTAATCGCAGTTGATGCACACTCCAAGTGGCCGGAGGTAATAAAGATGTCCTCCACCACCACGGAAAAAACCATCACAGTATTAAGGACCATATTTGCCAGGAATGGGCTGCCGGAGCAGATATGTTCTGATAATGGACCGCAATTTGTGTCCGAAGAATTCAGAAAGTTCTTAAAGAACAATGGGGTAAAGCACTACACGTCCGCCCCATACCATCCCGCCACCAATGGATTGGCTGAAAGGTTTGTCCAGACCTTCAAGAAGGCCATCAAGGCCATGGGTAATGAAGACATAAAACTTCAGCACAAGGTGGATAACTTCTTATTTGCATATAGGAATGCAACGCATATGGTTACTAACCAAACTCCCGCCATGATGTTCTACAATAGAAACCTAAGATGCCGGCTGGATTTGGTCAAGCCCAACATCCGAAGGGACGTGGAGAACCGGCAGTTTCAGGGCATGAATGAAAGGCCAACTAGGGCCTTCCAGATAGGCCAACCGGTTTTGGCCCGGGACTACCGTACCGAGAAATGGCAGCCTGGAACTATCTGCACACGATTAGGACCACTGATGTATACCGTGGACATCGGAGACAGCATAATAAGGCGCCATGCTGACCAAATCATCAAGTCATCCGAAAAGGGACAACCTACACCACCACTCTATACATCTAACGATGAAGTAGAGATACCCATATCTACCTCCGATCCGGTGATACTGGAACCCGATGAACCCGACACTGGCCTTCAAGCCGAATCAGCCTTGCCAGAAGAACCTACTACACCACCAGAAACTACTACACCCCCGAGGCGTTATCCGGACCGAGTCAGGAAGCCTCCTGAGAGACTAACTTATAATTAATTAATACAGCAATGTATATTATTTTGCATATAACATGTAATTAATAATTACTTAAAATATGATGTACTAGTTAGCTAGAAGGGGAGGAATTGTGGTGTATGTGCCTTTAAGAGCAATTATGGTGTATGTGCCTTTAAGAGCCCCAGGTGTGCGTAATGCCGGTAATTGCCACTTGGCTATATAAGCCTGTGTATTGTGTATATCCTTTAGAAACCCCCCCCCCAGACTTGCTTAGTAAATACCTATGAACCAACTCCTGTCTTCAGCGTCTTTATCTACACACGGACACTACAACATGCACATTGCATATTGCAGATGATCATAAGTCCATCTGTTAGAGCTTCAGTATCATTATCAGTGACTCATGCAACGTCAATGAGAAAGATGAAAAACTATTCTATCACCAGCTTTCTCTGATGCACCCGTCTGTCCGTCCCCCACTTGTGCATCGTCCTCGAGTCCCACGATCGCCAGGACTGCCTCCTCCCAAGGGGTGAGGTGGGCTACTGAGGGTGGCCCTCCTCCTGTCCTCGCTCTTTCCCTCTTATTGTGAGCTCTCTTTTCCTGCAATGAGGGAGACATAGCATCACTGTGATAGGGAGTGTGAGAGCTGCATAGTTGAATAGTTAGGTGAATGTGACCATAGAGAGAGAGGGAATGGGTACGGGTGCAGGGATGTCAGTGTCAAGTGGGATGTGGAGGAAGAGGTTGCTAAAGCTGAGTGCTGGTGAGGAGAGGCAATGGAGATCAGATTGAGGGTGATGGCAAAGTCATACTCACTTTTCCAGTGCGCAGAAGGTCATGAAACCTCTTCCTGCATGAATGCCAGGTTCTGCGGATCATCAACAATGAGTTGACCTCCTGGGCCACCTGGATCCACACAGCCTTTGTCTGCTGGGGAGGCTTCTTCCTCCCTGAAGAAGGGAAGAGCACCTCCTTACTAGCTCTTGCTCCCTCCACCAAAGCTTGCAGGGCAACGTCATCAAATCTGGGTGCAGACTTAGGTCTCCCGCTGCTCACTCTGCCTCCAGGTCCCTCTCACTGCAAAGGCCAAAAGGTTGGCAGTTTGCAGAAGAAGCAAGGCTTCTTGCAGACCTTAAATGCAGCAGCAATGATGACGTCATCGGAGGCGAGTTTCAGACTGAAAAAACTAATTGGGCCATGGGTTCCCACACGCTGGAACTCAATTGCCCAATTATGTGAAAATCGCATCAATCTCCCACATCGATTTGGAATCGGGTGGATAACATGAAAAGCGGATAACACGACCCCAGCCCACCCCATGATAAAACCCAGCCCAATGCCTCTAAATATAAAATTCAGAATCTCATTTGCCTTTTTATTGCTTTTTCCACCTATCTGCAACCCTAGAGCACTCTGTGCCTTTACTCCACTGAGAATTTTACCATTTAGGATATATTCCATTCCATTTCCCAAACTGTATAACTGATATTCATCTACATTGACTGGCATTTGCCACAATACTGTTCTTTTGCCAAACCTGTTATTGTCCTGGTGTAGGCATTTGCATTTGCCCTCACAATTTGCCATGCCCTATAACTTGATATCATGGCCAAATTTTAATAGAATTTCCTCTGTGCTCATTTCCAGATCATTTACATCGGGAACAGAAGAGATCCTCATACAGACCCCTCAACATGTCAAGAGCTATATCTCGATAATCCAAAAAGCATCCATTTACTTTCCATCCTTTAGCTATTCCTTTATCCATTTTTTTTGCGCGTCTGTGACAGCAACTCTTGGCAGTCGAGGTAGAAGACAAGATTGACTGTTATCTTAAAGGGGAGGCTATAGTCAGATTTAAGTACTTCATATATTTCAGTAGTTGCTTGAAAATGTTTTACTTCATGCTGACTGTTCTATATATTTAAAGTTCATCCATATCTAGAGGTTTGTGTATTAGAATGTAATGTTCACAGAACGTACCTATAGAATTTTCTGTTGCAGTGAAAACCTAGTGAATGAAGTAGATTTTTCCCTCTGTACTTGCAGGTACATGTTCTATGGTATAAACAAGAATTCTTTTCCAATTCAACAACAACAACAACAACAACTTGTATTATATAGCACCTTTAACTTAGTAAAACGTCCCAAGGCGCTGCACAGGAGTATTATAAGACAAAAAAATTGACACCGAGCCATTTAAGGAGAAATTAGGCCAGGTGACCAAAAGCTTGGTCAAAGAGGTAGATGTTAAGGAGCGTCTTAAAGGAGGAAAGAGAGGTAGCGAGGCGGACAGGTTTAGGCAGGGAATTCCAGAGCTTAGAGCCTAGGCAACAGAAGGCACGGCCACCAAAGGTTGAGCGATTATAACCAGGGATGCGCAAGAGGGCAGAATTAGAGGAGCGCAGATATCTCGGGGGGTTGTGGGGCTGAAGGAGATTACAGAGATAGGAAGGGGCGAGGCCATGGAGGGATTTGAAAACAAGGATGAGAATTTCGAAATTGAGGTGCTGCTTAACCGGGAGCCAATGTAGGTCAGCAAGCACAGGGGTGGTGGGCAAACAGGACTTGGTGTGAGTCAGGACACGGGCAGCCGAGTTTTGGATCATCTCAAGTTTACGTAGGGTAGAATGTGGGAGGCCAGCCAAGACTGCGTTGGAATGGTCAAGTCTAGAGGTAACAAAGGCCTGGATGAAGGTTTCTGTAGTGTCCGAGTATAAATAATACACGGACTGCAGGAGAACAATAATAACAGGTATTTACTGAACAGAGGGTACTCTTTTTGTTCGTACCAAAAAACAAACAAATTGACTGTAAACAAAAGTTCAACTAAAACTTAACAAATCATATTAAAATTTGGTTATCCGGGTTGATGATGCACTCCAGTCCCCACGGCGCCCACCGGTCGCGGAAATACTCAAGCGCACCGGCGGACACCGCGTGCTCCATCTCCAGGGCCACCCGGGCGCGAACATGGCCGCGGAAGAGAGGCAGGCAATCCGGCTGGATGACCCCCTCGACCGCCCGCTGCCTGGACCAATTGATGGCTCTTTTAGCCAGGCCCAGGAGCAGGCCCACAAGGAGGTCCTCCAACCTGTCCGCTCCCCTCCGCACCGGGTGACCGTAGATCAAGAGCGTGGGACTGAAGTGCAACCAAAAATCAAGGAGCAGCCCCTTCAAGTAGTGAAAGAGGGGCTGCAACCTCTCACACTCCATATAAACGTGAAACACGGACTCCTCCAGGCCGCAAAAAATGCAGGCGGCCTGGGAGTCCATGAACCTACTTAAAACCTTATTGCACGGGACCGCTCCATGCAACACCCTCCAGGCCAAGTCCCCGATGGAACAAGGGAGGACTCCCGTGTAGAGAGCCCTCCATTGGGGACCTCCGCCACCGCCAGTCGGCAAGATGCCACGCCAAGGCGTGTCCGGACGGTAGACGAAGATGGCAAAGTGGAGAGTGTGCAGGAGCAGCCCGTACAGGAAACCCCTCCGCGCGGAATGAAAAGGCACGGAGGGTATTTCCTCGAGACGGCTCAAGTTGTGAGGCGCCGGTTCCCGAGGGGAGTTTCGGGGCCGGGCGCCGATGAGGAATTCCGTCCAAACGGGGGTAAGCTCGGACGGGATCGCCCCACATGCTTGAGCCACCTCGATACACCTAGTGGAGTCGGGGCCCAGTGCCGCTTTCACCGATTCGATGGCTTCGACCGCGAGCCGGACGTTGGCCCAGGACAGGTGCCGCGCCAGCTCCTCCGGCGCCATCCAGCCTGCTCCTCCGCCATTGAGCAGGTCCCCGACTCTGGTCACCTTGCCAGGCACAGCCCTGCCCTCCGTCAGCCGCCCGAAACCGCGTTCGTGGAGGTGCGGATTCCTGAGCAGCAGCTCCCGAAGGAGAGCCGCCGCTCCTGACGGGGGAGAGCTCCGCCTGGAAGCGACGTAGTTCCAAACCCATAGTAGTTCCTGGTAGAAGACAGGCAGCTCCTGCAGGCCGGCACGCCTGCCGCCCACTTTCGCGAACAGGAGCTGCGTGTCGTAATTGAGGCCGTGCAGCTGGCGGAAGAAAAACGTCGCCAGCGCACACCATCTCGGAGGATTCTCGACGTACAGGTATCTCTGCAGCGTCTGAAGACGGAAAGTCGCAGCCTGGGTGTGAAGGCACACCAGCGCCTGACCGCCCTCCCTAAGCGGGAGACACAGAACCGCGGCAGAGACCCAGTGCTTCCTTTTGTCCCAGAAGAAGTCGATGAGCTTCTTCTGCATCTTGGCGACAAACGCAGGGGGAGGGATCAAAGTGACCAACCGGTACCACAACATGGCGACCACCAGCTGGTTTATGACCAGCGCTCGACCCCTGTAGGACAACACTCGGAGCAGTCCTGTCCAGCGTCCTAGGCGAGCGGTGACTTTGGCCTCCAGCTCTTGCCAGTTCGCCGGCCAGGCATCCTCGGCAGGGCTAAGGTAGACTCCCAAATAGAGGAGGTGCGTGGTGCTCCAGGCGAAAGGCCTGAACTCCTCCGGCAGGGAGTCCACCCGTCACTGACCCACCAGGAGTCCGGAACATTTCTCCCAGTTGATCTTGGCGGAGGATGCGTCCGAGTAAATCTGCTGGCATTCCCGCATCCTCCGCAAGTCAGCGGGATCCGTGACCGTGAGGAGCACGTCATCGGCGTAAGCAGAGAGGACCACCTCCACGCCCGGCCCTTGCAGAGCCAGTCCTGTCAACCTCTTCCGCAAGAGGCGCAGGAATGGCTCCACGCAAACGGCGTATAACTGACCGGACATGGGGCATCCCTGACGCACCCCCCTCCCGAAGCGAAGGGGCGCCGTCAAGGACCCATTAACTTTAATCAGACACTCCGGCGGCGTACAGAAGTCGGATCCGGGCGACGAAATGCGTCCCGAACCCGAATGCGTGCAGAGTCCCGAAGAGATACTCGTGATCCACCCTGTCGAACGCCTTCTCCTGATCCAGGGAAAGGAAGGCGACCGACAGACCAGCCCTCTGGGAGTGGTGGACCAGGTCCCGGACCAGATGGATGTTATCGTGGATGGTCCGACCCGGGACCGTGTAGGACTGGTCGGGGTGGATCATGTGGGCCAGCACGGTGCCAAGGCGAGCAGACATGGCCCTGGCAAAGATTTTATAGTCCGTGCTGAGGAGGGAGACCGGGCGCCAGTTCTTAAGGAGGTGGAGATCACCCTTCTTAGGCAGCAGGACAATGACCGCCCTGCGCCAAGAGAGGGGCATCGCACCGGTCGCCAAACTTTCCCCCAGGACCCGCGCGTAGTCGCCCCCCAAGACGTCCCAGAACGTCCTGTGGAACTCCACGGTCAGCACGTCCAGCCCCAGGGACTTTCCCCTAGAGAGCTGGCGGAGGGCGCCGGTCAGCTCCGCCAGGCTTACCGGAGCGTCCAATTTTTCGGCGCCCTCCGGGCTGACCTTCGGCAGGTCCTCCCACAAAATTCTGCGCGCATCCTCGCTGGACGGATCCGGAGAGAACAGAGCCCCGTAGTAGGCGCGGGTCTCCGCGCTGATTCCCTCTGGATCCGAGACCAGAAATCCATCGTCGGCCAGCAGCCCCAAGAGCTGCTTACGGACCCCACGTCTTTTTTCTAGGGAGTAAAAAGGGGGAGCCGCGATCCAGGTCCCGCAGGAGCTGGATCCGCGACCTCACGTACGCGCCTCGGGACCCGACGAGCTGCAGGTCCTTCAGCGCGCCCTTCTTCTCTTCATACACCTTCCGCAGGGCCGGGTCCTCGACGACCTGACCGAGACGGGACTCCAGGTCGAGCACTTCCTTCTCCAACCGCCCGACCCGGGCCTCCCGCCTCTTGGTCGACCCCTTCGCGTACTCCTGACAGAAGAGACGGATGTGAGCCTTGCCCACATCCCACCATAGCCTCAAGGAGGGGAAGCCCCCCCGCTTCCTTCTCCAGTCGGCCCAGAACAGACGAAACGAATCCCGGAACCGCGCATCCTCCAGCAGCAGGTTGTTAAAATGCCAGTACGCGGACCCCCCCCACGCGCGCAGCGGAGCGAGCTCCGCCCACACCAGGTGGTGGTCCGTGCACGGCACCAGCCACATGGAAGCTGCCGGAACGCAGGAGACGTACGCCCGGGAAATGTAAAGGCGGTCGATTCTGGACCTTCCTCCCCCAGACCTCACGCTAGTGAAGGCGCTGGAGTCGGGGTGGAGATTTCGCCAGACGTCCACCAAGTCGAAGGACCCAACCAGGTCCCTCAACTTCTCCATCGCCGCCGGGCTTCGCGGGGGACCTGAACGGTCCCTCGCCTCGAGGGTGCAGTTAAAATCCCCCCCGAGGATGACGCACTCGCCCACGTCGACAGAGCCCAACAGAGCGGACACTTCTTCGAAGAAGCGCACTTGCTGCGCACCGGTCTGAGGGGCGTACACGTTCACTAGATGGAGCGGCGCGCCCCCCAGGCGAACAGTGACCTGGAGCAAGCGGCCCGGCACGTGCTCCTTGACCCCCAAGATCTCCGGCTGAAAATGCGGGGCCAGCAAGATAGCCACCCCACTGGAATTGTTGGAGAGGTTACTCATGCTGACCCCTCCTTGCCACTCCAGGAGCCACGTGGCTTCGTCTCCCGGAATGGTGTGGGTTTCTTGCAGGAAGCACACCGCATACTTCCCGTCCCGAAGGACCGAGAAGTTATTGAATCTGCGGCGCGCCTCCCTGCTGCCGTTGATGTTGAGGCTGGCTATGGTTATCTTCATGTCAGAAGCATAGTGCAACCTCTACCTACACCTAATGGGGGGAGGAAGCGCAGCCGCTGGTCAGCCGCCACTTCCTCAGCAGCCCAGTGAGAAACGTGAGCCGACGCAGCTCGAGCGGGTTCACACCCTCATCCGCGCCCATGATCTTAACGGCGGCGCGGACGGATACGATGAGCAGCGCCAGCTCCGACCACCTGTCGAGGGCCAGCCGGACCTTATTGCGCCGACCCAGGCACGTGGCCATAAAATCCCGGAGTTCCCTTACGGGAATGAGGGGAGACTCGGCAAGGGGCACGAGGTCATCCATCGCCTCGTCGGCGCTGGAGTCCGAATCGTCCTCCGTGCCCATCACCGAGTCCCCATCCTCCTCCAGGGGGTCATCACCAGCGGCCGACCCGTCCGCCGCGCTGTGTGAAGCGAACGGCTCGGCCGCGCCAGCCAGCCCCGCCTCCGCCCGGATCCCACCCCCAGGATCGGCGGCAGAGGATTTCTCCCTGGGCTCCTCTAGGGGTGCTGGGCCAGAAGACGGCGGCGGTTCAGAGCTCCCCTCCGCCTCAGACGTCGGAACGACCGGAGAAACCGGGGAGAGAACAATTCCCAGCTACTCCAGTACGTCCGGCACCAGAGACGCAGCCAGGGGGCCATCCTCCTCCCCGCCACCAGCCTCTGACCCAGCGGATGGGCTGTTTTCAATTAAAACCTCCACTGGGACGAGCAGCCCCTGGGAGATGTCCGGGTCGCATTGGGCGAGCTCATTTTCCTCGAGCTCGCCCGACCCAGACCCCAGGCCGCCCGACTCAGCGAGGGGTAACGGCACCGATAAAATGTCAATAGCCGCGGGTTGTTCCGCGACCCCCCCCCTCGGGCAGGGTCTCATCCCCATCCCCGCGAGTCACATGCCGGACAGACACATCTGCCTCAGCCTCCCGAGGGACAGGCGACCCCTGCCGATCGCTGGTGATGACGACAGCGGGGGGGGGGTGCGCCGTACCCGCGGCGGGCGACGACTCCCCCTGCTCGGAGGGACCTTCCTCCTCCTGGTCCTCCTCCTCTTCCAGGGGGTCACGCCTTCTTTTTAGCACGGAGGGAGCGAGGGAGACCTCCATGTCTGCAGAGGCCTCCCCCTCTGCTCCCTCTGGCGTAGCAGGTTTGTCAGGTTCCTCGGGCCCGAGCCCGGCCACAGGTATTGGCGTTACCGCTGCGGCGGTTGCAGCCACAGGCTCGGGCACGAGGCCTCTCCCACTCGCGTCTGCCCCAATTAACTCCGCGAGGAGTGCGGGTGTAAGGGGCGCAAGGGGCAAGGGCTGGCCATCCACGGGGGGACCCGCCCTAAGGTGTTTATTTTTCCGCCACGCCTTCTTTCCGGCCGGACGCGCTCCCTCCCCCCCGCCGGAGACCTTGGTGGCATCGGCCCCCGACGTCGACCACGCATCAGACGTTCCCGACGCGCGGGTAGATCCGGGGGGAGGAGTGGCAGCGGCGCCAGCCTCGGCCGCACGAGATGATCCGGCGGCCTTGGAGGCGGGGCAGTTTTTCCGGATGTGCCCCACCTCCTTGCAGGCGTGGCACCGCACACCGTCCGACGTCCAGAAGACGCGATAGGCAGTCGCCTCGTGGTGGACGACGAATGCCCCGTCGGTGTCCTCCTCCCGCGCCAGCTGGATATACAGCTGGCGCCGGATGGAGAAGACGTGGCGAAGGCTGGCTTTCCGGAAGCCGAGCGGGATGGGCGTAATCCCCGACCTCACCTCCCCAAGTTGGCATAAATGGGGGAGGAGGAGCTCACCAGGAACATAGGGCGGGACGTTCAAGATGACGATCCTCTGCGCGGTGGCCTCGAGAGGATCCACCGGCAGGAAGGTCCCACCCACGGTGAGCCCCTTGGCGACGGCCAGGGACACCGCCCGCTCCGACCCCAGGAAGAACACAGCCTTCCCGTACATTTTTGAGGCCGCGACGATGGCTGAGGGGCCGACAACCCCAGCCATGGCTTTAACGCAGGCCTCAATGGTCATAGTGGGGTGAGTGTAGCTCTTCACCCCAAGCTTTTTTGTCATAAGTTTAAAAAGTGACGGGGCAGCAGAAGCAGCGGGAGCAGCTGTGGCTGTGGCTGCCACTCCCGCATAAGTCCTGGCTGGCCCCGCCACCAGCGAAGATGCAGTCGCCATTATGGGGTGTTTTTATAAGGGCTACACTCACCCCAAGTCACAGGCCTGAAGGTGTTAATGGCCTCAGGTATTTTTTGGTCCTCTATTGAGCAGAGGGAGCTGTTTAAAAAGACGACACACCTCTCCCCTTATTGATTGAAATTGGGAGAGGGGCCTTCTCCCCTCTGCTCAATAGGCAATTAATAAAAAGAGAAGAAATTGAGGTGCCTCAGAGAAATAGGCAGAGAGAGACAAAGAGAGAGAGAGGGGGGGGTGGGAAGGAGGGAGGCCGCAAGGGCAGGGTTGCCACTCAGGATGGTGGGTGGGTGGGTGTTGGCAGGGGTGCACTCTCCAATGGGAATTTAAAGTCTTTGAAGGTGGTCTTCTGGCAGGGGGAGAAGATGTCTTCACCTGGGAAAGCTGGAGATGCCCCAGGCTCAGTCCCACACCAGGTCTTAACGATGTAATTGGACTTCACCTAGGCAGCTCCAGCTGTCCCAGGTCAGGCAATTGAAGGGGTGCTTATTAGTGGTGTGTGTGGCCTAGTTTTTAACAAGAGCCACACACACACACAGACACCCCTTGATGATCTGGCCTTGTTTCTTTTCTCCCCCCACCTAAAATACAAAGTCTTTGGGAGAGTGCACCAAATAACACCCACCTGAAAGATGATGTTGTTCTTCCCTCCTTCCAAACAGTTGGTGGTTGTTGGTTGTTTCTATCCCCTCTCTCCCTCTCCTGAAGTGGAGGCCAATTTGGGGAGGCAGTAATGGAAAGGCCTCTCCCCTGGTTGGTGTTGTTGCTGGCCTCCCTTCTCCTTCTCCTCCTCTGTCCTCTCTCTCCAGAACTTAAGACTGAAATACAGAAGCCTGCTATGGCTTTATATACAGGGGTGGTCACTGCCGGTACTGCAGTATAGAATCAGTTCTTCTCTTAAAGGTACATACACAACAGTTTCAGCAGCGGATGAGCTGAGGCAAGGGCGGAGACGGGCGATGTTACAGAGGTGGAAATCGGCGGTCTTTGTTATGCTGCGGATATGTGGTCAGAAGCTCATTTCAGGGTCAAATATGGTTTCAAAGCTTAAATGCAACACTCATTATTCAAAAAGTCACTTGTATGTTTTATGCCTGAATTACTTCTGGTCAGTAGTGAGATGTGCTTACAAAAATGGAGGTGGTTCTGGACAGGTAAGGAATTATATTTCAATGTATTGGTTTGGCAAGTTTGTACCTTCACAAATGCTAATGTTTGCAGAATAAACATGTTCTTCAATCTAGTATTAACATTGGTGCCTTAGAAATCATCAATGTGGTGGTGTAGAGGTCATGGGGGTAGAAATTGGTATGTATTTCACCAGTTTTTCCAGAGTAAATGGGCACCACATGTACCAATTTCTAGGCATGAGTTTCTGCCCCCAATCTGCACTGGCAGCATGGCCACCACCATATTGGTTTTCGCTGTGTTTAGACATCCCGTGCAACCATCTGAAATCAGTGCTGGAACAATTTACATATGCAAAGAAGGACCCTGCGCCTGTTTCAAAATTTGCACCTACTCCGACTAGTTTTTCCAGTTCTACAGCAACCTAACTGGTGGCCCTTAAAAGAACCAGTAGAGGCTGCTGAAGAAATGGTGGGGAAAGTTTTTTTTAACTTCCCCTTCCGTGGAACTGGAAGAACAGAAGCATTCCTTCTGGTTCCACAGCACTACTGAAAGTCATTGCCAGCCCGTGCTTGGCCACCCACCCTTGCATGTTCCTCTGCCCCCTCCCTCCCCAAAGATTGACCTGAGGGCCACTGTTGGTGAGGCAGCAGGCCCAGATACCTTCCCCAACATTGAGCGAGCTGCCTCTGGAGCCTCTATTTCGGTGAATCTCAGCCTCTAGCTTCCTTTGGAGGCCTGAGAATGGGCCGAAAACAATTTCTACCTGCATGAGTTCATAGCTACAATCTTACGACTTTTCTGCAATTTTCAATCTCAGCTGCTCACTTTCCAGAGAAAGATAGGGGGAAACCAACAGAGGAAGAGTCAATTCTGCACTGCTGTTGTACATCACTGCACAGATGGTTACTGATAACATGGGAGGACCTGGGACAAGGTCATTTACTTTCAAGGCTGTGGATGAGGGGCAGGAGACCATGTAAAAAGGGGACAGTACCACAGTTATGGTAATTCTATTAAATTACTGATCATGTCGCCAGGTTGCCCCCCATTTATAAGCAAAATTAATTGTCTTACAAGGCACTTTACCCCGATGAAACAATGTTTTGAATCAGCACTAATGGCATTTGCAACACTTTTATGAAACTTACCACGACTGGGTAGTTCTCTTGAAATTTTGAGTTTTGAAAACTGTTACTGTTCTGGTACCGTATCAGAGCAGAAGACAAGTTCCATTCTAAGTACATACTCAAATAACACCTTTTTTCCTGAGCCATATTTTGCACTCTGACAACCATTCAAACATTTGGGTTAGCTTCAAGAACCATAAAGCCCTAGCTTAACAGACTTTATACCGATTATTTTTTATACAATAGTTTTGCCCCACTTTGGGTTCTATGTTGCTATTTTTTTTCACAGTCATAAGTCCTGTGTTTAATGCTGCCACAAGCCTGGACCGTGTTCCTGCTACCAGCAGAAGAAAAGCTCCATCACCACCACTGATATTGTCACTCCCTGCTGCCACCAGCGGGGAAACTGCCACTGGACTCCATTGTATGAGGGAGTTAACGATGGTGTTATCGAAACCTGCCTTCCCTTAAGGAAATGATCCCAGGTATAATTTTCAAGACTCAACTACATTCATAAAAGTGAGATTTGCCTTTAGGCATAAAGTTGTTTAATCTTGTTTTTCAATCTTTTATAATATGAACATAAGAATATTTTAGCAAGCCAGTTCCTTTTTGATCACTGAGTCTCACTGCCCACCTTCTAATTACAGTCCTCGATCCCGCCACTCTCCATAAACCCATCTAATTATCTCGTGAACTATTTATACTGTCATTTACAATGACCTCCCCTGGTAACTTTTTCCACAAGTCTATTACCCTTTGGATGAAAAAGTCCTTGCCTGTCTTCCCTTCTTGTTCTTAACTTCCTGATTTTTAACTGGTGTCATGGCAATTGTGTCTGCCATGATATATTTATAAATTGTTATTAATACTCAGCTGAAAGAAAGAAAGACTTGCATTTCTATAGCACCTTTCACGACCACCGGACATCTCAAAGCGCTTAACAGTCAATGAAGTACTTTTTGAAGTGTAGTCACTGTTTTAATGTGGGAAATGCAGCAGCTAATTTGTGCTCAGCAAGCTCCCACAAACAGCAATGTGATAATGACCAGATAAACTGTTTTTTTAGTAATGTTGATTGAGGGATAAATATTGGCCAGGACACCGGGGATAACTCTCCTACTCTTCTTCAAAATAGTGCCATGGGATCTTTTACATCCACTTGAGAGAGTAGACAGGGCCTCAGTTTAACATCTATATCTGAAAGATGGCACCTCCAACAGTGCAGCACTCCCTCAGCACTGCACTGGAATGACAACCTAGATTTTTGTGTTCAAGTCTCTGGAGTGGGACTTGAACCCATAACCTTCTGACTCAGAGACAAGAGTGCTACCCACTGAGCCACTGGCTGACACCACTAAAAATGTTGACAGCCAACACAGTACACTTTGACCTTTGCTTTCAGAACATACTGTCCCTGGCTGTTGCAGGAGCTTAGCCTGCCCCCAACATGAGACAACACACTTAGCAATTAACATCCTACCTGAAAGGATGATTCTAAGTATGCTTTAGGCATATCTTCTCATTGGAGCATAAGACTGTATTATAAGCTGGGATCAATTACTGGGCAGCCACAATAGAATATATCACAGAGCATCACAGGGCAGGGACGTCCAATGCTTTCAAACTGCTTCCTCCTACCCCTGAGATGCATCAAGGCTTTTATCCCACATCCATAGAAAACAAAAGCTAAATTGTTTTTATTGCCATTAGCATAGCATAAAAGTGAAACGCATTATACACAACCCAGGATATACTCAACATAACTCTCAGTGCTGCTTGATGAATACTTTGACTGCTTCCACGTTGTTTATGGGTGTCCGGATGATATTGACTCATACATCAACTCCTGAACCGCTGAGAAGTTAATATATGCACAATAACTACAAAAGAAACTTTTTAATGGCTAGTTTCTCAATATGATTTTGGATGGACTCATTTCAGCGTGTCCCAAGATGCTTTGTAGCTAATGGAGCTAGTGTTCTTCAGCAGTCAATATGAATTGATCAAAACTCTTATCTGCCGAGTAGTCATTCAAAGTTTATTCTGGTGTCAATATTTATAGTTCAAAAATCAATATGTGCATAAACATTAAGGTAAACTTTGGAAAGCTAATCATTTGGATATGGTTTTATGAATGAGCGCTACTGATAGCTTTAACCATTTTGGTCTGAAAGAGCTCTTTAATAGACCTTGACTGATTGCAACAGCCAATTGAAGTTGTGCAAATTAAAGGAGCCACCGTAATTAACATATTCAACATTATAACCTTTTAATTTTTTTCCCCCTATTCCTCCCTTCTGTAGATCTTTCAAGCTTCCTACCTCAGCCAGTTTCCGTTGCAGCACCGTCCCCGATCACCATGAAGCTTGCTTCAGGATTGACTGTCAGAAGCTATATTTACTTGGTAAGCTCCCAGAAACAGGCTTCCTCGCATTCACACATTACTCTATCTCGCAGAGCTGTCAAGAGCTGACTAAATCTACCTGACTGGGCTGGTGGATCTGAATGACAGCCAACCCAGGAAGCTTAAACCTGTGACCTGGATGTAAGGCAGGCATTCAGCTGTGCTCACGATTAAGCCAAACATTGCATTCTTTGATTGGATTTAACTACAAGCCATTTCTATCGCACAGTGTTCATTTAAAAGTTTCTCCACAGGTTAATAGTCAATACTGATCGTTGCGAAATTTGACTAATAATTACAGCCCTGCTAAGTATTTTTTCACAGTTGGTCATAGATACATGCAAACTGGTTTAGGTATGCAGGATCAGAAGGTGAATGGCTCCTTCATAGACAGCTGTTTTGGTTGAAGAATGTGAGTTTGATATGCAGAGGTTGAAAAGATAAGTCGTAAGGTCCTTGTGTCTGCTGTTACTTTTTTTCGGATTTGAATAACTATCCTGTGATTGAACTTTATGCTAGTATGACTGCCATTTTTAGAGAAATGTTTAATAGTATTTCCATAATATACTGAAATCCCCTTAGCTGTATATAACTCAAATGGTAACAGTACAATTAAGTTAAAATTGGAAATTATAGTTGGGTTTTTCACAAACCAAGATGAGATGAAATTTAAAAGGTACATACAGTATTATGGTAAATTAATCCTGGGAAATGGCAATTTTATTCTGTTTCATTGTAAAGAGGCCAAATCCAAAATTTGTTCAATTGTTAACCAATTATTTGACTTTAGACTTTAAAAAGAATCCACGTTAAAAGAATCCATGCACAGGCATCTTCCACCTTTTAAAATGAAGTTTGGGACCTGGAAGGTCAGGACCCTCATGGACAACCCCAACAGCGACAGACCGGAACGCCGTACTGCTATCGTTGCCCGGGAGCTCAGACGTTTCGACGTTGACATTGCCGCCCTAAGTGAGACCCAGCGGGCAGGGGAAGGCCAGCTCAAGGAGCAAGGCAGTGGCTGCACCTTCTTCTGAAAAGGCAAACCTGAAGAAGAACGCTGCCTCCATGGGGTAGGCTTTGCCATAAAAAATGATCTAGTTGGGCATCTCAGAGACTCTCCTAGCGGTATAAACGAGTGCCTCATGACTCTACGGCTCACCCTAGCCCGGAGCCAGTGCGCTACGGTCATCAGTGCGTACGCCCCAACACTGGAAGCCACAGACGAGACCAAAGAGGAATTCTACTCCAGCCTCGAACAATTCCTGTCTCGAGTCCCAATGGGCAACAAGCTGATCCTCCTTGGCGACTTTAACGCCAGAGCTGGAAAGGACACAGACCTCTGGGGAGGTGTGATCGGCAGAGAGGGGGGTAGGGAAAGCCAACTCCAACGGTACCCTCCTCCTGTCGAAATGCTTAGAACATGGCCTTGTCATAACCAACACCTTGTTCCATCAGAGAGACAAGTACAAGGCTTCATGGCAACACCCTCGCTCCAAGCACTGTCATCTGCTGGACTACGTCATCGTCCGACTGAGGGACCGCAAGGACGTCCACATCACCCGCGCCATGACAGGAGCTGATGACTGCTGGACAGACCACCACCTAATCCATTCTGTCATCTCCATCAATGTAGCCCCAAAACAGCAGCGGCAACTGAAACAATGCCACAGGAAAATCAACACTGGAGCACTCAAAGACCCCGCAAAGAAAGCCCTATTCAGTCTGTGCCTCACAAACAACCTGACGACTCCCAGTGATGCAGAGACACAGAGGGGTCGATTTTCATTGACCCGTGGAGTCGGGATTGGAGGCGTGCGGGGTGTTAAAGTACTGAATTCGGGGGTCCCGACACCATCCCGCCCCCAACCCGCCTCCATGTAAGTTTCAAAGGAGGCAGGTAGTTAACAGGCAGTTTTTAGCCTAATCCCTATTTTAAAGCTTGAAGTGTGGGATTCCCGACGGCTCCAAACCACGCCAAGTTAGAGGAGTCGGGCCATCGGGTTGAAGAACTTGGAGGGGTCGAGATGTCGGTGTTCAGGTAAGTGTGTTTGGTGTGTCTAAAGTATGTAAAGAAGTTTAAATCACCTGTACTTACCTTTACAGCCTTCCTTCATCTAGGTTTTGGGAGTCCATCATCTAACCGGCACAGAAAGCAGAATGGCTGCGATCTGTCAAAAGTGACAGCCTGCAGCTTTCTGTGCCGGTGAGATTTCTAACTGAGTCTGTGGAGAAGGACTCATGTTAGAAGTAAGACTGTCAGTGTTTGACAGCTTCAAACAGCTGTGAAACACTGATATTTCATCTGACAAAATGTCTTGACAGATGAAATTTCAGTCTGTGACGTCACCTGTTGCTGGGTGGCCCTTAATTGGCCTGCTGAGCCTGCTGGGCGGGCTCAACAAGGTCAATCAAGTTAAAATCGCGTGGATTGGCCGCATCTCAATGGAGGCGGGACTACAACCCCGAAAGTTGTAGTCCCGCCTCCTTCCTGACTTCTGAATGAAAATCACGCCCAGATTGTCCACAGCGCCTGGTCTGCACTCAAGGCCTCCATAATCAGCACCTGTGAAGAGACGCTCGGTCACTCAACCAGGAAACACCAAGACCGGTTCGACAAGAATGACCAGGAGATCCAAGAGCTAATAAGCCGCAAGCGCAAGGCATTCCTGATCTGGAAACAGCAACACAACTCGAGAGCAAGAAAGCAGTTCTACAGATGCCTGAAAGCCGAGGTCCAACAAAAAACTCGCGACCCAAAGCGGGTGGAGAAAGCACAGAAGATCCAGCAGCTAGCCGACAACCACGACATGCGTGGATTCTTTAGCGCAGTCAAGACCATCTACAGCCCAAGCACCCAAGGTCCTACCCCACTGCGGGCCAAGGACGGAGAGGTACTCATCAATGACAGCGAGGCAGTCAGTGCCCCCTGGAAGGAGCACTTCGAAGATCTCCTTACCCGAGACTCTGTCTTCGACATGAGTGTCATCAACTCCATCCCGCAGCATACTAACCGCCACCGTCTCAGCACAACCCCAGCCCGGCATTAGGTTGAAAAGGCCATCCGACAACTGAAGAACAACAAGGCCTCAGGAGCAGATGAAATCCCTGCCGAGGCACTAAAGCATGGTGGAGTAGCACTACTGGCGTGAATTCATGAACTCATTTCTCTTATCTGGAAGGAGGAGAGCATGCCAGGGGATCTCAGAGATGCCGTAATTGTGACCATCTTCAAGAAAGGTGACAAGTCCGATTGCGGTAATTACCGAGGAGTCTCCCTGCTGTCGGCCACAGGGAAAGTCATCGCAGGAATCCTCCTCAATCGCCTTCTCCCAGTGGCCGAAGAGCTCCTCCCAGAGTTGCAATGTGGATTCCGCCCACTAAGGGGCACAATGGACATGATCTTCACCCCGCGTCAATTACAAGAGAAATGCAGGGAACAGCACCAACCACTGTACATGGCCTTCTTTGATCTCACAAAGGCCTTCGACACTGTCAACTGTGAGGGATTATGGAGTGTCCTCCTCAAATTCGGCTGCCCTCAAAAGTTTGTCACCATCCTCCGCCTGCTTTGCGACGACATGCAAGCCGTGATCCTGACCAACGGTTCCACCACAGACCCAATTCACGTATGGACCAGGGTCAAGCAAGGCTGTGTCATCGCACCAACACTCTTCTCGATCTTCCTTGCTGCAATGCTCCAACTCACGCTCAGTAAGGTCCCCGCTGGAGTGGAGCTAATTTACAGAACAAACGGGAAACTGTTCAACCTCCGTTGCCTCCAGTCCAGATCCAAGGTTGTCCCATCCTCTGTTGTCGAATTACAGTACGCTTGCGCCTGCGCTCACTCGACACCTGGGAATTCCTGGCCCAAGACCGCACAAAGTGGAGGAGAAGCACCTTGAGTCTCTTCGCCGGGAGCAAGCGGAAGCCTAGCGCACAGCAACCCAAGCACCCCACCCACCCGCCCCTTCAACCACCGTCTGCCCCACCTGTGTCAGAGACTGTAGGTCCTGCATTGGACTCATCAGTCACCTGAGAACTCATTTTTAATGTGGAAGCAAGTCATCCTCAGTTCCGAGGGACTGCCTAAGAAGGAGAAGAAGATTTGACTTTAGACTTTGGTTCTGCTGTGAAAAATCTGCAGTGGAATAGAACTTTAAGGCAAAATAACGGCAGTGATTATAACAAATAACAACAGAAACCGCTGGAAAAACTCAGCAGGCCAGGCAACATCCGTGGAGGGGGAAACAGAGTTAACGTTTCAGGTTGAAACCCTTCTTCAGAACTGAGAAAAAAGTAGGAAATGAAACAGATTAAAAGGCCAGTTTGGGGGCTGGGAAATGGGGGAGGGGATGAAAGAACAAAAGGGAAGGTCTGAGAGGTGAAGAGACATTAAGAGATATTAAGATGAGACGAGATGGTAATAGGACAGGTAAAGAGACAAAAGATGGCTCTAGATGAAGTGTGAAATGCGCTGGCAGAATGAGAGACAGCTGCCATGTGGGAGAGAGAAAAAGGAAAAGGCACAAACCAAAGGTGTGGATAAAAAATATATAAAAATATAATAGGGGCCGAGGTTATGATCTGCAATTGTTGAACTCGATATTGAGTCCGGAAGGCTGTAAAGTGCCTAATCGGAAGATGAGGTGCTGTTCCTCGAGCTTACGCTGGGCTTCCATGGAACAATGCAAGAGGCCGCAGACAGTGAGGTCTGAGTGGGAATGGAGCGGTGAATTGAAATGACAGGCGACCGGAAGCTCGGGGTCACCCTTACGGACTGAACGGAGGTGTTCCGCAAAGCGGTCACCCAATCTGCGTTTGGTCTCCCCAATGTAGAGGAAACCACATCGTGAGCAGCGAATACAGTATACTAGATTGCAAGGAGTACAAGTAAATCGCTGTTTCACCTGGAAGGGGTGTTTGGGGCCCTGGACAGTGGGAAGGGGGGAGGTATAAGGGCATGTGATGCATCTCCAGTGCTTGGAGGGGAAAGTGCCGGGCGAAGGGGAAGGGGTTCTGGGGGTGATAGAGGTGTGGACTAGGGTGTCTCGGAGGGAGCGGTCCCTACGGAATGCTGAAAGGGGAGGGGAGGGGAAGATGCGTTTAGTGGTGGGATCACGTTGGAGGTGGCGGAAATGGCGGAGGATGATCCGTTGAATGTGGAGGCTGGTAGGGTGAAAGGTGAGGACAAGGGGAACCCTATCGTGGTTCCGGGAGGGAGGGGCAGGGGTGAGGGCAGAAGTGCGGGAGATAGAACAGACACAGTCGAGGGCCATGTCAACCACGGTAGAGGGGAATCCTCGGTTGAGGAAAAAGGAGGACATGTCGGAAGCACTGGTGTGGAAGGTGGCATCGTCGAAGCAGATGCGGCGGAGATGGAGAAACTGGGAGAATGGAATAGAGTCCTTACAGGAGGCGGGGTGGGAGGAAGTGTAGTCCAGGTAGCTGTGGGAGTCAGTGGGCTTGTAGTGAATGTTGGTCAATAACCTATCCCCAGAGATGGAGACAGAGAAGTCAAGGAAGGGAAGGGAAGAGTCAGAGATGGACCATGTGAAGGTGAGGGAAGGGTGGAAATTGGAGGCAAAGTGAATGAAATTGTCTAGTTCAGGGCGAGAGCAGGAAATGGCACTGATACAGTCATCAATGTACTGGAAAAAGAGGTGAGGGAGGAGACCCAAGTAGGACTGGAACAAAGAGTGTTCCACATATCTCACGAAAAGGCAGGCATAGTTAGGACCCATGCGGGTACCCATAGCAACACCTTTGATTTGGAGGAAATGAGTGAAGTCAAAGGAGAAGTTGTTCAATGTGAGAACAAGTTCAGCCAGGCGGAGGAGGGCGGTGGTGGATGGGGACTGGTCGGGCCTCTGTTCAAGGAAGAAGCGGAGCGCCCTCAGGCCATCCTGGTGGGGGATGGAGGTGTAGAGGGATTGTACGTCCATGGTGAAAAGGAGGCAGTTGGGGCCAGGAAACTGGAAACTGTTAAAGTGGCAGAGGGCATCCGAAGAGTCGCGGATGTAGGTGGAAAGAGACTGGACAAGGGGAGAAAATATAGAGTCGAGATAGGAAGAGATAAGTTCCGTGGGGCAAGAACAGGCTGAAAGTGATTATAATATTGATCTGTAATTGAACAGAGGTCAAGATTGGGCCAGAAATTCGCGGCCAAAGGCGTGAGTGCGCTCGGGGTACTCACGCATCTGGCCGTTGGAAATGCCGGCGTTCAGCATGAACAGCGCATGCGGGGAACGCCGGCATTTCCAGACCTCGAGCGCGTGCGACTGCACAGGCAGCGCTTGCGCAGTGAACTTCGTAGATTTCATTCATGAAATCCGTGAGGGTAAGTCCTCAGAAGTTACACTTGAAAAAAGCAAGTGTAAAGTGGTTCATTGGCTGCGGAGGACGAAACATTTTATCGTGGAGCTTCTGAAATGCAATATTTTTGTTTGGGAAAGGGAGGGAAGTTATTTTAAGAAATTTTAAGTAAGTTTTAAAGTTAAAATTTTTTTTTTTAAAGGGTTTTCAGAATGGTAGGTAGAAGGAGCAATTGTGGCTGTGTGAATGGAATGTGAGAATGAGTTATGTATGTATGTCCACATATATTCCTTTACGTATATGTATGTATGTTTTATATTCCTTTAATAATGTGTATGAATGTATGTTTTTAATTATGATTTTCAAATAAGTTACTTTCTCTGAAAGTCATAACTAAATAATACATTCATACACATAAGTAAAGGAATATATACATAACACGCAAAGGAATACATACAGACATACATACTTTCAGAAGCTCCACGATAAGAAATATCTTCCTCCGCAGCCTCTGGAGCAACTGTACCCATGCTTTTTTCATGTGTAAGTTGTAAGGACTTGACCTCACTGAAAGCAGTAATGAAAGCGGCGAATTGTACTGCGCACGCGCTGCCTGTGCAGTCGCACGCGTTCTGCCTCTGAACCCCTTCGTTCAGAGGACAGGAAATGCCGGTTTTCCCCAAAAGCACTGTGCATGCTGAAAACCGGCATTTCATCCGGCCAGATGCGTAAGTACCCCGACCGTACTCGCGCAGTTGGAAGGGAATTACTGGGCCAACATTTTACATGTCAATAAAATGAAAAATTTAACAATTGCACGACTTGCCCCCTCGCATCTGCGACTGAGGGTCCAAGGAGGTGCATTGTGCAAGAGGTCATCATCGTACGTATCCTCACACTGTTCCCTTTGGGGAACTGTATGAAGTGGTGGAAGGATTTATGGCCGTGATTAACACTCATTCCGTGACCGTAACCATCTTTGAACCAGCCATTAGGGTGGTTAGTCCTATGGCGGGAGGGTTTTACGGGCTCCCACAACCCATCTGAGGGGGGGGGGGCCACCAACACCCACGGACGCAAGTATCCCGCTGGATGTCCACCCAGAATTTAAAGTTGGAACTCCGACTCCACTTGCCGGGACTGTCTGGAGTGGGGTTCAAAACCCTACTCCTTCTGGCCCAGCAGCGGGGATGCTTACTGCTACGCAAAAGGCCCACTCCGCACAAAAGGTGACACCCATACGTTTCCTGCGCCTTTTCCCTCCCCGTGACTGGAGCCCTATGCTGCCATTTCACGTTGCTAATCGGATTGGGCCTTTGTCATAGCGGTAGGATCCCCGCCGCTGGGCAGATCAGGGTAGGGTTTCGAACCCCGCTCCAGACAGTCCCGGCAAGTGGAGTCGGAGCTCCGGCTCTAAATTCTGGGTTGACATCCAGTGGGATATTTGCGTCCGTGGGTGTGGGTGGCCCCCCCTCCTTGTATAGCTTGTGGGAGCCCGTAAAACCCTCCCGCCATAGGACTAACCGCCCTAATGGCTGGTTCAAAGATGGTTACGGTCACGGAATGAGCGTTAATCACGGCCATAAATCCTTCCACCACTTCATACAGTTCCCCAAAGGGAACAGTGTGAAGACACGTATGACGACAACATTGCTAAATAAATAAATGGAATTAAAAAAATTCTTTTAGGGCTTTTAAAAGTCTTTAAATTGCTTTAATTCTCTTTAAAACTACTTCAGATTACTCAAAATAATGTAAACATTTTAAAAAGTTTATAAAAGTTACCAAAATCTTCAAAAAACTTCCAAAAACCTATTTAAACTGCTGCTTTGCATGTAAAAATCCTTAGCAGCTTGACAGAAACATTGGGGGCGTGTCCAGTGAAACTGAGACCTCAAGGGGCGTGTCTCACTTACACTGCACGCTCCTGGCTTCGCGCTGGCTGCACTCCTGGGCGGCGTGACGTCATACGCTGCCCGGGATTCTTCTTTTTCATTCACCAAGTCCAGGCGTCCCTGGAGCTGATCGTCAGTAGCGCAGGGTAAGTGTAAATACGGGGCTTGCACGCGCTGCAAGCCCCGTTCTGGAATTTCTGGGCCAATATTTAGAGGCCCTGTTGTAAGGTATATCAGCTTTCAAACCAGAAAGTCTTATAAATGCTGACATACTGGGACCGCAATATCATCACATCATCATTCATGTAATTGCCCAGACATCAGCCAATTAACAATAACGACAATTTGCATTTATATAGCACCTTTAATGTAGAATAATGTCTAAAAGCACTTCACAGAGGCATAATCAAAAAAATGGATGCCAAGCCAGAGAAGGATTAGGAGAGGTGACAAAAAGTCTTGGGAGTCCAATGCACTTCCGTTGTCAGTAGTAGATCACCATTTATATAAAGCTTCAGATCAGAATTTGTATGATCCAATTTGACTCAGAACAGTATGTAACCATGTCAAACGATTTTATAGGGAGTGAACAAATCTGTATTACACTGAACTGAAATAAGAATGGTTAGGCCTACATTATAAAACTGCTTTCATGCATAAACACTCAATTATTCAGAACTATTAGGTATCTAGAATGGTTTAGTAGACAATAGGCTTTATTACCATGTCCATTTTGGGTAAATGTTTTATTTGTCATACCTGAGTCAATTAAATGCCCCTTTTTAAAATAAAGTTTGCTTGAGATAACTATAAAGCTTATTAAATTTGAAATGGTTTGGATGAATTTCAGTTCATGGTGCACAGATGAAGAGGAAAGATTGAACTTTATTCTATGATTCTAACTTAATTCAACAAGAGGCACGTTGTAAGTAATCACTTAAGCCTTTGTTTGCTTTTGGATCTGAAGATTTGGCTGAGACTTTTTCAGGGAAGAATCTGTTTTCTAAAAAAGGCTTTCATTAAACAAGTTGTCTTTTGGCGCTAATGGAGATACTTTCCCTTTGTCTATAGTTTCTCTTCTTCTGACTTTCTGTCACTATTTCTTCAATATTTTTTCCTCCCTCTCCTTTCCATCTCTTTCCAGTGTCCTTGACTCTCTTAGTAATGTCCTTGTACCATTAGCTGTGCTTCTATAGTCCTGGAGCTAAGACTGAATCAATTTGAAGTTGCAGCATTCCCTTTATATAAAAGAAAAAAAGACTTGCATTTATGTAGCACCTTTCATGACCGCCGGATGTCCCAAAGCGCTTTACAGCCAATGAAGTACTTTATGAAGCGTAGCCACTGTTGTAATGTAGGAATCCCGGCAGCCAATTTGCACACAGCAAGCTCCCACAAACAGCAATATGATCATGACCAGATATTGGGCCTGAATTTACGATCGGAGGCTTCCCGCGGGCAGATGCCTCCAATCATCACATTTTCTACGCATTTACCTGGTGGCCCGGGCGATTCTGGGCCTCTCCTGGTGGAAATGCGTAGAGGCCCACGTATCCCAGGGGCGCATGTGGTTCTCGTAAGGCCTGCTTTTACCAGGCGTAAGAATTCCACGGCCTTTCAGCGGGCAGAAGTTGGGCAAATAGCGCAACTCTCCACCCGCAGAGGCCCTTTTCCCGCGGATGTGGAAGATCTGTCAGGAAGATTCTTGACAGATCGCAAGTGCTGAGTTTTAGCTTATGTGCGTCGCATGCCTAAACCCGGCACTTGTGCGGCCCCTGCGGACGTGTGTGCATCTCGTACGCACCCGTAGGGGTCGCAAAATATGGCCCAATCTGTTTGAGTGATGCTGATTGAGGATAAATATTGGCCAGGACACCAAGGATAACTCTCCTGCTCTTCTTCAAAATAGTGCCACAGGATCTTTTACATCCACTTAAGGTCTCATCCAAAAGACAACACCTCTGACAGTGCAGCACTCCCTCAGTACTGTACTGGATTGTCAGCTAGATTTTGTGCTCAAGTCTCTGGAGTGGGACTTGAACCCACGACCTTCTGCCACAGAGGTGAGGGTGCCACCAACTGAGCCACAGCTGATTGAGTCTTGTACATGTTGAATCCTAACGAACATTTTCAGACCAGTTGACCCAATGGAAACAGATTTTTTTTGTAAGGGGTCAGTGCTACAATTTCCATTTATTTACCCACCTTTCACATATTGGGGGAGGAATTGGACCTCATCGTGCCTGTTTCTTTGGCGGGGGGAAAGAGCATTGGGGGATGAATTTCAGGTTGCAATCTCTTGCACCTGGTTGCCCTCGGGTGCCAAATTGGAAACCAGTAACTTTCCAGTGTCCAGGGCGCCCACCTGAAACAGGTACACCTGGAATATGCAAATCAGGGCCTAACACCTGTTGTAGGACCCCACTCCAAATTCATCATCCATTGGATGTGCCATGCATACACCGCTCGGTTTTTCATGGTCAACAGTGGCCTAACCTTAAAAGGACCACTGGAGGCCACCCACCAAAAGATAAGTAACTTTTTATGCTTTTGTTTATGTGGAGCCAGGAGGAGCAGATATGCCCCAACTGGCGAACTCCATCGGAATGCCTGATTGTCATCTACATATGGTTATATACAGATGAGGCTTGAGGTCCATTTTCCAGCAAGCCTCACACTTGACGTCTGTGGGTGCATGCACCAATCGCCATGACAATTTCATGCCAATTTCTGGTGCTACTCCAATTTCTTGACCATTGGCTCTATGACGCATATATTTTGTAATATATTATTTTAATATTTTCTTTCCGAAAATTGCTGACTATATTTCAGGGAAACATTGTACCATTTGATCACAGGGTAGTTGCAGAATACATTGCGAATGCTGGCATATTGAGCTCAATATGATTTTAATACTTAACACAATTTGGTTATGTTCCCCGGGGTTCAGGTGGGCTAGTAGGACAAGGGACCTTGAATGCTTGGACTGCTGGATATCAGGGATTGGGTCATTACCCTTTGCAGGGCTTTGGGTAGGGACTGCTGTTTATTTATATATTCTCTCCATTTGTGGTCTAACAAGTTTGGGTCAGTGTTTTAAACCTGTTTGATTGTGTTTCTGTATCTGTCTGAAGTAGATGATCAATATCGGCCTAATCCTGAGGTCCCCACCATCACAGAAGATAGTCTTCAGCCAATTCGATTCACTCCAGGTGATATCAAGAAATGGCTGAGTGCACTGGATACAGCAAAGGCTATGGGCCCCGACAACATCTCGGCTATCGTGCTGAAGACTTGTGCTCCAGACCTAGCTGCGCCTCTAGCCAAGCTGTTCCAGTACAGCTACAACACTGGCATCTATCTGACAATGTGGAAAACTGCCCAGGTATGTCCTGTCCACAAAAAGCAGGACAAATCCAATCCGGTCAGTCTACTCTCAATCATCGGCAAAGTGATGGAAGGTGTCATCGACAGTGCTATCAATCAGCACTTACTCACCAATAACCTGCTCACTGATGCCCAGTTTGGGTTCCGCCAAGACCACTCAGCTCCTGACCTCATTACAGCCTTGGTCCAAACATGGACAAAAGAGCTGAATTCCAGAGGTGAGGTGAGGTGAGAGTGACTGCCCTTGACATCAAGGAGCCCTAGTAAAACTGAAGTCAATGGGAATCAGAGGGAAAACTCTCCATTGGCTGGCTTAGCACAAAGGAAGATGTTTGTGGTGGTTGAAGGTCAATCATCACAGCCCCAGGACATCACTGCAGGAGTTCCTCAGGGCAGTGTCCTAGGCCCAACCATCTTCAGCTGCTTCATCAATGACCTTCCCTCCAACATAAGGTCAGAAATGGGGATGTTCGCTGATGACTGCACAGTGTTCAGTGCCATTCACAACTCCTCAGATAATGAAGCAGTTCATGCCCGCATGCAGCAAGACCTAGACGACGTTCAGGCTTGGGCTGATAAGTGGCAGGTAACATTCGCGCCATAGAAGTGCCAGGCAATGACTATCTCCAACAAGCGAGAGTCTAACCACCTCCCCTTGACATTCAACGGCATTACCATTGCCGAATCCCCCACCATCAACATGCTGGGGGGTCACCATTGACCAGAAACTTAATTGGACCAGCCACATAAATACTGTGGCAACAAGAGCAGGTCAGAGGCTGGGTATTCTGCAGCGAGTGTCTCACCTCCTAACTCCCCAAAGCCTTTCCACCATCTACAAGGCACAAGTAAGGAGTGTGATGGAATACTCTCCAATTGCCTGGAGGAGTGCAGGTCCAATAACACTCAAGAAGCTCAAAACCATCCAGGACAAAGCAGCCCACTTGATTGGCACCCCATCCAATACCTTAAACATTTACTCCCTCTACCACTGGCATACCGTGGCTGCAGTGTGTACCGTCTACAAGGTGCGCTGCTGCAACTCGCCAAGGCTTCTTCGGCAGCACCTTCCAAACCCACGACCTCTTCCACCTAGAAGGACAAGAGCATGGACATGGGAACACCACCACCTTCAAGTTCACCTCCAAGTCACACACCATCCTGACTTGGAAGTATATTGCCGATCCTTCATCGTCGCTGGGTCAAAATCCTGGAACTCCCTCCCTAACAGCACTGTGGGAGTACCTTCACCACGTGGATTGCAGCTGTTCAAGAAGGCGGCTCACCACCTCCTTCACAAGGGCAACTAGGGATGGACAATAAATGCTGGCCTTGCCAGCGACGCACAGATCCCATAAAAACAAATTTAAAAAAGTAATTTGGAAGAATCTGCCAAAGCTTTATTCCAGCTGGTTAAAGGAAAACATTTATTTAGTAGTTTTTGATTAAAGAAAAATAAGCTGGAATCTGTACCCACAAATCTAGTCAGTGCCCTGCAGCAATAAACTCCTGTGTTGTAGAGGAGTATAAACCCTTTCATAATTCAGAGTAGTAAGGAATTAAAATGGAAATGGTTGTTAGAAGTTTTTTATTTGTTAATGCACATAGAAAAAAATGATGCTTCCTTATAGTCATATGAATTTAATGCAGTTGTGTAGTACATTTATGTAGAATCTTCCTGCTGTTAATTATCATGTCATCTAAGAATGATAAATAGTAAATTTGTAATGTAGACAATCCACTATTTCTATGTAACTGCTTAAAACGTCTGTTTGGGTGAAACCTCTCCACCTCGCTCCTCCTTTAAGACGATTCTTAAAACCTTTTACTGAGCTTTTAGTCACCTGTCTTTGGTTCGGTGTCAAATTGTAAACAATTTATGCTCCTGTGAATCGCCTTGGGATGTTATGTTTAAGCTGCTATATAAATGCAAGTTGTTGTTCTTGTTGCATGATGAACACAGAAAATTCCACTCAACAACTAGTCCAGTGTGAGTTACTTCCCAGATTTAGCGAGCTGAATAATAAAATAAGTGTCTAGCTTGCACTGTTGCTGGTGTGTTTACCCCACCCTGTTATACTATGCTGTTTCTTTCTCTGTCTTCTTGCTCTTTTTGATTTTTGTGGCCTTGTTGCTGCTCTTTCCTATACATTGATTAACTCCTGAAATCTCCTTATTCCTTCTTTGGCATAAATTCACTGTGGATAACTATAATGTCATAATTTTTTGGTAACTGGGCAGTTTAATGAGTTAATTTTAACAAGTCTGAGTTGCCAAACAAGCATTATAACTTTTAAAACACATTCCAGCAATGCCAGAAAGATATGTCAAGTGCTCTTGTAAATAGAAAACAACATGATATTTGATCATTTATTTTAATAGCATTCTGCCTGCATTGTACAATTTCAAAAATGGAACTATACTTTAAAAGCTCTTGTTTGCTTGGATTATTTTGGCTGTTTAAGACACAGATGATGAAGAAAGTCTAAGAAACATCTTAAGCCAGAAAAGTCCCACAATTGGACATTAAAAAAAAAAGTAGTATTGTGATCAAAAAATATTTGCAAAGTTCTGTCATTGCCAGAAAGCCTCCCCTGGGTATGTTCACATCCTGAACATCAGAAGGGTGTGTTTTGTTCACTGTTAATAATACAACTTGACTCCCTGGTCAATTGTGATGACATAGCTGAAGCCCCAAAAATCACCGCTCTGAGTGATCTTGTGGTTTAATGATTTGGGTATCAGATTTAACTGTTTAAATAAATTACTGAAGTGAATTTTACTCTCTCTAAGCAGTAGGGCTGAAGAGTGAATATGGTTTGAGCAATTGACCTCACATGACATAATTAACTACATGCAGATGGAAGACTGATGCATGCTGGTCATATGATGATTAATTTTTAGAACCCTGACCTAATTCTAGACTTGGAAGTTCATGCTGTTTTTAAATGATATCAGCACAGTATGGAACTATGTGTGTGCGTGCATGTGTGCCTATATGTATATATAAAATACATGCATGTGCGTTCTGGGGGTATGGAAAATTTATTGGAAACTACCTTGTGAACATAAGAACAGGAGTAGCCCATTCAGTCTCTCGAGCCTGTTCCACCATTAAATTCGATCATGGCTGACCTGTATCTTAACTCCATTTACCTGCCTTGGTTCTCTGACTCTTATAATACCCTTGCCTAACAAAAACCTATCAATCTCAGTTTTGAAATTTTCAATTGACCTCGCCTCAACAGCTTTTTGGGGGAGAGAGTTCCAGATTTCCAACACAAATTTGTGTGAAAAAAACTAGACAATGCTTTCTGCGATATTTTTACAGTGTTCTTCCTGTAACTAAATAATTTCAACAAAGAAATATTGAAGATTTTTCTATTTTCTCTTGTGTGCCAACACAGACTCGAGAGCTGCTTTATTAAGAAAGCTGTTGTACCGACAATTCCATTTAAAATACTTGTTCATGTTGACATGGACTGCAGTGAATATTTGTCTTGTTTGCAGTCACAAGTCAGTTATAAGCCACCATGTTAGGTGGTACACTGGAGATAAATGGTTAACGTCTAGTTCAGAAGTCATTTCCCATTATTTCCAACATTTAACTTGTGGTATAAGGTCTCTAGATACAAGACTTATTTGCAACAAGGAGCAGGCCAATATTCCATTACAGTGCTAATAACTGCAAGTGTCTGTGCATGTTCAACAAACTACTCATGCTAACTTCAAAATATTAAAAAAATAACAGGCCTGTTGCTGTGCTGGGCAATACACTCTGCTTCCGGCCATGTATATGATTCAGATAAAGCAAATAATGCTTGTGATAAACAATGCAAAGTGATTTGCTATAATGCAAGCTTTGAGAAAATAGGGCTCATTGTTCTATAGTATGGCTTACATTTTACATATACATTTTAGAAAGGTGCTTTTGTTGCAATAATGTGCTAATTCCTTTGTCTTCTGCACAATTTCTCTGGATTTTTTGAAGTCTGGGCCGAGTGCTTTTCAGCAAGGAGCAAGTCAAATCAGAGGGCATTGAGTTGGTTCAACAGTTGTTTCCAACCCTGTATCAGCAAAGATGTGGGTACAGGCTTCTTGTTTGTCTCTTTGGTGGAGAGATGGTGCTGGTAGAACAGTTGGAGGGGAAATAGCATTACATGTATGATTTTAAAAAGCCACTTTCCTTGTAGAATTTTTCACATATAAAATGCTCTTTTTGACTGAATGTCACTTTCAATGTATAATAACTTTACAAAGATCATAGCTGTTTATAATTGTTACTTAATGGAAGCAAGTCAATGGAAAAAGGTGACTTTAAATTAGAATAATTTCATCCTGTCTTAATGGCTTAGTGACTAAGCATATTACCCAGTCTGGCATTGAGCTATATAACAAACAATAATTTGCAATTATACAGTAGCATTAATATAGAAACATATCCCAAGGTGCTTCACAGAAGTATAAGGAAAAACTTGATGCTAAGCAAAAAAAATGAGATACAGTCCCCACAACTTATCGCGGGTGTGTTGGTGTTAACGCGATTTGCCCGCTGTAAGCAGTAGCCGGTTAAACCATAACATGTTGTACTGTACACCAATCTCCAGTGTTAAGCCCCCTCATTTAGTTCCTGTGCAGCAATGCACTATTGTTCTAAAAGACTGAAGGTAGCTAACATATTCTCGACAGCAACAGCCATGGAATTCTTTTCAAGCTGAAATCAAACAATACTCAGGTGCTAATGATTAAATGGCAGCCTTTGAATTCATGGCTCATTTTGATTGTGTGTTTCTCTCTTCCTTGCTCCCCCTTTGCAGCCCTATTTTGATGCCTTTGATGAAGGCAGTAATGGAAGGGTATGCATTACATTAGTGCTTTATATACTTCAATCGGTAAATACAGGGGATTAGCAAGTGCAAACCTATTGAAGACCTAATGAACTGCCCGAAATGACCGGAGTGCTAAATATGTTATACGCGGAGCCTTTGTAATTGACTCCTATGGTGCTGGAAAATGGTTGGCACAATTTGCCCGATATAGGCAGCTACCCCGATAAGTGTGGATGGCATAAGTGGTAGGCACTAAAGAGTTGGGCTTTAAGGAGGGTCTTAAAGGAGGAGAGGGAGGTAGAAAGGTAGAGAGGTTTAAGGAGGGAACTCCAGAGTGTTAGATAGGTATGAGTGGAACCAAGTGAGGGCAGTCCACCAAGTTAGACAACAGAGGAGAAGTAATAGAAGAGGTTGACCATGTTGAGAATGAGGAGAGATAATGTACAACAGTCACAGAGACATTTATGACTTTGATTCGGGCTGTTGCAGTGCTGTGGGAGTGGAGTGAACCTGATTGGAGTGATTCTGAGAGTTACAGGAGAGATAAGCATGCACCTGGGAGGCAACAACACATTCAAGAACCTTGGAGAGGAAAGGTAGGTTGGAGGTGAAGCAGGTAGTTTGTAAAGACTGAGGAATTGAGGTGGGCTTTTCGAAGAGGGGATGAGGGTGGCAGTTTTGAGAGTGAGTGGGACAGTACCTGAGCAGAGAGAAGCATTTACAATGTCAGCCAGCATGGAGGGAAGATGAGTTGTCAGGAGTTTAGTGGGAATGATGGGTCTTATGGATGAGATGAGCTTGGAGAGGACGGGAGTGAGACGGGGGAGAAAATAGATAGAGACGGGGTTCAGGGCTGGTGTAGTGGGCGTGCCAATGGAGAGGTTTGGCTTGGTGAGCAATGGAAAGGGGGAGAAGCAGCAGACAAAGCAGGAAGAGCCCAAGTTCAATACCTCCTCTGCACTGATCTTGGCCAAGGCAGCAGTTGGGCATTAAAACAGGCCTCAGTCCCATTAGGTGAAGAAGGAATAAATTAGCTAAGGTTCTGATTGCTGCACAGTGACCCCCCCCGCTGGAAAGGGGGTGAGTGTGTAGATGTCGAGTGGGGACCGTTTGAGCCAGTGATGCTCCCCCCGGTCGGCTAGCCTGTTAGCACTCCCAGTCTGGGCTACTTGATTGAGGTAGCGGATGGCTGAAGGCTCCCAATGGAAGCCAGCACCTTCAGGAAGGCAGGGGACAAAACTGCGGTGGGGGCGGGGGAGAAGAGATAAATTAGGGCGCGTTGAAATCTTTTACTATGTCCAAAGTTGTGTTACCTCACACATTCAAACCCTTGGAAACAAACGGGCTCCCTGGATTTAGGCTTTGCTTTTCTTTTCTTTTTTGTTTCTTGGCAGGCCCGTTGGGAAAAGGAAATGCTGGTTCACCACTCTGAACCCTGCGATCACTGAATTCTTTGCCGCTTATAAATCATGCACGCACTTTTGATCACCTAACATCGAACACACTGCTCCGCTGTGGAAGCCGAACGTTAAAACGCTGCAAACGAGCATGTGGAGCCGGCAGAACGTTTCCAAAGTGCTCCCAAGTGAAGGAAAAGCCCACAACGTTGTCACAATTTACTCTCCGGTGCAAATTGATACTTAAAAAAATGTTTTTTTTGGAAACTGACACGTTTGAAAAGGGATATATGAATTTTAACAAGACTATACAGGCATGGGCATTTTCATATCAGATACGAATTCCTCCCTCTGTCGTTTCAGCAAAGGCGCTGGCTGATTGAAAATCTCGAAGTTAACGCCTTCGTTAAAAGAGGAATTCGGTACGAGTGCCTTAAGCGCTTGTACGATTGTCCGCAGTCATTTCTAGCCTGCGATAGACGCGCGCACACAAAAAAAACTGAGACTTCAGCTTTCGGTACAAGAATCGTAAAGAAATTCGTGACGATCACCGCCTTTTGTTTTTAATGCGTCGATTGCAAGTTTTTGACAGTTGTGCACTTTACGGTGCAAGTTTGAGGTAATGTAATAAATTGTCCCTGAAACCGACTCCAACCTCTGCAGAGCAAAGGCTAGACACCCGAGATTGTTTTACACGGCCGACGACTTGCCTGTTTATAGCCCCGACATAAAAGGCAGTGCCAGCACAAGCCCCCCTTTCGCGGCGCAAGGACGGTGAGCTGTAAAACATCGAGTGAAATGCTGAAACGTTTGCGTCTCGGTGCTTTGATGTGATTTGCACAGCCGCAGCTGAAGGCGGGCAACCCCACCGGTGAGGATGGCAGAGAGTTTGGGGAATGACTGCAACACATAAACATACCCTTTTGATTAATGGCTGCTTGAAAACACCCCACTGGCCAGACTTAAGTCACACGCTGACCTTTGGAGTTTTAACTTTTACAATGTCATGAAATCAGAACCTGAACTCGTTATATGGGGAAGGATTAGCTACTTTGGGGATGGATGGCGGCTTTATTTGCCCGTTACTGATACCAGTCAAACTTCTGGAATCCATTCTCTTTTCATGCGCGGGGATGTTTAGTGTAGTACAGTAGTATTATTATTGAGATGCCCCTCTAATATCACCTGACTTGCTTGGTGAATTGCTGCTGCCTGCTGGCAATGAAGCGGTTAAAACCGTCCACCCCCCATAACTCCCCTGCTGTTCGTGCAGTCAGGAGGAAGCCCTTTAATTGCAGTCACTCACTTTCCCCTTTGCATGCTTATAAAAGAAAAAGGCTTTGCTTTTACCTCCCGCCATCAGTTGAACGGCGAAGCTTTTACTCTCCAGCCTGTGTGATTTACAATGTTAAAATCTAATATCTGTGATTTTTTCTTCTTCACATAAACCGTGCTATCTGGCCCGGAGATTACATTAATCAGAAGAGTTAAAACATTTATGGAGCCACTATTAACACAAAATCGTGACCTCTCGATCACGAGTGTTGTACTCATTTTTTTTAAAACTCCGATTGCTGATGAATTGAGGGCTTGGGATTTATTGCTAGAATGCGTCCAGTTCAGAAGTTCAAGCAAAATCCATCACTGAAGTGGCGTGACATACACCACAGGGACTGCAAGCAAGGAAACATTTTGGATCCGGTCTGCTTTTAAACATCAATGTGACAGCACTAACAATTTTAAAGGCTGACATTTTGTAACGCATCGAACCAGTCTGAAACAAAATCATATTTTGCAGGCAGCCATCAGTCAATATTTTTAGTCGCACAACTGATGGTCGAGATAGGAATTTGTCACAGTCGTCTCATTTGATATTATGTAGGCTTCCATCTTACCGAAAGATTAATAAAAGATGATTATTTAAATTGTTGGGAGCTGGGTTTTTTAAAATAATAATTCAGCTTCAAGCTCATTCAGATGCATTTAAGGGGACGCTGTATAAACACATGAGGGAGAAAGGAATAGAAGGTAACTGATAGGGTGAGATGAAGAGGGGCGGGAGGAGGCTCCTGTGGAGCATCAACACCAGCATGGACCAGTTGGGCTGAATGGCCTGTTTCTGTGCTTTCTAAGTAGATTTTGAATTTGTGGCTCTATCACATGGTTTTTAACAGTCGTGCAGACAATTAAGTGCTTGAAGAAAGAAATGACTTTGTTTCAATCTCTAAAATATCAGCCGACATATTTTTTGTCTCGATAATTAATGCAAACATTTACTCAAACTTGAGATCATCTTCAATGGGTCGTATATTGGCTCTCATATCCTGGAAGCTACTGTAACTATTCAGGGGGAATAATAATATCATGGCCAATACCATTTTCGAGTGGGAATTCAGTATGCGTTAGCAATGCCGAAAAACAAACTTGATTCAGGGGGAGAGATGTGACTCTGTATGTAATTAAATATTTACTTATTCAGCATCATTGCACTTGCGCTATGCTTCCTTCAGTGCTCTGATTACATTTTCTTCAGACTTGCTGAATGAACCATTCACTGTGTCACATGACAGCTAATTGTAGTCAAAGGCTTTCCATACTTAGAATATGCATAGCATTTTTTCAACCTTTGCATGTTTGACAGGCTGCCCAATATATACAGTTTAAAATCTTGACCGCCATTGCTGCTGACTCTCTAGTGATGCCAAGCACGGGCTAGACATCTTCAGTAAAGAATTTTAAGCAAAAAGGCAAAGTTATTAAGACACTGGTTAAGGAATGGTTTTCTGTAATTATTTTCCTTTGTTCAACGTGGGATTTTTTAAGCTCAGAGAAGCTTATATGATTTATATGATTTTATATGATTTCTAGATCTGTGCTGTTAGTGTATTTATTAAAATAAGTACTTTTAGCAATTTCTGCATTTGGGATGTTTTATTTTGTTTATTGCCCCAGTTTCTTCCTCTCCTCGAGGCATGGCCTCATGCCGATTCGCCAGGTGTTTCTGCCGATCTTCCACCAAAGATATGGACCTCTGTGGTCTGTATGGCTCAGTTCCACACTTGGCAGTGCAAGTGTTGCCTGTACCATAGCATCGATCAGTACTGTCCTAGGATCAGCCAATGGGAGGTGTTCAAAAGTATGAGGGGTTTTGATAGAGTGGATAAGGAGAAACTGCTTCTACTGGCGGGAGGATTGGTAACCAAAGGACACAGATTTAAGATCATTACGATAAGGGGGAAGATAAGGAGAATTTTTTCTACGTGGTTGTTGTGATCTGGAATGCACTCCCCGAGAGGGTGGTGGAAGCCGATTCAAAAGTGACTTTCAAAAGTGAATTGGATATATACTTGAAATGGAAAGATTTGCAGGGCTATGGGGACGGAGCAAGGAAGTGGGATTAATTGGACAGCTTTCAAAGAGCCGACACAGGCACGATGGACCGAATGGCCACCACAGAAACCCCACAGTGCAGATAGAGGCCATTTCGGCCCATCGAGCCTGCACCGACACATATCCCACCCGATCCCCGTAACCCCTACACCAACACATATCCCACCCTATCCCCGTAACCCCACGTATTTAATCCCCCTAACACTAAGGGTCAATTTATCATAGCCAATCAACCTAACCCGCACATCTTTGGACTGTGGGAGGAAACCGGAGCACCCGGAGGAAACCCACGCAAACACGGGGAGAATGTGCAAACTCCACACAGACAGTCACCCGAGGCCGGATTCGAACCCGGGTCCCTGGCGCTGTGAGGCAACAGTGCTAACCACTATGCCACCGTGCTGTCCAATTAATCCCACTTCCTTGCTCCGTCCCCATACCCCTGCAAATCTTTCCATTTCAAGTATATATCCAATTCACTTTTGAAAGTCACTTTTGAATCGGCTTCCACCACCCTCCCTCTGTGCTGTATGATTCTAAGAGACATTCTTTTGCAGATTGGACGGGGTCTGTCAGTTCCCTCCCCAACCTCCCAGATACAGTGCTGTGTTCTTGTACAATTCTTTATCCAAACAACAGGAAGGCTAAAGAGCTAGTGAAACTCTGCCAGCGAAGCCAAGAGTTTAAGTGTGAGTTGGGGGAATTCAAAGGGGTGGAAATTATGCTACTGTTGTATAAAGCTCTGGTCAGAACCCATCTGGAGTATCGTATTCAGTTCTGGACACCACACCTCAGGAAGGATATATTGGCCTTGGAAGGAGTGCAGCGCATATTCACCAGAAGGATACCAGGGCTAAAAGCATAAAATTGTGAGGACAGGTTGCATAGATTAAGCTTGTATTCCCTTGAGTATAGAAGATTAAGGAGTGATATAATTGAGGTGTTTAAGTTGATTAAAGCATTTGATACGGTAGATAGAGGGAAACTATTTCCTCTGGTGGGGGAGTCCAGAAAAAGGGGGCATAAACTTAAAATTGGAGCTCGGCCATTCAGGGGTGATGTCAGGAAGCACTTCTTCACACAGAGAGTAGTGGAAATCTTGAACTCTCGCCCTCAAAAAACTGTTGAGCCTAGGTCAATTGAAAATTTCAAAACTGAAATTGATATATTTTTGTTAGGCCAGGGTATTAAGGGGGCTGAATGGCCTACTCCTGTTCCCATGGTGCTGGAATTCATGTTCACAATTGCCACTGTGTTGGAAGCCCATTTCCCTGCCACAAGCGTTCTTGGCTCACTGCAGAAAATATGTGTAGCCTTTATAGACCTCATTTTGTTCAAGTAATATTTCATAAATGAAAGCTGCTCCCACACGACTTCCAGGATTGGATCAAATTGTAAAATTCTGTGGCTTTTGCTCTACGATTATAAATTCACCCCTTCTCAAGTATTTTAAAACTGACCTGGCTGCAGAATTAGAACGAGATTCTGATTAAAATTTCTCTCTCTAAATTTGCAAGTGTATTTGCATAGTCGTCTTCCTAAACCCTCTGTCTAATTAGATCAGTTGCAATCAATGAGCTAAGTACTAAGTGGGCTTTACTTGGAGTTTATTCAATCCACAGCTGCCAGTCAGAGAACAGTTAGACTGATTTGACATATCTGGCCTGAGCCATTCCGATGAAAAATGTAACAGACTCGCTGTGGCTCAGCCTGCTCTGCACAACATTGCTCAATATTTAGTTAAAGCTGCAATTTTTCTGCCCTCTCAAACCAATCTATCACTAAAACTCATTATTACAAAAGTACATACTGGTTCTTTTGCTAATCTGATGTGACAACACACAGAACCTGTGAAAAGAACTGTATCTCTGCCATTGCTTTGAAAATGCAAAAGAAAAAGAAAACATATCAACACTGTGGCATGTTAATACATATCCCCTTCCAGCTGGTAATCTCCTGCTCTTTTTCCAATAGCCCTTTTCTAAAACACCTTGGTAGGTTTTGCTGTATTAAAGGTGCTTTATAGGTGCAAGATGTTGTTATTTTAACTTCAGTTACTTTTGTGTGACTGAGGCTTTCCTGGGGCTTTCATTCCATACAGAAACACCACTACTGATTAATGTAACATCTTTTGAAGGATTTATTTTTTTAACGAGGTCGACACATGTTCAAAAGACGCTTGTACATGAACATCAAGACTCTCTTTCCCTCTTTTATTAAGAATGCATTGCAAGTTTCGACCGAGATCACTATTAACATAATATTCTTTAAAAAAAATTACCTTGAACATAGAAATCAAGTTTAAACCTGGACCTCCAGGTCGTGCACTTTAACAGCAAGTAAAGCTTATAGCTTATTTCAGAAGAAGATAAAAAACCATCAAAAGTGATGCAGGGCTTTGAAAAGTGGACGATACAATTAAAATTGTGCAAATCTAGCATTTTTACACGCTGCCATTTTACTGTGCATTCATCTCTGCTTCAAAAAGCTTCTTTTTTAATCACTTCAATTTCCGATGTGCTCAGCTTATGCTGACAGTGTTTTAAAAGCACCAGTGAGATTTACCTAAATATTTTATTACTTGTTGAAATCAATTGAATCTTATCAATACAATATAGGGTGTAAATCATTGGAAGTTCACATTCACCCACCAAATCAATTTTCACACATTAGGTCTATTAGGTTATTGAAAGGTGTGTGACAGATGGTGGCAAGGAATGGAGGACTGTACCTGTGAAATATACCTCCTTTCAGTCACATATTGATCGAGGATGGACTGCACTGCTGAGAGACCGTGGAACCAGCACTGTCTGAATCAATATTATCTTTCAAGATTAATTCAGCTATGACAGAGTGCCCTTACTGCTAAAGTGAATGAGCAAAGTTGTTGTGGGTGATTTAAAAAAAAGTCAACCCAATTTGGACTAAATGCAAAGTTCTCAAAATGCTTAATAAAACTAATGCAGTAATTTAAATGAAAGCCATAAATAGGTACTGTTTTATCCTGTAATTTAACCCCTGTATTGAACAACTTCATGTAAACTTAAATTTATCACTCAAGACTTTATTCTAATTAAGGTTTTTGAGTGTTTGATTACCCACGCTTTCTTAATCCAAGAATTAATCAGGGAACGACTGGAGGAATGAGTCATTTAATCAGGAGGCATAGTGATTTTTAGGTGGGATAATGAGGTTCTGCATGTTGAGAGAAAAGGTGAGCAGTGAAACGATGCAAACAGAGCAAAGGTCGGGTTAGAAATCTCCCCACGTCATTTTTTTTAACAATTCTAAATATTAATATTTGCATTTATTTTCTTGCAAGATGGTCATGTCTTAATTACACAAGTATGTGAAGTTGAATTCTACTACCAACACATTTATTGCAAATGAAAATACTTTCTTTTTTAACATGCATCAACAGGACAGCTGACTGTACTCATGGAATCATAGACATTTACAGCACAGAAGGAGGCCATTCGGCCCATCGTGTCTGTGCTGGCCGAAAAAGAGCTATCCAGCCTAATGCTCTGTCCATTGAACTGTAGGCGCTTTCAGCACCAGTCCCTGGGGGCCATTTTCTTTAGCATTGTGTTGCTTATCAATGGGATTATTATAATATTACAGCAAATAAATAATTTGATTTCCTTGTGCCTTTATGCTGCGCCAGTCATTGTACCTTTCCCCACTAGCATCGTACTGGGGATGAGGATCTTTTGCTTTATTCCCCCTTTCGAATATAAAATATCCATACATACACTCCATTTAAAAGGACAATGCACATACTAGTAGGATGCAACAATCACAGGGTTTCCAATAGCACCAACTCTAAAGCAACCTTCTACCACTTCACATGACAAAAAGTGCAGTTTCGCATTTGTGGAATAAACATAAAATAGGGCCCTTTTAATGTACAGTATGGTGCTTTTTTTGGACTAGTTTAAATGATATAATACAGGATTCCAAAAGCTTCTGTTACATAACATGTTTCCATAAAATGTTTCATACTATATATTCAGCCTGTACTTTAAATAAAGCAAGAGCTAACAGGAATAAAACTTTCAGGGAGGCATATCTGTTACACATCATGGTGCCACTCATTCCGCCTCTTCATTTAACAATTTTATTTTGCTTGTACTTCATTGAGGGCCCCTCTGCACCAATGCCATAAAGGCATGGAAATAAGGCACAGACGACACTGTGGTCATGTTCACTTGTCACTTTAATAGGAAAATGCTAAATTGTCCACTTCATGGGCATATGGTGTGAGTACTTGGCTTAATTGGCACAAAAAATGCACATTTGTTCGGGGGGGGGGGGGCGGGGGATGCAGAGGGGCTGTATACTCCGTCATTTCATTAGCATAATGTGAACTACAATTTCACGGCAATTATGCCCCACTTGGGCCGAGTGGGCAACTGAGCCATAGGGACCAAGAAAGTTCTTGGTCTACCCTGAATTAGCTGATCGCAATCAGGGCAGCAGTGTGGTTGCTAGATTTCACTTCAGTGTCCTAAGGTTGCGGAGGGATAAAATTGGCTTTGATGTTCTCTGCTAATGACCAATTTGCAAGCACACACCCCATCGTTTTCCTTCCATTAAGATGAATGGGTGGAAAATCACAGGCTGTGCACCCGTAATTTCCTTAGGTGTGTTCCCTGGCAGTGTCGGAATATAGAATTGCCCCAACTGTTTATGGCTACATATGGAGAATGGTCATTTGGTGTCTGCATCCATGGAATTGAACCCACTTTCCAGCATTTTCTGCTTTTATTTCAGATTTCTAGCATCCGCAGTATTTTGCTTTTGTTTGTCTCTTACAGGCTGGTTAAAGGGCATGTAAACTGTCAGGAAGATTGTGAGTGACTTCTGGGGGACAATGGGTAGGGGAATGGGCAGAAATGTGGCCAATGCAGTTCAACATAGATAAATGGGAGGTAGTACATTTTGGGAATATACCCTAAATAGTAAAGTTCTCAAGGGAATGGAGGATCATATTATTGAAACATATAAGATTGTGAAGGGGCTTGATCGGTGGATGTGGTGAGGATGTTCCCAATGATGGGTGAAACTAGAACTAGGGGGCATAATCTTAGAATAAGGGGCTGCTCTTTCAAAACTGAGATGAGGAGAAACTTCTTCACTCAGAGGATAGTAAGTCTGTGGAATTTGCTGCCCCAGAAAGCTGTAGAAGTTACATCATTAAATAAATTTAAAACAGAAATAGACAGTTTCTTAGAAGTAAAGGGAATTAGGGGTTACGGGGAGCGAGCAGGAAATTGGACATGAGTCTATGTTCGGAACGGTCATGGCCCTGTGGGTAACGGAGCGGACCCAGGAGCCATGCAGCCTGGTTCTGCTCCTACTTCTTGTGTTCTAATTATGTATTAGATTTCAGGAGATGGTTCTATTCCTGTTCCTGGCTGGGGTGGAGATCACCTTTTACAGAAGGTAAGTACTGTAGAAAATATAGGGACAGTGATCTCCTGGACGAGTTTCGATCGCCTAGATGGGTCGGAGAGGAATTTCCCAGATTTCTTTTCTCCCAAATTGGCCATTGTGTTTTTTATCTGGTTTTTCGCCTCTCCCAGGAGATCACATGGGTTCAGGAGGGATGTAGATTGATAGTAGATTTGAGGTTAGGATCAGATCAGCCATGATCTTACTGAATGGTGGAGCAGGCTCGAGGGGCTGATTGGCCTACTCCTGCTCCTATTTCTTATGTTCTTATGTTCTTTTAAGGAGGGAGGGTGGGGGGGGGGGGCGGTGGGGTTGCGGGGGGGCAGTTGGGGGAGATACACATATCTTTAGAAACAGGATTCAGGTGGAAAAAGCTGTAGAGAGGACAAATAGGGTTCTGGGTATGATATATGAGGATACCAAATACAAAAATAGAGTTGATGGTGAATCTGTACAAGTCACAGATTACGCCACAATTGTAGTACAATATATGATTTTGGACACCTCACTATAGAGATGATATTGTAGCCATAGAAAAGGTACAATGCATTGACTGTAACTGTAACAAGGATGAGAGGTTTCAAAAACGAAGGCCTCGATATTGATAGGGGCGGGTTGTGTATGTGTGGGTGGGGGTGAGTTTTAGATGGAATACCTAGAAATCCTGGTTTTCCAGCTTTCTGTGGAAATGTTGTTCTTTGACAGGATCCCCGCCCGGAGGTCTGTCTGATTGACAGGTTTGGCTTCCAGTCGGGCGGGAGCACTCTGGAGCAGGCTGCGGCCGCAGGTGAGGAGCCTGCAGTTGCTACTGGGAGCATGGTGGGGGGTCTGATCCCGACTCCAATGGGTCTTTGTATGGGGGATCTGATGGAGGGGGTCCAATCCAAGGGAAGAAGGTAAGCTTGGTGGGGCCGGGGGGAAGCACTCCTGCTCCTCCTGGCCCACAAGCAGAGCTGTAAAGGCACTCACCTTTTCCCCGAAGCTGTTCTCACCTCCCTTCAGTGGCTGGGTTTCCCGAGGCTTGGGAATCCCAGCCAGCCAATCTGAGGCTGCCAGCCTCATTAAAAATATTAAAATTGCCAACCCGCCTCCTGGGAGCGGGTTGGCTGACTGCCCCCTGTCCAGCCTCCACTAAACCTGGAAGAGGGTGGGTTGGGGTGGGGTTTGAGATTTTAAAATTTTAACATCCCCAACCCACCCATATTTGGGGGTTAAAATTCACCCCTAAGACCCTTTTGCTGGAGCAGAATGGGGAGATCTAATAGAAGGGCTCAAAATTTTGAAAAGGTTTGAGAGGTCAGTAGTGAAAGGTAATTTTGCGAATTGGAAACAGAGTGACGCTAGTTTAGGATTAGTACTAGAAGCACTAAAGAGGACATGAGAAGAAAGTTTTGACACAAAGGGTGATTTGCTATGGAATGCATTACCACAAGTAGGTATGGAAGCTCAATCAGTTGTGACCTTTAAGCAAGAACTAGATTAAACACTTGAAGAAAAATATTTAAGGGGACAGGAAAAAGCAGGAGGATAGGAGTAGAGTAGAGAAGTTTTATATGGAACTACCACTGGCACAGACATGATGGGCCAAATTGCTGGGTATGGTAGTGTAATGGTTAGGCTACTGGACTAGTAATTCCAACCTGGACAAATAATCCAGAGAAGGTGAGTTTAAATCCCAGCATGGTCGTTTGAGAATTTTAAGTCAATGGAAATAAAACTTGGGAGAGCTGTAAAACGGGCTGCCGATTCGTTATCACCAGTTTTACACTATTGCACAAAGTCAAAATTGCACCCCAGGCTGCTTCTAAGTTCTTGCAAGTATTTTTAACTTTTGGCAATAGTGTGAAGTGGGGGATTTCAGATCGGTTGCCAGTTATACACCCTGCCTAATTTTTATTTCAATGAAAGCCAATTGAAAAAAAATTAGGTGTGACATATAATGAGCAGCCGATACAATTATTGCCCAAAGCTAAAACTAACCACCTTGGGTGTAAAAAATACTAGCATTTCTGTTAATCCTTTGATATAGAGGGCTGGATTTTCATTGTGGAGGCAGGTAGGAGGCGGGACTACAACTTTCGGGGTTGTAGTCCCGCCTCCATCGAGTTGTGGCCAACCTACTCGATTTTCACTTGATTGACCTTGTTGAGCCCACACAGTGGGCTCAGCAGGCCAATTAAGGACTACCCGACAACAGGTGATGTCACAGATTGATATTGCATCTGTCAAGACCTTTTGACAGATGAAATATCAGCGTTTGACAGCTGTTTGAAGCTGTCAAACACTGACAATCTGTATGCTGTTAATTCCTTCCTCTCAGAATGATTTAGAGATCTCCCCGGAACAGAAAGCTGAATGCTGCAATTTTTGACCATTCGCGGCCATTCTGCTTTCTGTGCCAGTGAGATGAGGGACGCCCGAGACCTGAAGGAAGGAAGGCTGTAAAGGTAAGTAAAACTTCTTTAAACATTTTAAACACACCAAACACACTTACCTCTGCACTCATGCCCCCATCACTCACCTGAACACCGGACATCTCGACCCCTCCAAGCCCTTCAGCCCGATGGCCCGCCTCGCTAACTTGGCGTGGTTTGGAGCTGTCGGGAATCCCACACTTCAAGAATGAAAATAGGGATTAGGCTAAAAACTGCCTGTTAACAGGCAGTTAATTGGCACTAATCCCCTTCCCGCCTAGGGGAGGCGGGTCCCAGTGCGGGTCGGGTACCCGCCTCCTTTGAAACTGGCATGGAGGCGGGTTGGGGGCAGGATGGGTTCGTGCCCCCCGATTTTGGGATTTTAACCTCCCACACGCCTCCAATCCCGCCTCCACGGCCCAATGAAAATCCTGCCCAGAGACTCCTAGACAAACTCAACAATATTTCATACATACATCCACTTAAAACTGGAAATGAGATGCAAGCAGCATTATAGATCATCTTGTTGGAGATAAGAACCGGTACATTTTGATATCCATTCTTGTGTCGGATTAGCTGGAAGTTTTGTGAGCCAACGACTGTGCCTTTTTCCATCTATCTCGGTACCTGGAGTTTTATACGCCTATTAGGTTGCTTTATCCATACTAATTAACTAACTGTGTTAATTACTAATTACTTTATGTGTTTGAAGGAATGCATACATTATTGCCAATGGACTGGATCCCCAAACAATATGGTCCACAATTTTCCACAAATTAGCCCCAAGAGGAATACACTTAGGGCAATATTTCCTCCTCACCCCCTACTGTGATGGAACACTGATAATCTACCCAGTGGCCCATTAAAATCTTGCATTTATATAGCACCTTTCACGACCACCGGACATCTCAAAGCGCTTTACAGCCAATTAAGTACTTTTGGAGTGTAGTCGCTGCTGTAATATAGGAAACGCGGCAGCCAATTTGCACACAGCAAGTGCCCACAAACAGCAATGTGATAATGACCCGAAAATCTGTTTTTGTTATGTTGATTGAAGGATAAGTATTAAGCTCATGGTCTACAGAGCAGTAGTGATAACCCACCCTGCTGTATGCCTCAGAAACATGGACCATGTAGAGCAGGCACCTCAAAGCACTGGAGAGGTACCACCAACGCTGCCTCCGCAAGATCCTGCAAATCCATTGGCAGGATAGGCGCACCAACATCAGTGTTCTTGCTCAGGCCAACATCCCCAGCATCGAAGCTTTGAACACGCTCAATCAGCTCCGATGGACGGGTCACATTGTCCGCATGCCCTATACGAGACTCCCAAAACAAGCGCTCTACTTGGAGCTCCAGCACGGCAAGAGATCCCCAGGTGGGCAGAGGAAACGCTTCAAGGACACCCTCAAAGCCTCCTTGAAAAAGTGTAACATCCCCATCGACACCTGGGAATCCCTGGCCCAAGACCGCACAAAGTGGAGGAGAAGCATCCGGAAAGGCGCCGAACACCTCGAGTCACTTCGCCGGGAGCAAGCGGAAGCCAAGCGCAGGCAGCACAAGGAGCGCACGTCAGCCCAAGCATCCGACCCACCCGCCCCTTCAACCACCGTCTGCCCCACCTGTGACAGAGACTGTAGGTCCCGCATTGGACTCATCAGTCACCTGAGAACTCATTTTTAATGTGGAAGCAAGTCATCCTCGGTTCCGAGGGACTGCCTAAGAGGAGAAGAAGAAGAAGATTGGCCCCAGGACACTGGGGATAACTCCCCTGTTCTTCTTCAAAATAGTGCCATGGGATCTTTTACGTCCACTTGAGAGAGCAGACGGGACCTCAGTTTAATGTCTCATCCAAAAGATGGCACCTCTGACAGTGCAGCACTCCCTCAGTACTGCACTGGAGTGACAGCCTAGATTTTTGTGTTCAAGTCCCTGGAGTGGGACTATGAATCTATAACCTTCTGTACTCGGAGAGCAAGAGTGCTACCAACTGAGCCACAGCTGACACTTAAAACTTAACTATTGAGAATAACCAAGTTCAGCCATCAATCAAAATTGAGATTTGAACTTTCGTCTCCATTATATAAATCTGATGTTACATTATTAGATCTTACCATGTGCGTAATATAAATAAAGCAAATGACAGATGTGTTTTAAACAATGCAGGTACATGCTAAAAATTGCACTTTGCTAGATTTTCTCCCAGACTAAAAGTTGATAAATCTCAAGGACTGGATGACCTACATCCTAGGGTTTTGAAAGAGGTGGCCATTGGGATAGTGGACGCATTGGTTGTCATCTTCCAAAATTCTATAGATACTGGAATGGTTCCTGCAGATTGGAGGATAGCAAATGTAATCCCACTATTTAAGAAAGGAGGGAGAGAGTAAACAGGGAACTACAGACCTGTTAGCCTCACATCAGTAGTTGGGAAAATGCTGGAATCTATTATAAAGGATGCAATAACTGGGCACTTAGAAACTAATAGTAAGATTGGGCAGAGTCAACATGGATTTATGAAAGGGAAATCCTGTTTAGCAAACCTATTGGAGTTCTTTGAGGATGTAACTAGTGGAGTAGACAAAGGGGAACCGGCAGATGTGGTGTATTTGGATTTTCAGAAGGCCTTCGATAAGGTCCCACACAAGAGGTTGGTGTACAAAATTGGGGCACATGGAATTGGGGGCAATATACTCGCATGGATTGAGAATTGGTTAACAGACAGAAAACAAAGAGTAGGGATAAACGGGTCTTTTTTCAGGATGGCAGGATAAATGTGAAGAAAAAACAGAAAGGCAGAGTATTTCCTAAATGGTGAAAGATTGGGGAATGCAGATGCTCAAAGGGACCTGGGTGTCCTTGTACATGAGTCACTGAAAGTGAATGCGCAGGTGCAGCAAGCCATTAGGAAGGCAAATGGTATGCTGGCCTTCATTATAAGAGGATTTGAGTACAGGAGTAAAGAAGTCTTACTCCAATTATATAGGGCCTTGGTGAAACCACACCTGGAGTACTGTGTACAATTTTGGTCTCCTTACCTAAGGAAGGATATACTTGTCATAGAGGGAGTGCAACGAAGGTTCATGAGATTGATTCCTGGGATGGCAGGACTGTCGTATGAGAAGAGATTGAGTAAACTAGGCCTGTATTCTCCTGAATTCAGAAGAATGAGAGGGGAATCTCATTGAAGCATACAAAATTATTACAGGGCTTGATAAGGTGGATGCTGGGAGAATGTATCCCTTGGCTGGGGAGCCTAGAACCAGGGGCCACAGCCTCAGGATGAAGGGTAGGCCATTCAGGACTGAGATGAGAAGAAATTTCTTCACACAGAGGGTGGTGAATCTTTGGAATTCTCTATCCCAGAGGGCTGTGGAGGCTTAGTCATTGGGTATATTCAAAACAGAAGTCGATAGATTTCTGACTAGTAAGGGCATCAAGGGATATGGCGATAGGGCCGGTGAATGGAGTTGAGGCAGAAGATCAGCCATGATCTCAATTAATGATGGAGCAGGCTTGAAGGGCCGAATGGCCTACTCCTGCTCCTATTTCTTATGTTCTTATTTAATACCTTTATTTGACAAAAGAAACTCTGGCGAGAGATATAGCTTTACCCATAGTATTTGGTTAGTAGGAAAATTATGGCCCATTATCTGATGGAAAGGGTAGTAAAGAAAGAAAATAAAAGTAGTATTTGACAATTAAGCACTTTGGTTCATAAGTACAGTGGTCAAGAAAAAAGTTTCCTTCCAGCATTAACCAATGAATTAGGGAGAGAGTAGGCAAATCTGAGAAATATGAAGAAAATAGAAAGTGGCAAAAGACCTGGGGGTAATTTTGACTTTCTGCGATAGTGCAAAACAGGTGATAGCACGCTGAAAATCTTCCAATTTTTATTTCCATTGAAGTCAATGAGGGGAGATGTAAAACGAGCTACCGATTCGCTGTTACCCATTTTACGTTATCGCACAAAGTCAAAATCTACCCCTTGGAGTCAGAGAAGAGACAAGAAGGTACTTGGGAGAAAAAGAAAGTGAAGCATTTGGAGTCTGGCAAAAGGAAGTCTCCAACAAAAAAAACGACATTCCTGACCTGTGAAAGTCAGTGCATTTTTGGGACTTACAAACAATACCCATTCATTTTTTTAAATTAGTTTTATTTCAGAAAAGATTTCACAAAATGTTTTATTTGTGATGTGTAATTGTGGGTAAAGTTTCTAACTGAAACTCGAGGAATATGACCCCCCCACTCAGAAAGCGTTGTAGTCTGAAGATAGAATGGAGTGGCCCAGTGGCAACATTTGCCATTTTGACGAGCCAGTTTCTTCAAAGCAGTCACTGCTTTAGAATCACAGCAGAGAATTGTGTTCGATGAAGTGCCAGATTTTGTTGGATTTTCGTTTCAAAATATTGCAGATAAAAACCCCGTCCATTGCTAATTTGGCACAGTAAGCAGATTGTGATTTAAACTCACGAAAATTCCAAACCAAACCAACTTGTTTTGTAGCACACCTTGTTTGAAGGTAAGCTGTATTGACATTGGCCCAGAAATTCATAGGCCGAATGGAAGTGCTGGTTTTCTGCATGCACTGCACATGCGCGGGAAACCGGCACTTCCGTCGAACGCGCGCACAGGAGAGGCTGCGCGTGCGCTTTGAACTTAGATTTTTTTTTGCAGGTTTTCCCGGGATCGTAAGCCTGCAGGATTTAGAAATATAAAAAGCAGGCGTAAGGCCTGCGTTTTACAAGGTAAGTGGTCAATTAATTAAAATTAAAACATTTTTTCCACAGGTTTATTATTTTTAAATACTTTAAAGCAAGGTAAGTTTATTTTTAGCCCCGTTAGAATATAAAATTATTTTTTTCAAAAATTTAAATTATTGTTTAAAATAGTTATTTAATGTAATTTATAGTTTATTTAAAAAGTGTGATTTAAAAAAAAATGTATTTGAAGGTTTACAGCTATTTTGGGGCCGTAGTATTTATAAGTCTTGACAGGTCTTCCTGTCAGACTTATGAATGGAGCATTCCCTCCTCCGATTGGCTGCCCATGGCTCATGTGATCCCAGGGGACGCATCGAACTAACTGCGCCCCTGGGATACGCAAGCACTGTGTGCCGGCAGCTGGGCCAGGCCCCGGATCGGAATTCCAAGGGGCCCTACAGCTCAACTGCCGGCGTGCAAGGTACGTGCAGGTCGGGGGCTGCGGGAAGCCCCTGACCCGAATTTCTGGGCCATTGTAATGTCTTACTTTCCTGGAGAGCTTGTTTTTGTGAAGACCAATCCCTGAGCAACATGCTCCCTTTGTTGTTTTGTATGGATCAGTAAGTACTGTAAATACTGTAAGTAAAAATCAACTGGCGACACTCTTAAAAAAACACAATAAGAGAAGATTATGCAGATTTGCAGTGGCATAAGCAGAATGATATCTATTTAATCCATTGAAAATGCTTATCTAATCTGGTTTTTAATTTAGATCCAGCTACAAGGTTGTGATTGGAAGGAGCTTAAGTATAATCAAATTAGATTAATTCTTTAATCGTCTGTCCAGCCAAAGAGAGAAAAAAAGATAAGAAAACATTTGACCAAAAATTTTGAAGGTATAACGCCTGAAAAGTTGTTTTACTCATTCCTTTTCATAATTGTATCCCTACTTTCAGTTAATTGTCAGCTGTGGCTCAGTGGGTAGCACCCTCACCTCTGCGTCAGAATGGTTGTGGGTTCAAGTCCCAATCCAGAGACTTGAGTATCAAAATCTAGGCTGACGCTCCAGTGCAGTGCTGAGGGAGTGCTGCACTGTTGAAGGTGGCTGATTTTCGGATAAGATGTTAAACCAAGGCCTCTTCTGTTTTCCCAGGTGGACATTAAAGATCCCATGGCACTATTTCAAAGAAGAGCAGGGGAGTTCTCCCCGGTGTCCTGGCCAATATTTATCGCTCAATCAACATCACTAAAACAGATTATCTGGTCATTATCACATTGCTGTTTGTGGGAGCTTGCTGTGTGCAAATTGGTTACCGCGTTTCCTACATTACAACAGTGACTAAAGTGCTTTGGGACGTCCTGAGGTTGTGAAAGGTGCTATATAAATGCAAGACTTTCTTTTTTTTCTAAGGTTAATTTGAATGTTTTTCAATGATGAGATTGATTGGTTGAAGGTGTGGTCTAACTGATTGGTTAATTTCGATCAACCAATTGGTGGTAATCTACTTTAGTGCAGACTTGGCTGATGCCAAAGCTGAGAAGTGCAAGGTAATGCTATTAATATGAAACTATTATAGCAGGAAGAATACTTTTTTATACAACTTGACCTGTGTACGGAAGGTATGGGATTTTGAAAAAGAAGGATTTGTAAGGGAACTCATGTTGATTATTAGGGGCGCTTAGGTCCAGTAACTTCCAAAGAATGATTTTCATTGGACTTGGGTGAGTTGCGGGAACCTGAGCCGAGACTTAGTTCACGTATGTAAAAGATACCCACTGCGTATATTTGTTGGCTCATTAGCAATATCCATTTTCATGAAAATCATGTTTTATATTAAGAGATCTATGAAACTCCTTGAGGGCTTGCTATCAGTTATTTTAAAAAAGTTTCCGATTCTCGCAAATTATAACTTTTCAGCCAAAAGTGTTGCCATATGGTGCATAATAACATGAAATGGTGTGTATTAAATCATAAGTGTACTGATTATATTTAAAGTATCCAGCAGAATGAATGTGTCACTTGTTCTCCTATTGAGATCTATGACAATTGCTTTCAGTAGGCCCTATTACATTAGAACTGAGTGCTGATTAATTTGCTCGTCCTCTACTCTGCCTCATTATCTGTCAGTAAAGCCTGAACAGCCCTGTCCCATTCTGGCCTGGAATGACTTATAACTTGATTAGATTCATTCTTAATAATGTTCATTCTTTGACCACGATGGTCTATTTTCCTTAAATGAAAGGTTTCTTGTGATGCAGCTGGGCACACAGCTGTGGTGTGCTAATCAATAAGAAAATGAAAAGACCACAACAAAATGGTGTGTTCACTATAAGAACATAAGAAATAGGAGCAGGAGTAGGTTATTCGGCCCTTTGAGCCTGCTCCGCCATTCAATAAGATCATGGCTGATCTTCTACCTCAACTCCACCTTCCTGCACTATCTCCATATCCCTTGATTCCCTTAATATCCAAAAATCTATCGATCTCTGTCTTGAATATACTCAACGACTGAGCATCCACAGCCCTCTGGGGTAGAGAATTCCAAAGATTCACCACCTTCTGAGTGAAGAAATTTCTTTTCATCTCAGTCCTAAATGGCCGACCCCTTATGCTGAGACTGCGACCCCTGGTTCTAGACTCCCCAGCCAGGGGAGACATCCTCCCAGCATTTACCCTATCAAGCCCTGTAAGAATTTTCTACATTTCAGTGAGATTCTTCTAAACTCTAGGGAATATAGGCCTAGTCTACTATCTTATATGTCAGACATGTGGGTTATTTTACACATGTACTTTCACATTTATCTCTTAAGGGGTGAAATTCCTTTCTTTAATATGAGCAAAGCATGTAGACTTGAGTTTAGAGCCTGCCCTCATCAAACACCGCTGTCAACTTTGGGCTGCTTATTAATTAGCGAAGACGGGCGTTTCATCCTCTGGATCTTTATAACAACTGATCTTTATGGGCTAGATGTGCAATACAGTTAGTGTTGATGTCGGGTTTAAGAGGGAAGCCAGCCAGATCAAACTCTGATAGGTGGTGAGAGACCATCTTGCACAGCTTGACTTCATGCTGACTGCAGTATAGGTGCGAATTAATATCTCTATAAAGTTCCCAGGTGGTTGGTTTGATTTTGCTGCAACTGAAATCTTAGCAAGGATCTGGAGTCAACCTAATGGTTGTCACTGAATGAAATGCTCTATTGGAAAGTAGGATGTTAAGTTCAGGTCGATTAGAGGAGGACTTACCAAATTGCTCATGGAGACCCAGTTTCTTATCCTTATACTTCAATGTGAAGATTCTCCTTTTAAGCTCAAACAATTAAAACAATAAAGTGAATAACAAATAAATAAAACATCCAGCAGGGCAAGTAACCCTTACCCAGCTTTTGTCCAATCTGTAAGAAAGTGCACCTCTCAGCTGTGGTACATCTGAGTCCCCCCTGTAGGAAATGTGTGCAAAGAACCTGTGGGAGATCTGCCAAGCTGCATGTACCTGGAGCTAAGAAAAAGCAATAGGTATAGGCTCCCCTGCTGCAGGTCCACTGCCTACTCGTCACCCTCCTTCTACCCCCACAAAAGCTAAGAGGATCCCTAAGTTAATCTCTGAATGGGCACTTCATTATACCCCTCACCCACTGTCCCTTCCCCTAGGTGCAGCCTTCCTAACAAGGAAGCACCTTGAGTGCGAGTCATCAAAGAGTGCTGTGAGTTTGGGTAAGTGTGAGAGTTCTTTAATTGTTATTTCTCTTTAAATCATTCTTGATAAGATTACTTAAGCAGTTTAAGTAAAGGGGAAAAGTTAAATATTTGGGATTCTGTTGTTTAAGAAGAGTAAAACAAGGTTACACTGCAGTAGAAGTAAATTGGCACAGCAGGCAGTGGAAACCAGTTTTCTAACCAATCAGCAGGGGTGACTCATTTGGCTGTAAACAAACAAACAGTATAAAAAGACCAGTCCTACTGCGAGCAAGCACTGAGTGCGAGTCATCAAAGAGTGCTGATAGTTTGGGTAAGTGTGAGAGTTCTTTAATTGTTATTTCTCTTTAAATCATTCTTGATAAGATTACTTAAGCAGTTTAAGTAAAGGGGAAAAGTTAAATATTTGGGATTCTGTTGTTTAAGAAGAGTAAAACAAGGTTACACTGCAGTAGAAGTAAATTGGCACAGCAGGCAGTGGAAACCAGTTTTCTAACCAATCAGCAGGGGTGACTCATTTGGCTGTAAACAAACAAACAGTATAAAAAGACCAGTCCTACTGCGAGCAAGCACTGAGTGCGAGTCATCAAAGAGTGCTGATAGTTTGGGTAAGTGTGAGAGTTCTTTAATTGTTATTTCTCTTTAAATCATTCTTGATAAGATTACTTAAGCAGTTTAAGTAAAGGGGAAAAGTTAAATATTTGGGATTCTGTTGGTTTAAGAAGAGTAAAACAAGGTTACACTGCAGTAGGAGTAAATTGGCACAGCAGGCAGTGGAAACCAGTTTTCTAACCAATCAGCAGGGGTGACTCATTTGGCTGTAAACAAACAAACAGTATAAAAAGACCAGTCCCAGAGCGAGCAAGCACTGAGTGCGAGTCATCAAAGAGTGCTGTGAGTTTGGGTAAGTGTGAGATAGGGTAAGTGGGGTGTTAGGTGCTCTTTTCAAACTTTAACTCTGTGGGTTGTAGTTAATAAGGCCTTTCTGGTGCAGAGTGACTGTTGGTAAACCATTTAACTGGTGTAATTAGAGGGATTGATTTAATTTAAATCCAATTAATTAAAGGGGATACTAGCATCTAAAATCGGGTAGAGGGTGTCCATAATTAACAATAAAAAATTAAATTAATTACATAGAATGGAGCAGGTGATGTGTTACTGTTGCGACATGTGGGAGCCGGTGGACCCCATTGAGGCTCACGGTGATTACGTCTGTGACAAGTGTCTGCTGCTACAGGAACTCCAGATCCATGTTGATGAGCTAGAGTCTGAGCTTCAGACACTGCGACACATCAGGGAGGGGGAGAAGTACCTGGACTCTGTATATCAGGAGGTGGTCACACCTATGAAGTTAATTAATTCAGATGTAGCCCATGGTCAGGGACAGGATGGTGTGACTACGAGTGAGGCAGGTACGGGGATCCAGGAGGTGGAGCTGGAGGAGCCACAGCCCTTGCTCTTGGCCAACAGGTTCGAGGTTCTTACCCCCTGTGGGGACAGGAGCAGGGACTGCAGGGAGGATGAGCAACCTGGCCACAGCACCGTGGAACGGGGGGGCCATTCAAGAGGGGGGAGTAAATAGAAATGTTGTAGTGGTAGGGGATAGTATTATTAGGGGGATAGATAGAGTTCTCTGCAGCCGAGAGCGAGAGTCCCGAAGGTTGTGTTGCCTACCCGGTGCCAGGGTTAAGGACATCTCCTCTGGGCTGGAAAGAAACTTGCAGTGGGAGGGGGTGGATCCAGTTGTCGTGGTCCATGTTGGTACAAACGACGTAGCTAGGACTAGGAAGCCGGTTCTGTTAAAGGAGTATGAGCAGCTAGGGGTCAAATTAAAAACAGAACCTCAAGGTTAATAATCTCTGGATTATTACCTGAGCCACGAGCGAATTTGGCTAGGACAAATAAAATAAGAGAGTTCAATGCGTGCATCAAAGACTGGTGTGGGAGAAATGGGTTTTGCTTCCTGGGACACTGGCACCAGTACTGGGGCAGGAGGGAGCTGTTCCGTAGGGACGGGCTTCACTTGGCCAGTGCTGGGATTAGAGTCCTGGCGGATCATATAACTAGGGCTGTAGAGAGGGCTTTAAACTAACTAGTGGGGGGGAGGTTCCTAGAGAGCAAATAATAAAAATGTCAACAGAGAAGGTCATAGACTTAGGTAGCAGTGGGGAAATTAAAATCCAGAGCGTGTCAGGAAGGGGCAGAAGGTATGGAGTAAAAGGTAAAGTAATAAAAAGGGCAAAAGTAGGAACTAAGTGTCACAAAACATATTTGAAAGTTCTCTATCTGAATGCACGTAGCATTCGTAACAAAATAGTCGAGTTAATGGCACAAATAACTACATATGGGTATGATCTTGTGGCCATTACAGAAACATGGCTGCAGGGTGACAATGCCTGGGAATTAAACATACCAGGTTATTTAACGATCAGGAAGGACAGGCAGGAAGGAAGGGGAGGTGGGGTGGCTATGTTAATAAAGGAAGGAATTACTGTAATACAGAGAAATGATATTGGGTCAAAAGATCAGGATAATGAAACAGTTTGGGTGGAGATAAGGAATAATAGGGGGGAAAAAACACTAGTGGGCGTAGTCTATAGGCCTCCGAACAGTTGCAACTCTGTTGGATGGAGTATCAATCAGGAAATAGTTGAGGCTTGTAATAAGGGAACATCTATAATTATGGGGGATTTTAACTATCATATTAATTGGACAAATCAGATTGGGCAGGGCTGCCTTGAGGATGAGTTCATTGAGTGTATTAGGGATGGGTTTCTTGAGCAGTATGTAACTGAACCGACCAGGGGGCAAGCAACCTTAGATCTGGTCCTGGAGACAGGATTAATTAAAAATGTCCTAGTAAAGGATCCCCTTGGAATGAGTGACCATAACATGGTTGAATTCCATATTCAATTAGAGGGTGAGAAGGTAGGATCTCAAACAAGCATGCTAAGCTTGAATAAAGGAGACTATGAAGGTATGAGAGCGGAATTGAGTAGAGTGGATTGGGAAAATAGATTAAAGGGTAAGACGATACATGATCAGTGGTGTACATTTAAGGAGTTATTTTACAACTTCCAAAAAATATATATTCCACTGAGAAGAAAAGGGTGTAAAAGAAAAGACAGCCATCTGTGGCTAAGTAAAGAAATTAAGGATAGTATTCGACTAAAAACAAGGGCATATAAGGTAGCCAAATCTAGTGGGAGGATAGAGGATTGGGAAAACTTTAAAAGACAGCAAAAAATAACTAAAAGATTGATTAAGAAAGGGAAGATAGATTATGAAAGTAAATTAGCAAAAAATATAAAAACAGATAGTAAGAGTTTTTATCTTATTCTTATATATATATAAAAGACCTCTTCTGTCTGTCTGTCTGTCTGTCTGTCTGTTCTCTATACGTTCGAAAGTTATAGAGCGTACCTACACGTGCGTCACATCAAAAGAAAGCTTACGATTACGAACCGGTCATAGGTGTATTTACTTTTCCGTCAGACAAAAATCGTGCCCACGGTATCCAAAAAACGTTCAAAATTCCGCTCATTCAATGGGAAAAGTTCCGCTCATTTGCTCATTAGCATTGAGTGACGTGAAGGTTGACCAATCGTTCGGTCGAGCGACCTGACAGTTGACCGACGGTTGACCAATCGCTGCATCACGGGGGCGGGTTCATTGTGCATGCGGGCGGGCCATCCTACAGTTGAGTGTTGAGTGACTTGACGATTGACCAATCCTACAGTTCAGTGACCTGAAGGTTGACCAATTGTGCGCGTGTGGGTGGGCCTTATCATTCTGAACCGAGGTGAGTGGCCGCCATCTTGATTCTTCACGATTTTTTTCCCACACTTTCTGTGTGTTAGGGAACTAAGGAAAATAACAATTTATTTGAGTTTTAAATTGTATTTAGCAACAGTAGGAAATGAAGTGATCCCCTGCCTTTCGCCCGGAGGCTCGCCTACTTTGACGGCCATTTTGAGCGGCTGTGCCGGCGCCGGGCGCAGCCTAGCAGCCCGGGATGCCTGGGCCTTGAGTTGCGGGCCGTGCCGGGAGCCGCCGCACACAAAACTTCCCCGCGGCGTCAACAGCCCCGCCCGAGAGCCCGACCCAAAACCACCAGGTCACCGGCCACGGCGGGCCATGCCGGGAGCTGCCGCGCACAAAACTTCCCCGCGGCTTCAACAGCCCCGCCCGAGAGCCCGACCCAAAGCCACCAGGTCACCGGCCGCGGTGGGCCGTGCCGGGAGCTGCCGCGCACAAAACCTCCCCGCGGCGTCAACAGCCTCGCCCCAGAGCCCGACCCAAAGCCATCAGGTGAGCGGCCACGGCGGCCCAGTCTCTCTCTCTCTCTCTCTCTCACACTCCCAATCTCTCTCTCTCTCACACTCCCAATCTCTCCCTCTCACACTCCTAATCTCTCTCTCTCTCTCACACTCCCAATCTCTCTTTCTCTCTCACACTCCCAATCTCTCTCTCTCTCTCACACTCCCAATCTCTCTCTCTCACACTCCCAATCTCTCTCTCTCTCACACTCCCAATCTCTCTCTCTCTCACACTCCCAATCTCTCTCTCTCACACTCCCAATCTCTCTCTGTCTCACTCCCAATCTCTCTCTCTCTCACACTCCCAATCTCTCTCTCTCTCACACTCAGAATCTCTCTCTCTCACACTCCCAATCTCTCTCTCTCTCACTCCCAGTCTCTCTCTCTCACACTCCCAATCTCTCTCACTCTCACACTCCCAATCTCTCTCTCACACTCCCAATCTCTCTCTCTCAGACTCCCAAACTCTCTCTCTCACTCCCAGTCTCTCTCTCTCTCTCTCACTCCCAGTCTCTCTCTCTCTCACTCCCAGTCTCTCTCTCTCACACTCCCAGTCTCTCTCTCTCTCACACTCCCAATCTCTCTCTCTCTCACTCCCAATCTCTCTCTCTCACTCCCAGTCTCTCACTCTCACACTCCCAATCTCTCTCTCTCTCACACTCCCAATCTCTCTCTCACACTCCCAGTCTCTCTCTCTCACACACTCCCAGTCTCTCTCTCTCACACTCCCAATCTCTCTCTCTCACTCCCAATCTCTCTCTCTGTCACACTCCCAATCTCTCTCTCACACTCCCAATCTCTCTCTCTCTCACACTCCCAATCTCTCTCTCTCACACACTCCCAATCTCTCTCTCTCTCACACTCCCAGTCTCTCTCTCTCACACTCCCAATCTCTCTCTCTCTCACACTCCCAATCTCTCTCTCTCTCACACTCCCAGTCTCTCTCTCTCTCACACTCCCAGTCTTTCTCTCTCTCGCACTCCCAATCTCTCTCTCTCACACTTCCAATCTCTCTCTCTCTCACACTCCCAATCTCTCTCTCTCTCTCACACTCCCAATCTCTCTCTCTCACACACACAATCTCTCTCTCTCTCACACTCCCAATCTCTCTCTCTCTCACACTCCCAATCTCTCTCACACTCCCAATCTCTCTCTCTCTCACACTCCCAATCTCTCTCTCTCTCACACTCCCAATCTCTCGCTCTCACACTCACAATCTCTCTCTCTCACACTCCCAATCTCTCTCTCTCTCACACTCCCAATCTCTCTCTCTCACACTCCCAATCTCTCTCCCTCACACTCCCAATCTCTCTCCCTCACACTCCCAATCTCTCTCTCTCTCACACTCCCAATCTCTCTCTCTCTCACACTTCCAATCTCTCTCTCTCACACTCCCAATCTCTCTCTCACACTCCCAATCTCTCTCTCTCTCACACTACCAATCTCTCTCTCTCACACTCCCAATCTTTCTCGCTCTCACACTCCCAGTCTCTCTCTCGCTCACACTCCCAATCTCTCTCTCTCACACTCCCAATCTCTTTCTCTCTCTCACTCCCAATCTCTCTCTCTCTCTCTCACACTCCCAGTCTCTCTCTCTCTCTCTCTCCCAATCTCTCTCTCTCACACTCCCAATCTCTCTCTCTCTCCTTCCCTCTCTCTCTCTCCTTCCCTCTCTCTCTCTCTCTCTCCTTCCCTCTCTCTGTCTCTCTCTCTCCTTCTCTCTCTCTCTCCTTCCCTCTGCCTCCCCTCTCTCCCTCCCTTCTCTCCCCCTCACCTCCCTCCCCCTCTCCTCCCTCCCCCACCTTCTCCCACCCTCCCTTCCATACCCCCCCTTCCCTCCCTCATCCTGCTCCCCACTTCCCTCCCTCCCCCTCCCCTTCCCTCCCTCCCCTTCCCTCCCTCCCCCTCCCCCCTCCCCCCTTCCCTCCCCCTTCCCCTCCCCCTTCCTCCTCCCCCTCCCCTTCCTCCTCCCCTTCCCTTCCTCCCCCTTCCCCTTCCTCCCCCTTCCCCCCAGTCACTCTCTCCCTTCCCCCCCAGTCTCTCGCTCTCTCTTTCTTCCCCCAGTCTCTCACTCTCTCTCTTCCCCCCAGTCTCTCGCTCTCTCTCTTCCCCCGTCTCTCACACTCTCTCTTCCCCCCCAGTCTCTCGCTCTCTTCCCCCCCAGTCACTCTCTCTCTTCCCCCCAGTCGCTCTCTCTCTTCCCCCCAGTCGCTCTCTCTCTCCCCCCAATCGCTCTCTCTCTTCCCCCCAGTCACTCTCTCTCTTCCCCCCAGTTGCTCTCTCTCTTCCCCCCCAGTCGCTCTCTCTCTTCCCCCCCAGTCGCTCCCTCTCTCTCTTCCAACAACAACATGCCCTCAAAAAAGCCTCGGCACCGCCGGGCACCCCCAGCTAGTAGTTATATAAAAAGAAAAAGGGTGGCTAAAGTAAATGTTGGTCCCTTAGAGGATGAGACCGGGAAATTAATGGTGGGAAATATGGAGATGGCAAAAACACTGAATGAATATTTTGTATCAGTCTTTACAGTAGAAGACACTAAGAATATCCCAACACTGGACAAACAGCGGGCTAGGGGGGGGAGGAGCTAAACATGATCAAAATCACTAAGGAAGTGGTACTCGGTAAAATAATGGGACTCAAGGCGGATATATCACCTGGACCGGATGACTTACATCCTAGGATCTTGAGGGAAGTGGCGGTAGGGATTGTGGATGCATTAGTAATGATTTTCCAAAACTCCCTGGACTCAGCAAAGTCCCGGCAGACTGGAAAACTGCTAATGTAACACCCTTATTTAAAAAGGGCAGTAGACAGAAGGCTGGAAACTATAGACCGGTTAGCCTAACATCTGTGGTAGGTAAAATTTTGGAGTCCATTATTAAGGAGACAGTAACAGGACATTTGGATAATCATAATTTAATAGGACAAAGTCAGCATGGTTTTATGAAGGGGAAGTCATGTTTGACAAATTTGCTGGAGTTCTTTGAGGAAGTAACATATAGGGTGGATAAAGGGGAACCAGTGGACGTAGTGTATTTAGACTTCCAAAAGGCATTTGACAAGGTGCCACACAAAAGATTATTGCTTAAGATAAAAAATCACGGGATTGTGGGTAATATTCTGGCATGGATAGAGGATTGGCTATCTAACAGAAGGCAGAGGGTTGGGATAAATGGTTCATTCTCAGACTGGCAATCAGTAACTAGTGGTGTTCCGCAGGGGTCAGTGCTGGGTCCCCAACTCTTTACAATCTATATTAACGATTTGGAGGAGGGGACCGAGTGTAACATATCAAAGTTTGCAGATGATACTAAGATGGGAGGGAAAGCAGTGAGTGAGGAGGACATAAAAAACCTGCAAGGGGACATAGACAGGCTAAGTAAGTGGGCAGAGATTTGGCAGATGGAATACAATACTGGAAAGTGTGAGGCTATGCACTTTGGCAGGAAAAATCGTAGAGCAAGTTATTATCTTAATGGCAAGAAACTGCAAAGTACTGAAGTACAAAGGGATCTGGGGGTCCTGGTGCACGAAACTCAAAAGGTTAGTATGCAGGTGCAGCAAGCGATTAAGAAGGCCAATGGAATGTTGGCTTTCATTGCTAGGGGGATAGAATATAAAAATAGGGAGGTATTGCTTCAGTTGTACAAGGTATTGGTGAGACCGCACCTGGAATGCTGCATACAGTTTTGGTGTCCATACTTAAGAAAAGACATACTTGCTCTCGAGTCAGTACAAAGAAGGTTCACTCGGTTAATCCCGGGGATGAGGGGATGGACATATGAGGAGAGGTTGAGTAGATTGGGACTCTACTCATTGGAGTTCAGAAGAATGAGAGGCGATCTTATTGAAACATATAAGATTGTGAAGGGGTTGGATCGGGTGGATGCGGGGAGGATGTTCCCGATGATGGGTGAAACTAGAACTAGGGGGCATAGTCTTAGAATAAGGGGCTGCTCTTTCAAAACTGAGATGAGGAGGAACTACTTCACTCAGAGGGTGGTAGGTCCATGGAATATGCTGCCCCAAAAAGCTGTAGAAGCTACATCATTACATAAATTTAAAACAGAAATAGACAGTTTCCTAGAATTAAAGGGAATTAAGGGTTACGGGGAGCGGGCAGGAATTTGGACACGAGTCTAGGTTCGGATCGGACATGGCCCTGTGGGTAGCGGAGCGGGCCCAGGGGCCGTGTAGCCTGATCCTGCTCCTATTTCGTGTGTCTAATTCTGTTAGATTCAGGAGATGGTTCTGTGATAGTAGATTGGCGGTTAGGATCAGATCAGTCATGATCTTATTGAATGGCGGAGCAGGTTCGAGGGGCCAATTGGCCTACTCCTGCTCCTATTTCTTATGTTCTTATGTTCTCCCAATTGGTAATTCTGCCCAAGTGTACTCAAAATGACAGATTAATATACATAACTTTAGTAGGTTATCAAGGCCACTTTGGAACTTTTCCATAAGAAGGCAATACATAGGGAGCCATTCATTTCCAGGACTGAGCTTCAAACCCTGAGGGGGAGAAATTCACTATCTCCCTGTTTGAGGAGCTCATTTTTAAAAGTTTGAAAGGTCAGCGCCTGGGTACTAATGATTTCAAACTTTTGAAAAATTCACTGTTTGCGCTCCAAGAAGGAAGTGGAACACTAAATCAAGCGCTCCACTTCCTTCTTGGAGCGCAATCGGCAGCAGGCAGGGCGGAGACTTCAGCAGCACTGCACACTGGGCCATGCAGCGCTGCCGCATTCAAAGGCTCCTTTGCTCCCTTAAAGGGACGGGCCATCGCTGCAGGCTCTGCAATTTAATAATGACCTACCTGGACCACCAAGGCAGCCGCGATCCCGCGCGATCAGCCCGACAGTCAAGCAGAGTGCTGGGCTGATCGATCCCGCGAAAAAACTGGAACAAGAAAGGTAAGTTTTTTCACTTACATCGGCCACCTTGCGTTTAATCATCATCCCCGAATGCTTCACTCTCTTCTTCTCCCTCCACTTTTAAAAACCTTCTCAAAACCCATCTTTTCAACCAAGCTTTTGGTCACCTCTCCTGATACTCCTATCATGGCTCGGTGACCATTTCTTTACTCCTCGTATCAATTTTTTTCTCTCCTGTTCTTCTTGGAAAGCAACAAGTAGTAAATGCGATGGTTTGGTCTTTAAGTATGTGAGAAAAATGATCCGGATCTAACATTCAGCAAATACCAATCATGCCAACATCTTTGAAGATATATACAATTAGCTGAGCTGAAACTGATCAAACTGTTGAAAGCACAATCACTGGAGGTTAGCTGTAAAAATATATTGAACTGAAGTTTTGGTGTTAATACTGTTTCAATAAGTGTTCACTCACCTGGTAAGATAAACATACTTTTGCAATCAGTGACCTGGTTCATGAGAGTGAATGGAAGCTTCAAATGTAAGGTATTCCTAAAGTGATACCCTCTACTCCTAAAGGGGTAGTAGACAAAGACATTCTTACCCGTCAAGTCGCTGTGCAGTTTGAGATCTTATGGGTCAATCGCGCGGTTTGTCTGCAACAAAGAAACTTGCCAATTAAAAGATCTGATAGCCAAAAGTCGCCAGTTTCCCTTAATAGTGTAATGGATAGCTTTGATATTAATGAAACCATTCTTCCTCAAGAAAGTCTATGGAATCTACAGCAGTGGTTTGTAGACCATACCACCTTATTTGTTATGTTTCTGCCAGTAAGGTTAGTGTGGCACTCCCTCCAGGACACATCTCTGGCTTATACCAATGTAGAGTCCAGGATACCTCCAATAATGTGGCTTAAAATGTATAATCAAATCATTTTTAACGTCACAGAAGCTCTAGGCTTGACGCCAATGAAACATACATCTTTGTCTCCTGATATATCGGTACTCATTCTGAAATCTGGCCCAATACTCATATATTTGCAGCCTGTCATGAATCTTAACATGACTCATGAAGTAACACTGGGCGGCCAGCTGGTGGCGCCGTCCAAGGAGTATAAATACTCGGACGTGGGCCCAGTTTGCTCAGGACATTTCTGTAACCAGGAACTAGTGATGTAACTAGAAATCTCATGGTTTTGAAACAATTGATTAAAGCCTTGTTTTATACTCAAACTAAGTGCTCAGTAGTCTTTTTACATCAATTTAATCAACTGTGTATCGGCTCCACGCTCTGAGTAATTTCGGGAACAGCCAGCTACGACTTCAACTATAGAAGGGAACTCTGACCTAGTAATCAACCCATCATGGACAAACTACTCAGACCCGCCTGCCTTGACCTGGACCCGAATTCACCTACAACTGCTAAGGTATGGAAACACTGGTATCGTACCTTCAGCAACTTCCTCAGGGTGTGTGGTGAGAATGTTCCTGATAAATTAGAGATACTTGCCAATTATGTATCTTCTCATGTGTTTGACTATATCGAAGACTGTGTAGACTATGACTCCGCTATCCTAATATTACAGCGACTATATGTTAAGTCCTCAAACAAAATTTTTGCTTGGCATCTACTGGCCACTACTCGACAACAACCCGGGGAATCACTTGACGAATTCCTTCAAAAGCTTTGCAGGCTCAGCAAGGATTGTAATCTTAAAGCTGTCACGGCTGAGCAGTACCAGAAGGAGCTAATTCGTGATTCTTTTATTAACGGAATTACGTTTCCCTTCATACGCCAGCATCTGTTGGAGAATAAAACCCTCGAGTTACAGGCTGCCTATGACCAGGCATGTTCCCTGGAGTTAGCAAAGAGGAATGCAGATACCTATCTTTTACCATGTGCACAGGCTGCTGCTATCACTTTTAATGACTCCTTCGATAGGTCTCGGGCGGAAGCCCTCACTGATGATGACTCTATCCTAGCAGATGACAACCCTACCCTAGAAGCCTTCACTGATGACAACCCTGCCCTAGCGGCATCTTGGCAATCTGGAAGGAAGTGTTTCTTCTGTGGAGGTGCATTCCACTATCGGAAATTTGTCCTGCTCGTAACGCAACCTGCAATCATTGCAGTAAGAAAGGCCACTTTTCTAAGGTATACCGGTCGAGAGCCCCTGTTAGTTTTGCAGCTACTATCTATAAAACTGCTCCTCCCCCAAGAGCCACTGCTAAGGTTACAGCTGCAATCTATAAAACTGCTCCTCCTCCAAGAATCACTACTAAGGTTACAGCTGTCAAGGGTAAAACTACCCCTCCTCGCATCACAGCTGTTTTTCCCCAAAGTCTGTCCCATGCAGCCACAAAGGTTTCGGTAAATGGACACATTTTGAGTGCATTAATCGACTCATGCAGCTCTGACAGCTTCATTAGTGAGCGGGCGGTCAGTAAGTTAAAACTGCGTATTTACCCCTCGGACAGGGAAATTGCAATGGCTCTGACGACACTGACCACCAACTCTTCCGGCTTTTGTCTTGTCGACCTTATCCTCAATGGCTGCACTTATTTCTCCACCCGGCTCGGGGTGCTCAAAAACCTATGCAGTGATGTGCTCCTGGGACAGGATTTCCAGAAACAACACAAAAGACTCACTTTCGAGTTTGGTGGGTCAAAGCCGGAGCTTACTATTTCCAAAGTATCATTTTGTGCACTTTCGGCGGCTTCGCTCAACGAGCCCTCCTTGTTTGCCAATCTTTCGCCCCGATGTAAGCCCATAGTCACTAAATCACGACGTTTCTGTCAAGATGATCGATCCTTTATCGAGGCAGAAATCTCTCGCCTTCTAGCTGACGGTATCATTGAGCCATGTTCATCTTCCTGGCGGGCTCAAGTCGTCATTGTTAAAAATCCTCTGAAGCAACACAAGAAACGTCTTTGCATCGATTACTCGCAAACTATTAACCAGTATACCAACCTGGATGCCTACCCACTACCATGCATCAATGACATGGTCAATAACCTTGCCAACTACAAGGTATTTTCAACTTTTGATTTAAAGAACGCATACCATCAAGTACCGTTAAAGGACTCTGACAAAAAGTATACGGCCTTTGAGGCCAATGGTTGGCTTTATCAGTTTTGTCGCCTTCCATTTGGGGTCACCAATAGGGTGGCCGTCTTTCAACGGGCAATGGATAGCCTAGTCAAACAGGAGAACTTAACGGACACTTTTCCATATCTGGATAATATTAGCATTGCTGGTCATGACCAGAAGGAGCATGATGCCAACCTCCAGAAATTTTTTGACGTTCTCCGTTGTTGCAACTTAACCTTAAATGAGTCCAAATCTGTGAAATCAGTACCATCAGTCAACATCCTTGGCTATTGGGTGGGCAACGGTGTCATCAAACCGGATCCGGAGCGACTTCGTCCGCTTCAGGAGCTTCCTCCCCCTACGAATCTCGGCTCTCTTCGTCGGGCACTCGGCATGTTCGCCTATTATGCGAAGTGGATACCCCACTTCTCCGACAAGATCCAGCCCCTGCATCATGCAAAGTAATTTCCGTTGGAGGCAACGGCTATTTCAGCTTTCAACCTCCTCAAGCAACAACTGGAAAAAGCCACGCTTCGTTCCATTGATGAAAATCTTCCTTTCGTGGTCGAGTGCGATGCATCGAAGGTGGTGATCTCGGCTACCTTGAATCAAGGTGGTCGACCCGTTGCATTTATGTCCAGAACTTTGCAGGGTAGCGAGCTTCATTATCCTCCTGTCGAGAAGGAGGCTACGGCTATCATCGAAGCAGTATGTAAATGGAGTCATTTTCTCGCTCGTCGCCATTTCACGCTTATAACTGATCAGCGCTCCGTGGCCTTTATGCTGGATAACCAGAAATGCTCTAAGATCAAGAATAACAAAATATAACTCTGGAGGATGGAATTGGCCGCCTTTGGCTACACCATACATTATCGACCCGGCAAAGAGAATGTGGCCCTGGATACCCTCACGCGGGCATTCTGCTCTTCTATGTCATCTTCGACTCTTGCGGACCTTCATACTGACTTATGCCATCCTGGCGTTACCCCTATGTTGCACTTTGTGCGATCTAAAAATCTCCCATTTTCTACGGAAGATGTGAAAAGAACTTGCTCCACCTGTAGAATCTGTGCGGAATTAAAACCGCAATTCTTCCGTCCATCGGATGGCTTGTTCATACACGCTATGCAACCTATGCAGCGACTCAGCATTGACTTTAAAGGGCCATTGCCTTCCTCAACGCGAAACACCTACTTACTTACTATGGTGGACGAATATTCACGCTTTCCCTTTGCTTTCCCCTGTCCCAATATGCTTACTTCCACAGTGATCAAATGCCTCGATCAGGCCTTTTCCCTTTGCGGTACGGCCAATTTCATCCACTCTGATCGGGGTGCCTCCTTCATGTCAAGCAAACTCAAAAGTTATCTTTCCCAACGGGGAATCACCACAAGCAAAATGACACCGTATCATCCCATCGGTAATGGACAGGTTGAGAGATACAACGCTATCATTTGGAATGCTGTTCGTCTTGCACTGAGGTCACGCAACCTACCAGACCAGCAGTGGGAAACTATGCTCCCTGACGCGTTGCATTCCATCAGGTCTCTTCCTTCTTTCTTCCACCAATGTCACTCCTCACGAGCGATTCTTCAGGTTCCAGCATCACTCCACTCATGGGATGTCCCGACTGTAATGTTTGGCAGCTCCCGGCCCCGTGCTGCTCCGAAGATTCGTCTGATCTTCCAAAAATGATCCCCACGTCGACGAGATGGAACTAACGGACGCTAATCCCACTTATGCACACGTGCGATACCCTGGTGGCCGGGAGTCTGCCGTTTCACTCCGAGATCTGGCTCCCTGTCCAACCAGTCCCATGGACTCAACTGGTAGAGGAACCCATGATAATGATGCCGACGCTTTGCGCTCATTTGAGGATGACGCCCTACCTGTGACATCAAGGGATCTGCCGGCTATTCCACCAGATCAGCTCGGGGAGCCGAGCGCCTCCCACGGGATGGCCGCCAGAAGCCAGGACGCCGGTCAATCCCCGGCTACCAACCAAGATGATGCCAGCTCTGCGCCTGTGGGGACCTGCACCCGGAGTCACAATCTCCCCAGTCTTCCACAGGTCGATCAAGGCGACGTGGGCCCCGTCGATCTACCAGTACGGACCAAGCGACCCAGGGACCAAGATACGATCCGAGGAGACGTGCCTTCCAGCCACAAGCGAAGATCTAAAAGACTGTGCCTATTCGTGGTCCGCCTAATCCACTAGAAGGAAGTCGTCGGACTTCCAAAACTTTCAGGCAGGAAGGATGTCATGAATCGTATCATGACTCATGAAGTAACACTGGGCGGCCAGCTGGTGGCGCCGTCCAAGGAGTATAAATACTCGGGCGTGGGCCCAGCTTGCTCAGGATGTTTCTGTAACCAGGAACTAGTGATGTAACTAGAAATCTCATGGTTTTGAAACAGTTGATTAAAGCCTTGTTTTATACTCAAACCGAGTGCTCAGTAGTCTTTTTACATCACAGCCCTCTAGTTTTTTCAGTTCCGATATTGTCAATCCTTAAGGTGGCACGGAATTCTTCAACACTGGCATTCATGGGCCATGGCATTCAATGCTATTACCAGAAATTCAATTGATCGTGATTAAAAAATGCATTCAAATGAAAATATGGCAATCTTCCTGGAGCAAAATATACACAGACTTGCTCTCGAATGCTAAATAGGTATTATCTTTGATTATCATAGAATTACATAGAATTTACAGCACAGAAACAGGCCGTTCAGCCCAATTGGTCTGTGCTGGTCCTTATGCTCCACACGACCCTCCTGCTACACTACGTCATCTAACCCTATCTGCATATTCTTCTATTCTTTTCTCCCTCATGTACTTATCTAAGTTGCCCTTAAATGTATCTATGCTGTTTATCCTGTTAGCCTTTTGATTAACTTCCCCACTCTTGAGCAAGTTTACCCGCTGACTTATTATTGAGGGCCGCAATCTCAGTGGGCCAGATTTTCCAGGGTCTATGAACCACGTACGCGCCACGGCCATAAGTGCCCCGCAAGTTCCAGGTTCCCGCGTGCCCAGCGAATGCCCATGAAACTTTTACGCCTGGTAAAAGCAGGCATAGGGCCTGCTTTTACCAGCGTACGAGTTTCATTAAATATTAAAATAATTTTAAAACATTATTTAAACATTAAAAAAACCTTTAAAATTAGTTTTGGTTATTTTTAGCCCCTTTAAAACATATAAAAAAAAAATTTTTTTAATTTTATTTTTTGTTTTAAATGTTTAATTAAATTGTATTTTAATTAATTTTGAACATGCAATGATTTATTTTTATTTAACTGGTGTGTAATTGTGTTTTTTAGGGGATTCTTATTCATGCTTATGGGGATTCCGGGCTGATAGTGGCAGGTAACATTCGCGCCACACAAGTGCCAGGCAATGACTATCTCCAACAAGCGAGAGTCTAACCACCGCCCTTTGACATTCAATGGCATTACCATCGCTGAATCCCACACCATCAACATCCTGAGGGTTACCATTGACCAGAAACTTAACTGAACCAGTCACATACATACTGTGGCTACAAGAGCAGGTCAGAGGCTGGGTATTCTGCGGTGAGTGTCTCACCTCCTGACTCCCCAAAGCCTTTCCACCATCTGCAAGGCACAAGTAAGGAGTGTGATGGAATACTCTCCACTTGCCTGGATGAGTGCAGCTCCAACAACACTCAAGAAGCTCGACACCATCCAGGACAAAGCAGCCCACTTGATTGGCACCCCATCCACCACCTTAAACATTCACTCCCTGCACCGCTGTGGCTGCAGTGTGTACCATCTACAAGATGCACTGCAGCAACTCGCCAAGTCTTCTTCGGCAGCACCTCCCAAACCCGCGACCTCTACCACCTAGAAGGACAAGGGCAGCAGGCGCATGGGAACATCACCACCTCCAAGTCCCCCTCCAAATTACACACCATCCTGACTTGGAAATATATCACCATTCCTTCATCGTCGCTGGGTCAAAATCCTGGAAGTTCCTCCCTAACAGCACTGTGGGAGTACCTTCACCACACGGACTGCAGCGGTTCAAGAAAGCGGCTCACCACCACCTTCTCAAGGGCAACTAGGGAGGGGCAATAAATGTTGTCCTTGCCAGTGACGCCCACATCCCAGGAACGAATAAAAATAAATGGAATCTCCATAAGCATAATGGGGATCTCCCAGTTTGATTAGTTGGGCTGGCCCATGTGATCCCGGGACGCTTGTGAAGCACGTGCGCCCCTGAGATACAAGGGCCTTTACTCATGCGTAGGTGTAGAGGCCCAGGAGCACAAGTGTTCGAACCGCCGGGACCATTGGGTAGTTTCGTACTTTTCTTGCAGTTTGGAGACATTTGCCCACAGGAAGCCTCCGACCGCAAATTCAGGCCCAAAATTTATATGCAGAATCTGTCTATAGTTACATGGAACTGCACATCTGCTGAGGGTCTAAGGTGAGAGCGAGGTGAGCTACAGGTGACACCCAGGCTGCATTATGAATACTCTTTGCTCTACGACGTTAAAAGTCTTTTTCTAATCTGATAAAATACTGTCAAATGAGCCGGATGCTATAAAATATCACTTTCTGTGCTTTTGCACTTCAAACTGAATAGTTTGTTTAGGTTTCCCTGTAGGAGCTAAAAGATAATCCTGTAAACACTTAATTCATGTTTTGGAATTGTCAAGGTTGGTATTAAAAGGAAGTTCAAAGGTTGACTTTGTTCTTCCTCTCCTTCCCTTGTAGAATAACAAGGATCCCGCGGTGACAATTTATACTGTAGAAATTGTGCTTTGATCCAAACTACTTTTGGACAACACAATTTATATTTGAAAAATACTTAAACGTGGTGATGACATCTTACATGGAACACAAAGCTATACTTTCTGTGTGGTATGTTTCGATTAAATTTACACAATTTACATTTGAGTAATGACCCATACAGCTAATCTTTCCACTTCTTCCTCACTTATACAGTATTTGCTTCATTCTTACGAACTTGGGAATTTCTCAAACCCCGTGGTGTTTGGCACACTGCACAGGAAGCCTGCTTCCAGCACTAAAACTTGATGGAGCATAGAAACTTGTTTTGCCACAAGAATATGAAACCCTAAAGCACAAAAGGCCTTAAAACTACTTTCAAATATTTACATTAATATAACTAGTAACAGGAGACCTGCAGCCAGTGGTAAAGCATATCGCTGTGCCAGTGCGATGCACCAGAGAGTTATCCTTCATATATTAATAATCATAACCCATGTGTTGAAATCACAATCTTAGGTGGGCCATCATAGGAAGGTGCAGAGCAAAGGCAAGCCTTTCCCCATGGGCGGAGGAGAGGAGAGGGAAGCAGGATAGGGAGCCAGGTCCATTGGCAGACATCGAGCGAGTATTGTTTAGAGACACCTTAAGCAGGGGAGGAAAGTAACTAAAAGCAGATGGAAGAGAAATATTAGCAACAGTACCCATTGTCAGCCATATTTCTATAACCTGATAGTCAACAAATTGGAAATCTGTGCACAAAATAATTGGACCCAAAGTACATGTCCAATACATTCAACAGCCTTTTCTCTTCTTCAATTCCCTCCCCCTTTATTCTTCTGGAGACACTAACATGCACTAGGACTTGTAGCAGCAATTATTGGATCGCCTTAAGCCTGGTTGATTTTTTTGCCCCTCCCTAGCCTAGGGGCACTTCAGTCAGTTGCAGCATCCAACTTTTTATAACAAATTTCTGTGGAATTTTTCATCCTGTTGCCCAAATATTTTATTAGCAACAACATTTGTCCTTTGTATATTTAATTCGAGCTAATTCAGTTAATTGTAGTGGCGTTCCCACATAATGTCTTTATCAATCATATAATCAGACAGGGACTGTAGATACAGTCAAAGAATCAAAATTATCTGAATCCTACTTCAAGTCGGCTCCGTGTTGAGTCAACAAACTCGTTTTCTGTGACACCCAGTTTGCTTGGAAGAACATGCTTCAAATTCCAAAACATCGCAGTGTTAAGTAGAGCTTAATGATTCATTTTCAACCCCATTATGTTGCTAAATGAAGGTTGGATCAAATCCAAATTGGACAAAATTCAACTTTTATTCGACAATCTAAAAAGGTCTTAACCAGACTCGGTGTGGAGCTGGGGTTCTGCTTTTGCTGATTGGGGCACAGAGCAGAATAAACTGGTACACCCTGTAAATCCTGTTGTGTCCAGGATTGTTTGCATCTGAACATGCACTTATCATTTGATATACATACATCCAGAATCTGATGCTCAGAAACGCAACCTCTGATATGCATGTGTGCACATGTGTTTTTAAAACATGTTCAATGGAACCGCCTCATTGAGAGTCAGCAGTACAATCAAAATGCCTCCTATCAGTCCATTCTCTCTGCTAAGGCCAGATTATGGCACTGGGATGCAATGTAAGGAAAAAGTGGCAATGTATTTTCATGTCAGTTTATTCTGCTTATCCCTGGATATGCAACTGTTTCCTGGTTATTAAAAAGGTCATTGCATGAAAATAAAACCTAAAAATACATCCAAACATTCTAAACGTCTTTCAGGTAAGAGGTTAAACCGAGGCCCTGTCTGCCCTCTCAGGTGGGCGTAAAAGATCCCATGGCACTATTTTAAAGAAGAGCAGGGGAGTTCCCCCCGATGTCTTGGCCAATATTTATCCATAACCTAACACCACTAAAATCTGGACATTATCACATTGCTGTTTGTGAGACCTTGCTGTGCACAATTTGGCTGCCGCATTTCCTATATTCCTATACAGTGACTACATTTTTTTTTTAAAGTACTAATTCTCTGTAAAGTGCTTTGGGATATCCTGACGTTGTGAAAGATGTTATATAAAGGCAAGTCTTTGGCTGTGATTTTACTTACCTCGGTAGCTCCGTGGCGGGCGACGTCGGTGGCGGTTCCCGACCCCGCTGCTGGCTCCATTCTGCTGTCTGAAATGAATTTACCTCAATGGAGCTTGTTAAGCCTGCCCAGCGCATTTCCCAGCCAATTAGACAAAGTGGGTCTGGTGATGTCATTTGGTGATGTGTCATCAGCTGGTTTCCTTAAAGGGACCATGGCCAACTTTGTTTTGACATTTGTGCTGTCAGTGTTCGACAGCATTGAAGTGCTGCAAACACTGGCAGTCACTGCCCAAAGTCACAGGGCTGCACCCAGGCTCTCTGCTGACTCGCTCCATATGCTTATGGAGGGAATCACAGCATGTAGGGAGGTTCTCTTCCCTTCCCATGGGCGAAAGACACCTCCCCAGGAGATCAACACAGCCTGGATGCACATTGCACAGGAGGGCAAAAGTAGGGATGTGGTCAGGAGGACCTGGGTGCAGTGCCGCAAACATTTCAATGATCTCAGTAGATCACGAAATGTTAGTACAAAGCCACACTCAACCTCATCCTGCTGTGCCTCTCATCATATGCCTATCACTCTGCCTTCCCTACTCACACCAACTTACCTTGGACCTCCACCCATCCCTCTCTATCTATATTATCACATCCACATCTCACTAGCCACCCCTCACACTCACCCTCATCCTAGTGCAATCAACTAATGACACACAAGGGTAGACACTTGGGTCTTTTATGCAATGTTCATGTAAAGTTTCTGTTAATGTGGTGTCAAACATTGAAACCTTTATTTTCAACACTTTCCGTTCTTGGACAGATTTGTGTGCACCTTTTCAATTCAATTTCAATTTTAGTGGTCACATAACTAAATACAAGAAGTATAATCTAGTCAGTGAAATGCTTTTTTCTTGATGAGCCGAGAGCACCAAGCAGCAAGAACACTTAGCTGCCTGGTACGCACGGAGCTCGCAAGGATGGCAACCATCTTCATCGGCTCCATCACAAAAAAACACATACCGACATATACACGCATACATACTTTAAATATAAATAAAGCAGACATAAAATAAATAAAAGACATAAAAGGACAGCACATAAAATGAACAAGCAATAATGTAAAAAAAGTAATTTCTACAGTAATTACATTGATAATTCTACCCAGGCTTCTAGAATAATCCCTGGTTACAGGGTGGCCGCACTGGGAGAGCATCGTGAGGAACTCACAACTTATAATTAAATAAATTTAATTAATTAATTGATTAATTAATAAAATTAAATAAATAAAGTGCCCCCTCAGTCTTTCTCGATGTTTCCATCTTGGTCTCTCTCGATGTTTCCATCTTGCTCTCTCTCGATGTTTCCCCTCTCTCTCTCTCGATGTTTCCTCTGTCTTTCTCGATGTTTCCTCTCAGTTTTTCTCGATGTTTCCCCTCGGTTTCTTCCACACACCTGGCCTGCACATTACCCCTGGCTGTCCAACTTGGCGTCCTGGTAACCGGGTTCCACTCCAGCTCTCGACCTTCAAACTGTCACTCCAGCTCTCGACCTTCAAACTGCTCTCTCCAGCTCTTGACCTTCAAACTGTCTCTCCAGCTCTCGACCTTCAAACTGCTCTCTCCAGCTCTCGACCTTCAAACTGTCTCTCCAGCTCTCGACCTTCAAACAGCTCTCTCCAGCTCTCGACCTTCAAACTGTCTCTCCAGCTCTCATCCTTCAAACTGTCACTCCAGCTTTCGACCTTCAAACTGTCACTCCAGCTCTCGACCTTCAAACTGTCACTCCAGCTCTCGACCTTCAAAGTGCTCTCTCCAGCTCTCGACCTTCAAACAGCTCTCTCCAGCTCTCGACCTTCAAACTGTCGCTCCAGCTCTCATCCTTCAAACTGTCACTCCAGCTCTCGACCTTCAAACTGCTCACTCCAGCTCTCGACCTTCAAACTGCTCTCTCCAGCTCTCGACCTTCAAATTGTCTCTCCAGCTCTCACTCCTTCAAACTGTCTCTCCAGCTCTCGACCTTCAAACTGTCACTCCAGCTCTCATCCTTCAAACTGCTCTCTCCAGCTCTCATCCTTCAAACCTTTGGAAGTGGCTTAGTGAGTTGCAGTGAATGGTGAGACATAATGGTACCCCCCGCATTGGTGATGAGTGTGAAAGGAATGGCTTGGACATTGTAGGGATGCTTTATGTTGTTGGTGTGGGGTTGTGCCAACCTGACACATCATGTGGCAGCCATGGTGTACAGCATCAAGTGAAGTAAATCTGGCCATGGTGAGGCCATCCCTTGTGTCCTGGGTAGCAATGTGGTTGGGTGCTGATGCCCTCTGTCCTGTGCAGCATCAGTTGATTGTGGAGAAGGTTGGCATTGTTGTTGGTGCTGCTGGTGTGCCTGGTGATGCTGGTGTTGGGGCTGATCATGGTCAAATTCTGAGGACCAAGGTGAGAGAGTATAAACATGCTAATGTAATAGATGGCAGGTGAACTTGAGATGACAGAAGCAATCTGTCAGTGGTGAGAGAGGTTGTTCCAATGAGGTGACACTGGATAGAGAGTTTGCTCCAAACACTTGCAACCTGCATAAAGTTCAATCTGTCTTCCAAATGCAGTAAGCAACAGCGTCTGAGCTTGGAAATTGAAAAGCGGTGAGGTAGGAGCATTTATAGCACATTTCAAGCTGTCAAGTAATCAGCTGATTCAATGGCCATTCATCTCCCGCCTCAGCTTAACAGACGTGATCCCTGAACAGTGAGGATCATGTGGGCGAGCACGTAAAATCAAAAGGTGAACTCAAATGTATTCATAACTATCTCTAAACAATATCATAAATACCTGAATTGGGTCCCCTGCCACTGCGTGTCGGGTCTGCTCAGCGCTGACAGACCCAACATTGGGGAAAGGTGCGTGGCAGCGGGTTCACAGTGGGGTCCTGACCCGCTTGCGAAAAAAAAACTTTCCCACCCGACCCACCACCGATCGCACCCGCTGACCCCCCCGGAAAATCTCGGCCTTTCTTTATCTTTCTTTAAAAATGCCACTTTAGAATGTATATCGTAACAATATCGGAATGCCTTTCACCATCGTGCAAGGAAATACGATAAACAATTGACAAATTTTGTGGATAGTTGGTAATATATTATATAAGTCATTTTGCAAGATGAGGTTCCTACTGCAGAGCCTCACTCTCAGGGAGCACGGATCAGATGGGGAGGTCAGTTAACACACTGGATTTTCTGGTCGTTGAAATTAATGACCGGAAAATCGGCAGCACTGTGAATCAGGCACGCTGATCTCCATACCCAATTCTCTGTTCTATGCTTCCAGCAATTGAGGCTCCAAGGCCGGAGCTTTGTCTCACAAAATTACCCCTTCTAGCCTTATATTGTAATGTACTCCTGTAACATGAGTATAACTGGGCACAATGGTCACACCTCACGTCCAGCTCGCTGCCTTGCGGTTTTCATGGAAAAATGGACAGATCCCACAATGTGATCCTGACACTGGTTTAAAAACCCCGGAATCCAAAGCAATAAAACAGAATGTGACCATCCAGTGACCATTCATCATTGATAAATGAGCATAATTGCTGACCGTAATCCCCCAAAACGCCAGTAAAAATACAGAATCCCTTTTTATAACAATAGAATTTGACTTTTGCTGCTTTTACACTGTCGCTGTTTTAGTTCGGATTCGGGAAGAATGGTGTTCCTGTACCATTTCCAGCATTTACACTACTAAACCTGGCAGTAGAAAACCAGGTCTGTCCCGTCTACCTCGAAAATAAAGGAGTGTGATTGAGTGGTGTAATCTCTGGGAGCAGGCTCACAGATGTTGGTCCTCTGGAATCCAAACTATAACAGCACCATTATGGAAGAGGTTTATTCAGACACTGTAAACAAGGGCTTGATCAAGTGCCTTGAAGGTGTCATTGCAGCCACAACGATAACTGCTGCTACAATTACTTAATTATCAGATCAGTGGGGTAGAAATTAGTCTGGACACGTTTTCATACCTGAAGCAAGAGGCCCGAGGATTGATAAAATTGATCACGCCGCCACAGGTAGCTCACCCGTGCGATGATTGCAAGTTCAGCCGGTCTGCCTCATCAGCACTGCGTCTTGAGTTAAGTCCTGGGGGAAGGGGGGTTGGAGCAGGCTATGGGGGTGGAAGAGGTGGGTGGGTGGGTGGCGTGGAGGTGAAGTGGCCGGGGGGTGCCGGGGGACGATCACGACTCCTATGGAGTCAGAGATCACTCCTGCTCCTCTGGCTCCAGAGCAATGTTTTTTTAATGGTCATATTTCCCATAGATGCCAACAGGTGTCTGAGCTTAAGCACCACACTGGGATGGTTGCCCGCATGGTCCATATGGGCACAGGTAATTCACCTGTGTTCTGTGACCACTGCCTGCACCGCATCCAAAACTATGACATGTTAAAATAATTCACTATATTATTAAGGTAGAATCCTTTGTTTGCTCTGTAATTCAAAAAATCCCCCATTTTGGATGCAATTCTTTAAATTTCCATTCCATTCATTGTACCCTTTGTCATCCAAATTGCTGAATATTTCTGCTGAGCATATACTTATCTCACGTGAATGGCTTGTAAATGTATATCCAGCTTTACTTGTATAATTATGACTTGTCTCAGTGACTGGAATTCTCAAACAGAAGCTCTGAAGAAATATCTATGGATCAGCATAAAATAAAAATGCTTGTGTAAATTAGCGCAGAATGAAGTTCAGATTCTTATAATGCTCTCTAAGGTGATTAATGCAGTTAGGTGGGGGAGGGGAAACAGTCTCGTATTGTGATGTTTCTATTTGACAAAGTTACTATATTTCCCATTGATCTGCATTATGAATATTTCAATTGCTCTGTAAAGAAAGAAAAGAAAGACTTGCATTTATACAGCATCTTTCATGACCTCAGGGTGTCCCAAAGTGCTTTATACACAAGGAAATACTTTTGAAGTGTAGTAACTGTTGTAATGCAGGAAACGTCGCCGACAATTTGTGCACAGCAAGCTCCCATAAACAGCAATGTGATAATGACCAGATAATCTGTTTTAGTGATGTTGGTTGAGGGATAAATATTGGCGAGATAATTATCGGGGAGAACGCACCTGCTCTTCTTCAAAATAGTCCACCTGAGATGGCAGAAGGGGGCTTCATTTTTTTATTTGTTCCGGGATGTGGGCATCCCTGGCAAGGCCAGCATTTATTGCCCATCCCTAATTGCCCTTGAGAAGGTGCTGGTGAGCCGCCTTCTTGAACTGCTGTAGTCCGTGTGGTGAAGGTACTCCCACAGTGCTGTTAGGGAGGGAGTTCCAGGATTTTGAAGGAATGGCGATATATTTCCAAGTCAGGATGGCGTGTGACTTAATGGGGAACTTGCAGGTGATGGTGTTGCCATGCGCCTGCTGCCCTTGTCCTTCTAGGTGATTGAGGTCGCAGGTTTGGGAGGTGCTGCTGAAGAAGCCTTGGTGAGTTGCTGCAGTGCATCTTGTAGATGGTACACACTGCAGCCATGGTACGCCAGTGGTGGAGGGAGCGAATGTTGAAGTTGGTGGATGGTGTGCCAATCAAGCGAGCTGCTTTGTCCTGGATGGTGTCGAGCTTCTTGAGTGTTGTTGGAGCTGCACTCATCCAGGCAAGTAAAGAGTATTCCATCACACTCCTGACTTGTGCCTTGTAGATGGTGGAAAGGCTTTGGGGAGTAAGGAGGTGAGACACTTGCCGCAAAATACCCAGCCTCTGACCCGTTCTCGTTGCCACAGTATTTATGTCTTATCCAAAAGACAGCACCTCTGACAGTGCAGCACTTCCGCAGCCGTGCACTGGAATGCTAGTCTAGATTTTGTGCTCAAGTATTTCCAGTGGGGCTTGAACCAAACAATTTTCTGAATCAGAGGCAAGAATGTTACCAACTGAGCCACTGTAAGTGAACAGGTCTTACACAGAGGTTGAAACTGATTGGACAATGTAGGCAAACAGAGATTTTAACGTTTTTTAAAAGGCATTTTATTTTCCAATAAAAATCAAGTTGAAAGCATGAGTGAAAGGCATATGCAGAACAAATGCCAGAAAATGTTTTGTGCAACAGAATGGTAAAACCAATTTTCACTGTATACTATTGTACCACATTGGTTAATGCATTCAATTGAGATGCTTGTTTATTAATTGAAACAAAAAGCTGTTTAAAATAATGACATTGCTAACCCATTTATCTTAAGCAGCTTGACAATTTAGTTAAAATAGCAAACAGGAATTTAATGCACACATTTTAAGCAATGCAATACAAATATATTTCCGTGTAGGATTTCAACTTGGAACTTGGACGTATTAAGTAGATAAGCTGTAGATATTTAAAACCACACAACTTTAAACATGCTGCAGTATCGCATGAAACACAAGCTTTCCATTTACTTAGAAGCCCAGAAAATAAATGCAAAGTCTATTAAAACCTCTTCATTTCTATTCAGTAAAAAATAAGGACTCAAAACAACTGCTGCATTTTTACATTATTAGTAGGGACAGCATTTTTTGTTAATGTTTATGTTTCATAATTCTATCACTAGAGCATTTGCTCCCATGTTTCATTTGGACAATTGCCTTTTGCACTACAAGGCTTGGTATATTCTAACTTTCAACATTTCGAAAGCAAACAGCAAAATCTTTCCTTGATGGACACGTGTCTTTCCGAGGACAGTTTCCATGACATGCAGACAAATAATGATGCATCATTATGATTCATTAAACTGGAACTTGGCCAGCCTCCAAATGGAGAGGGCTCATTTAAAGCAAACAGAAAACAAAATAGCCTTCAACCTTCCCTGGGTTAAACAACAAGTAATTTTAGAAATCCAGAGTGTGTATGACACAAAGGACACCCATCTAACCCACCACCGCCCCCCACCACTCGAAGTTTTTCTTTTTCAGTGGGAGACAGAATTACGACATTATTTGCGAGACTCGTGGGAAAAAAATGCTTTAATATACTAAATGCCATCTTACAATAACATTGCTTCACTTTATTTATTTTCCATCTTCATTATTTTCAATGTTAGCCCCAATTAAAGGCAGTGCAAAGTTATATTGATTTCATGGTTTCATATGGTATGCATTGATAGTCTGTGCATTTTTAACTACAGCTGGGCTATCGTTGTGGTATTCCAATAAAGACATTTTTCAGTAACAGAGATGTGAGTGTGTAAAGGTATAACTGATCCATTTATAGTCAGTTAGGAATCTAGTGTAATTCCAGCTTATACCTGAGGTGAAGCAACATGCACTCACAGCTAGAGAAGAATTCAAGAAACACTTGGCCACATGCTTGTCTTAAAATTATATTCCTTGCTATTCGCAGTTCATAGAATGCATTAAAGCAATGGATTTACTTCTATAGTGCGAAAGACCCATAATTAGGAAGCCTTTATCATGAACCCAATAACGGCAGTATTTTGTTCAATAAACATATTGGTCAGAAATCATTTTTATCCAAGTAGTAAATTTTATTGAACTGCTTTTTATGGGTGTAATAATACAAATGTTGATGGTTCCTGTAGTGTATGTACCCGTCTACCTTTAAGGGAACTATTGAATGTAACCGTTCACCTTTAAGGGAACTACTTTAGGTGTGGCACTATTTGTTTGGCTTCTGTATACTGTAATACCGATAGTGACCACACCAGTATATAAGTGTTGTAGCAGGATTGCTGGGGCAGATTCGCCCGGACCTTCGAATAGTAAAGACCTGTTTGTTTGTTACTTCTGAAGTCTGTGTATTTATTAACTGCACAACCCACAGACTTTACAGTGGCGACGAGTCCGATCGTACCCTGCGGCAAGATTACCAAAAGCAACGAAGAGCGTCGAAGAGAGACAACCGCCCTCGTCGTGCTACCAAAAGAAAACACGAGGCTGCAACAACAGAAAGCAGGAAGACTAACAACAAAAGCTGTATCAGCAACAGGCACTGACTACCCTTCTGCCACGGTGCGGAGTGAGCCGACCAGCAAGAAACAAGGCGGCCGAAGAGACAGTGAGTAGGGGAAGGTGTAGAGGTATCCGGAGGATAAGGGCAGAGCACTCGACCTCGGTCGAGGGGGAGCTGTGCCGGCCAAAAGTCGGGTCCAACGGCGTCGGGTGACAGCCGGACCGCGATTGGCGGGAACAATCCGGGCAGCGACCGCAGCCACGAAGCGCTGAGCCTGCGAGTAGGCGCGGGAAGAGAAACCCAGCCGCAGCCGGGGAGGGAAACACCGGTCTGCGAGAGGGCTGGGGAGGCGAACGGGAACCGTGCGGGTGAGAGCCGGGTGCGGAGAGAGAGACTGCGAGGAGCCAGTCCAGTGGCTGAGCTGTTCTCCACCAACGGGGTACTCAGAGCCGGCAAAACCGAACATGCGGGAGTGGGTGAGAGACACAGCCGAAAACGGGGTGAGAGACTGCGCGAGAGCCAGTCCAGCGGCTGAGCTGTTCTCCACCAACGGGGTACCCAGGGCCGGTAGCACCGAACGTGCGGGTGAGAGAGCGACAGAGCCGGGTACGGAGAGAGAGAGACTGCGCGAGAGCCAGTCCAGCGGCTGAACTGTCCTCCGTTAACGGGGTGTACCCAGCGCCGGTAGAGCCGTGCGGGTGGGAGGAAAAGACATAGCCGAGTAAGGGGAGCTGTGCGGTAGCCAGCCAGCGGCTGAACCTGTCCGCTGTGGGGGAAGTGTACCCCTTCCACCGGGAAGAAACGCGGGAAGCCGCCATTAGGCGGAGAAGACGCCAGAAGCGGGAAACCGCCATTGAAGTGGGCGGGGCGAGAAAGGAAGAGCGGGAAACCGCCATTTTCGCGGGAAAACCGCCATCTTAGAAACAAACAAATAAATAAGAATACTTAAAGAAATACTGGTGCTGCTCCCAAGGGAAGAAAGATGCCTAAGCGAGGGAATATTAACGACTTTAATTCTGAAATAGAAGACTGGGCCACGTACGTGGAACGCATAGAGATCTATTGCGAAGCCAACAAAATAGAGGAAGACGACAAGGCGATAACATTGCTAAACTCGATGGGGGCAAAAACATACGGGCTCTTGAAGCATCTAATAGCACCAAATAAACCAGCGGATCAGACCTTCGAAGAGATTGTGGCTGTGCTGAAGGACCACTTGAACCCCACACCGCTGATGCTGGCTGAACGATTCAAATTCTACGCAAGAACGCAGAAGAAAGACGAAAGCAATGCGGAATACTTGGTCGAACTGCGTAGGCTAGCGAAATACTGCCAGTTCGGAGGGAATCTGACAGAAGCGCTGCGGGACAAGTTCGTATGCGGATTGTCCAAAGAAGGGACGCAGAAGCGACTACTGGAAGAGAACGACCTCACACTGGACAGGGCTGTCCTTATAGCTGCATCGCACGAAGCCGCAGCGAAAGGAACGGCGGAAATGCAACTAAAGGCGGCGGCACTCGGGGTGGACCATATTACTTCAAGCACAACAAAATGCTACCGTTGTGGAAAGACAACGCATGACCAGAATCAATGCTGGTTTAAGAACCAAGAGTGTAGGAAATGTGGCAAACTGGGTCACATCGCGAAGGTATGCCGGTCCGGGAAAAAGACCAATAATCAAAGGAAGCCACCACCAGAAAAGTACAACAAGGTACACAAGGTGGCTGAGAAGAGTTCAGACGAACAGAATTCAGACTCAGACCCAAACAACCAGGAGCTGGGTAGTCTGAGAATCCACAATGTGGGTAAAGAAACGGATCTACAGGCCATCTGGGTCATACTAAAAATAGCTGGAGTCCAAGTAAGAATGGAGCTGGACACTGGATCAGCGCTATCAGTCATCAACCGAAGGGACTACCACCGGCTATTCTCTCACATACCTTTAAGAAATACCAAGTTCGTATTACAGACATACACGGGGCATAACGTATACCCCGTGGGGAAAATAAGAGTCAAGGTGAGAGATAGGGGTAAAGAACACCCAAGAATGAGCTTGTACGTATTACCTGAGGGAGGACCACCACTTCTAGGACGGGAGTGGATTAAGAAAATAGACATGGAATGGCATTACCTAAAAGCCATAATGAGGGAGGACTCGGTGCAAGCTATTAGCTCAGATTCTGAAATGGATGATGATAAGACCAAGTCAAAAATGGAAGACAAGGCTAAAAGGGACTTGCCGACGATGGGAAAGAAAACGAAGACATGCAGAAGGACTTATGGTACCAAGAAGAATAAAGCTGCAGAGCAGAACTCCAGGTTGACAGAGAATTCTGAGCCTGTTCAAGCAAAGGATTCATCCATGACGGAAGAACACCGAGCTCGGACGCAAACTTATGTCAAAGTACGACAACAATTAGAACAGTTGAGTGACCGTCTCGTACAGGAGATGAAAAATATGGAAAAGTTCTGGGACACCGAATGGGGGAACCTGGAAAGACTACAGAGACAGCTAGCTCAAGCAGAGAGCGACCATAGAGCCATCATGGTCAAATACCAATCACATTCCCCTGATGCTGTTCAGGAACTAGAATATTTACAGAATGAACCAAAGGAAGAGGAATCTTCAGGGAGCCAGGATTTTATTCCAGTTCTTCTTTACGACTCCTTACAAGCAGAGTGTGAGAAGTTGAAGGAACAGTATGAACAGGCCCAGGCTACAATTCTGGAGGGGGTTAACTCGGCAGCCTCCGAAAAGCTAGTTTCAGTAGAAGCATATGAACAACTAAAGGTTGAACATGAGCAAGAAGTCCAAAGGCTGCAGGAAATTCTTGATGAGCTCAAGGCCAAGACAGACTCATCGATAGAAGCTCCATCCATAGATGAGCAATTAGAGGTGAAAATCATGGCAGAGCATGAAAGACAGGATGTCCAAGAACTTATAAAAACATTGAAGGACACCCAAGACAAATATGAGGCGGCAATGACCGAGGTTCAACAACTTGAAGAACAGATTCAACTGGGAATCCTTTCAGTGGAAGAACAGGACACTGTAAGAATGGTCCCTGACCATGAACTAGAGAGCATCAGGGCGCAACTTTTCCGAGCGCTGAAAGCCAAAGTTCAAGAGGAACGTAAGGTGGAAGTATTGGAGAAAGAGGTGGATGAAATGGAGAAGACTCTGATCCACCGTGTTCCCAGGGAAGAGTTAACGGTCGGCCAACTCCTTCATATGCTGAAGGACAAGACTCTGCAAGGGGAACAATCTGAACACGAGCTTCAATCTTCAGGGGGAACGAGTTTGGAGCTCTCAAAAGTCACGGAGATAGCTGAGGTGGCAACACAAATTTTACAAGGATGCCAAAAGTACGTTGAATCACGTCAAGGTGAACAGAAGAAGGTGGAAACCGTTACTTCAGTAGAAGGGTTAAATAGCCTGATAACGCAATTACCGATGGAAAGGAAGGTATTGAACTCACAAATGAGGTCCGTCGTGAAGGAATGGCAGATAACCCAGGAAGGGCGGGATGAATATGAATGCATGAAGAAGGCTTTTCAAGAAAGATGTTTAGGGAAGGAACCACCGTCAGCTAACGTCCAGACGGGTGAGGAGGAAGAAGAAGTCTCTCTCGCTGGCCTAACTCAGGACGACCCTGAATATTACCATGACCTGTTGAGTGACACTGAATATTACGAGGATGTGGTCTGCCCAGCTTGTGATGAAAACTCTCAAAGTGCTGAAATCCGGATGAAGCACTTAAGGTCTAAGGAACATAGAGAGTTGGTGGCGCTACAGCTGGCAGCCGAGAAAGGAGCTCCGAGAGTTTCAAAAAGGCAGAAAAGAAAAAGAAGAAGCAGAAGATAATAACTGTCTAAAATATTAGCACTTCTACCATTCCAGGCGGGACATTACGAAAGGAGCTAAATTAGTTGAAAAACTGGAAAATGTCAAGACAGCCAGTTGGTTGTAAAAGTCCGCACTGCTGGTTCAACGGGACGAAAGTTCAAGCTGTTACGTCAAGAAAAAGGCTATGGAGGAGTCACGCTAGCCAGGTGAACCGGCTACACCAAAGAAATGTTGTTCGGAACGAGTCAAGATCAGAGACTGAATCTATGAACTGTTTCCGCAGAGACTGAACCTGTGAACTGTTTCCACCGAGATTATATTTGTAAATTGTTTTATATGACATTGACTCCACCGAGATTATATCTGTAATTTGTTTTATAGGAAGTTGAAGATATGTATGTTTAACGGGGACTCTGTAAGTAATAAGCTAAAAAGGGAGGATTGTAGTGTATGTACCCGTCTACCTTTAAGGGAACTATTGAATGTAACCGTTCACCTTTAAGGGAACTACTTTAGGTGTGGCACTATTTGTTTGGCTTCTGTATACTGTAATACCGATAGTGACCACACCAGTATATAAGTGTTGTAGCAGGATTGCTGGGGCAGATTCGCCCGGACCTTCGAATAGTAAAGACCTGTTTGTTTGTTACTTCTGAAGTCTGTGTATTTATTAACTGCACAACCCACAGACTTTACAGTTCCCATGGGAATGTGGCTCCAGGATCTGTTCTGTTATTGGTGGTGCTTTGTTCTTCTGATACGTAGCACTGGATTTTTCCAACCGAGGCGGGTCCGAGGTGGGCGACGTCGGTGGCGTGTGGGGACCTGGCATCTGTGTCAATCCCAGCCTTCAACAAGATATTCAGATGATTGGGCATGTTAAGCCCACCCTGCGAGGTTCCCAGCCAATTAATAGGAAGCGGGTCTGTGATGCGCCATCAATTACTCAAAAGACTGAGGTTAAGCGAGTAACAACCAGGCTTTTATTAACTAAAGAATGAAGGTCTTGTCTCGAGTGGTCGACCCGTCCAGAATACTAAGGGACTGGGAGGTAGTCACTTATATACCTGGAATAGTGGGAGGAGTCAGCCGAGGCATGTCCAGACCTATACCTAGTGGAATACACATACACTTACAGACAGGTATAACAGCGGTTTACCACAGTCTGATGATGTCATTTGATGACACGTCATCGGCCGGTTTCCTTAAAGGGGTCATGTCTAAATTGATTTTGACAGTTGTGCTGTCAGTGTTCTACCGCGCATAGGTGCTGCAAACACTGACGAGCACTGCACAGAGGTGCACAGCTGCACCCAGGCTCTCCCTTGACTCCCTCCATATGCTTATGGAGGGAGTCACAGCACGCAGGGAGGTTCTCTCCCCTTCCAATGGGCGGAAGACACCTCCCCAGGACATCAACGCAGCCTGGTTGCACATTGCACAGGAGGACACAAGCAGGGATATCGTCAGGGGGACCAGGCTGCAGTGGTGCAAACCTTTTAATGATCTGAGTAGATCACGAAACATCACTGCCATGCCACATTCAACTTCATCCTGCTATGCCACTCATCACATCTCCATCATTCTGCTTTCCATACCCTACTCCTGCACATCCTTACACGAACATACCTTGCAGCTCCACCCATCCCTCTCTATCTACATTATCACTTTCCCATCTCACTAGCCACCCCTCACACTCACCCTCATCCTAGTCCAATCATACCAACTAACAACACACAAAGGTAGGCACTTGGGTGGTTTAGCCAATGTTCATGTGAAGTTTCTGGAACTGTGCTGTCAAACATTGAAATCTTTACTTTGAACACTTTTCGTTCTTGGACAGATTTGTATGCACCTTTGAAAGTGTCTTAGTGAGTTGCAGTGAATGGTGAGACATGACTTCCCCCCCCCCCACAATGGTGATGAGTGTGAAAGGAATGGCTTGGACATTGTAGGGATGCTTTATGGTGCTGGTGTGGGGTGGTGCCAACCTGATGCATCATGTGGCAACCAGGGTGTACAGTGTCAAGTGAAGTAAATCTGGCCATGGTGAGTCCATCCCTGGCGTCCTGGGCAGCAATGTGCATGGGTGATGATGCCCTGTGTCCTGTGCAGCATCAGTTGATTGCGGAGAAGGTTGGTGTCGATGTTGGTGCTGCTGGTGTGCCCGGTGATGCTGGTGTTGGGGCTGTTCGTTTTGGGATTCTGAGGACCAAGCTGAGATTTTTTTCAAGGGCACTGATGCTGATGGAATAGATGGCAGGTGAGGTTGAGATGACAGAAGTAATCTGTCAATGTTGAGATAGGTTGTTCCAAGGAGGTGACAGTGGATAAAGAGATTACTCCAAACACTTCAAAAGTGCATAAAGCTCAAAAGTGCGTTCCAAGTACTGAAGGCTGAAGCTTCTGAGCTTGGAAAGTGACCAGCTTGGGAAAATGCTTTGGACGTGGAAAACTTGGGAAAATGCTTTGGACATGGTAAAATGTTGATTCAATTGCTTTAAACGCCCTCTTAACTAGCACAATTGCATGACCCGCTGCTTAGTGCCGGGTCTGCAAAGCGCAGGCAGAGCCGACACTCGGGAAATTCACAAGGAGGCAGGTTCAGAGCGGGATACCGCTCTGCTGTCAATCTTTTAAATTTTGACAGTGGACCCACCTCCAAACTTGCCCTCTGAGCGCTGGCAAAATTCAGCCCTTAGCTTTGTAAAGCGACTCAATCGGCCTGGACCATAATAGCTATAGTGCAGCATATGGAGAGTGCAGCTCTTGGCCAGGGACTCGAAATGCTGCTTATTGTCATTTCTATTCTCAACTGTTCTCAAGTGTTAGTGCTGGGGGCTTTGCAAATGAGAACAATTTTATAACGACCAAACTTAAATCACTTCCCATATAAATACAGCAGCCTCCTTAAAATATTCAAATAGTCAGAATGAATAAAAATTGCATGCCAGCTCATTCTGCACCTTATGTTCTTAAAACCACTTATCGGTGATTTTATACTATAATCCACTTCTCATCATAGAAGTCTGTGCAAACTTACACACCTACATTATTTCACGCCAAGCCTTATGAACAGCTTAATGAACCTATTTGCATATGAACAGCATGAAATTTTGAGTTAATCCTTTAATCTTTTCTTACCTGATCTGCGATACTTTTGTGACGCTTTCTCACTTTTTTTTCTCCTTAAATTCAGCTCCTTCTTCCTTTATTATTTATCGTTGCTTGTCCTCCTTTTATTGCCGATGGTGGCCATCTTTTTTCTCTAAAATGTTTGTTTGGTAATAAAGGTCAAGTGGAGATCAGTTGGCACAGTCCCAGTTTGTACCACTCCTGACCATCACACCTTGGCCAATTGATGTCACTCGACAAGCAGAAAGGTCAATAATCAGTTTCAACACCCAGCGAGAAGCACTAGACCTTTTAAAATATTTACTTTTCATTGTTCTTCCCAAGAATTCCACAATCTGAGTGAGTAGGAAATAATTTGTTAAATTAGAACTGTAGATTTTGATTGGAATTATGCTCAGGGTGGACATTTAAAGAAAGAGGGGTGAAATTTAACTTCATCAGGGGTGCAAAACGGATGGTAGCGATTGCCTGCCTGCGCACACCCCGCCTAATTTTCCTTTCTTCTTCTCTTAGGCAGTCCCTCGGAACCGAGGATGACTTGCTTCCACATTAAAAATGAGCTTGCAGGTGACTGATGAGTCCAATGCGGGACCAACCGTCTCTGTCACAGGTGGGGCAGACGGTGGTTGAAGGGGCGGATGGGTGGGGTGCTTGGTTTGACGTGCGCTCCTTCCGCTGTTTGCGCTTGGCTTCCGCTTGCACCCGGCGAAGAGACTCGAGGTGTTCGGCGCCTTCCCGAATGCTTCTCCTCCACTTTGTGTGGTCTTGGGTCAAGGATTCCCAGGTGTCGGTGGGGATATTGCACTTTCTCTAGGAGGCTTTGAGGGTATCCTTGAAGCGTTTCCTCTGCTCACCTGGGGCTCTCCTGCCGTGTCGGAGCTCCGAGTAGAGCGTTTGTTTTGGGAGTCTCGTATCGGGCATGCGGACGATGTGACTTCCTTTATATTGAAGCCAATGAACCCGAGGCAGCAGATGGGGCCAGGATGAGCACTTTTTAAACTTACCTCTGCTTCTTGCCCACCAGGTTTTCTCGAGCAGAGCGTCTGTGGGGGATGCTCCACTTGGTGGGCCAGTAAAATAGCTTTGGGGGTCCTATGACCTTGCTTTACATGTCTTCACGAGGCTCCAGCATGAGTCAGGTAAGCCCTTTAACTGCTCAAGAAACCGGTGATGTTAAAATGGCCACGATGCTGTGAAAGAACGGTAAGTGTACCACTTGGATTTTAACTTTTGTTCTGCTTGGTTTCTGCTGGGCGGAGGGAGTTAAGATTCTCCCATGCAGCTCCTTCAGTCACATCCTCTAAGCTGTTGACATGGACTTCACGCTTTGAGCGACAAATTCTGTGGCTCAATGGTAGCACTCTTGCATCTGAGTCAGAAGGTTGTGGGTTCAAGTCCCACTCCAGAGACTTGAGCAGAAAATCTAGCCTGACACTTTAGTGCAGTTCTGAGGGAACGCCACACTGTCAAAGGTGCCTTCTTTTGGATGAGGTGTTAAATTAAGGCCCTGTCTGCACTCTCAAGTGGAAGTCAAAGATCATAGAATCATAGAAAATTACAGCACAGAAGGAGGCCACTCAGCCCATCTTGTCCGTGCCTGCCGACAAAGAGCAATCCACCCTAATCCCACTTTCCAGCACTTGGTCCGTAGCCTTGTAGGTTACAGCACTTCAAGTGCATATCCAAGTACTTTTTAAATGTGATGAGGGTCACTGCCTCTACCACCCTTTCAGGCAGTGAGTTCCAGACCCCCACCACCCTCTGGGTGAAAAAAGTTCTCCTCAAATCCCCTCTAAACTTCTGACCAATTACTTTAAATCTATGCCGCCTGGATACTGACCCTTCTGCTAAGGGAAATAGGTCCTTCCTATCCACTCTATCTAGGCCCCTCATAATTTTTTACACCTCAATTAGGTCTCCCCTCAGCCTCCTCTGTTCCAAAAAAAACAACCCCAACCTATCCAATCTTTCCTCATAGCTAAAATTCCCCAGCCCAGGCAACATTCTTTTAAATCTCCTCTGCACCCCCTCAAGTGCAATCACATCCTTCCTGTAATGTGGTGACCAGAACTGCATGCAATATTCCAGCTGCGGCCTAACTAGTGTTTTATACAGTTCAAGCATAACATCCTTGCTCTTATATTCTATGCCTTGGCTAATAAAGGCAAGTATCCCGTATGCCTTCTTAACCACCTTATCTACCTGTCCAGCTACCTTCAGGGATCTGTGGACATGCGCTCCAAGGTCCCTCTGATCTTCTGCACTTCTCAGTGTTCTACCATTTATAGTGTATTCCCTTGCCTTGTTAGCCCCCCACAAATGCATTATCTCACACTTCTCCAGATTGAAATCCATTTGCCACTGTTCTGCCCACCTGACCAGTCCATTGATATCTTCCTGCAGTCTGCAGCTTTCTTCTTCATTATCAATCACACGGCCAATTTTTGTATCATCTGCAAACTTCTTAATCATACTTCCTACATTCAAGTCCAAATCATTGATATATACCACAAAAAGCAAAGGACTCAGTACTGAGCCCTGCGGAACCCCACTGGAAACAGCCTTCCAGTCACAAAAACACCCTTCGACCATTACCCTTTGTTTCCTGCCTCTGAGCCAATTTCGGGTCCAACTTGCCACTTTGCCTGGGTTCCCATGGGCTTTTACTTTCATGACCAGTCTGCCATGTGGGACCTTATCAAAAGCCTTGCTAAAATCCATATAGACTACATCAAATGCACTACCCTCATCGACCCTCCTTGTTACCTCCTCAAAAAATTCAATCAAGTTAGTCAGACACGACCTTCCTTTAACAAATCCATGCTGACTGTCCCTGATTAATCCATGTCTTTCCAATAATTTTCCCACCACCGAGGTTAGGCTGACTGGCCTGTAATTACTCGGTCTATCCCTTTCTCCCTTTTTAAACAACGGTACCACATTAGCAGTCCTCCAGTCCTCTAGCACCACACCTGTAGCCAGAGAGGATTGCAAAATGATGGTCAGAGCCTCTGCTATTTCTTCTCTTACTTCTCTTAACAGTCTGGGATACATTTCACCCGGGCTTGGGGATTTATTCACTTTCAAAGATGCTAGACCCCTTAATACTTCCTCTTTCACTATGTTTATTTCACCTAATATTTCACACTCCTCCTCCCTGGTTGCAATGTCTGCATCGTCCCTCTCTTTTGTGAAAACAGATGCAAAGTATTCATTAAGAACCATACCCATGTCTTCCGCTTCCACACACAGGTTACATTTATGGTCTCTAATAGGCCCTACTCTTACTTTAGTTATCCTCTTGCTCTTAATGTATTTATAAACCATCTTTCGGTTTTCTTTGATTTTACTTGCCAATATTTTTTCATGCCCTCTCTTTGCTTTCCTAATTTCCTTTTTGATTTCACCCCTGCACTTTCTATACTCCTCTCGACTTTCTGCAGTATTGAGTCCTCGGTATCTGTCATAAGCTTCCCTTTTTTTCTTTATCCTACCCTGTATGCCCCTTGACATCCAGGGAGCTCTAGATTTGTTAGTCCCACCCTTTTTCTTTAAGGGAACATACTTGCTCTGAACCCTCACTCTCTCCTCCTTGAGTGCCTCCCACTGCTCTGACACTGATTTACCTTCAAGTTTCTGTTTCCATTCCACTTTGGCTAAATCACCTCTCAGCTTAGTAAAATTTGCTTTTCCCCAATTGAGAACTTTTATTCCTGGTCCATCCTTGTCCTCTTCCACAACTACGCTAAATCTAACTGAATTATGATCACTACCACCAATATGCTCTCCCACCGGTAACCTTTCCACCTGCCCAGCTTCATTCCCTAAAACTAGGTCCAGAACCGTCCCCTCTCTTGTTGGGCTTGCTACGTACTGGCTAAAAAAGTTCTCCTGAATGCATTTTAAGAATTCTGCTCCCTCTAGGCCTTTCACACTAATTTTATCCCAGTTAATATTAGAGTAGTTGAAATCCCCTACTATTACTGCCCTATTTTTGCACGTCTCAGAAATGTGCCTACATATTTGCTCTTCTATCTCCCTCTGACTGTTTGGGGGTCTATAGTACACTCCCAGCAGTGTGATTGCCCCTTTTTTGTTTCTCAGTTCAACCCATATGGCCTCATTTGATGATCCTTCTAAGATATCCTCCCTCCTCACAGCTGTAATTGATTCTTTAATCAATATTGTGACCCCCCCTTTTTTATTCCCCTCAATATCTCGTCTGAAAACCCTGTAACCAAGAATGTTGAGCTGCCATTCCTGCCCTTCTTTCAGCCATGTCTCAGTAATAGCGATATCATACCATACCCCCACATGTCTATCTGTGCCCTCAGCACATCTGCTTTATTCCCTAGACGCCTTGCATTGAAGTATGTACCATTTAGCACTGCCAAACTCCCTTGTTGTCTATTTTCTAGCCTTTGTTTCCTCTGCCTACCAAACTCGCTTACTAATTTTCTGCCTTCCGTTTCCAGCTTTGCTTCTCTCCCTTCTGAATCCACTCTCAGGTTCCCATTCCCCTGCCAAGCTAGTTCAAACCCTCCCCAACAGCACTAGCAAATCCCGCCGCGAGGAAATTGGTTCCAGTCCTGTTGTGGTGCAGCCCGTCTGGCTTGTACAGGTCCCACCTCCCCCAGAAATGATCCCAGTGCCTCAGGAATCTAAAGCCCTCCCTCCTGCACCATCTCTCCAGCCACACATTCATCTGCTCTATCCTCCTGTTTCTGTACTCATAGCAATATTTTGAAGAAAAGCAGTGAAGTTCTCCTTGGTGTCATGGCCAATGTTTATCTCTCAACCAACTTTAATGAAACAGATTACCTGGTTATTGTCACATTGCTGTTTGTGGGAATTTGCTGTGTGCAAATTGGCTGCAGTGTTTCCTGCATTACAACAGTTTCTACACTCCAAAACATACTTCATTGGCTGTAAAGTGCTTTGAGACATTCTGAGGTTGTGAAAGGCATTGGCCTAGAAATTGGGTTGAGGCGCCAAAGTGGCGCCAAGTTTGCCTGGGCGCTGATTTTTGAGCAGCGTTCAGAGCATTAACGAACGTCGGAAATTCAGTTTCAGCACCCCTAGAGGGAGACAGGGCGAGGCTCAAGGCGCTCCGCGTCCCTCTTAGGGCGCTGAAACTGAATATCGCAGCGCAACGTGCCGCAGCGCCACACGCTGCGGCACGGCACGCTGCGGTACTACAGGCCTTCCTCCCATTGTTAAGGGGGAGGGGCCAGCAACAGCACGATCCCCGATCTCGAGTGCCGGCAAAAAAGCCCGGCACCAAGGAGAAGTGTCGGGCTCTCAGGAAACAGCTGGCAATGCCGCGGGGGGGGTCAGGAGGCCGGGGACGGAGGTGCTGGCAGGCAGCTGCCGAAAAAGGCGGCCGCCCCACACCTCCACCTTAACTTGCACCACTGCCGGCACAGCAAGGCCCCGTGAACCGGGCACGGGTAGCGAACGGCGCTACAGCGCCGTTCGCTACCAAATATCGCGATCGGGGCGCTAATGGGGCGCTGCGCACACCGATGACGTCATCAGTGGCGGCGCAGCGCAACAGGCTAACGCCACCATTAGCGCCCCTGCTGAATATCGCGGGAGGCGCGGCCAGTGGCGCTACAGCCACTGACTGCCCTCTTTAGGTGCTAATAGGTGGCGCTACACACCCAATTTCTCCCCCATTATATATAGATACAAGGCTTTCTTTCTTCCACCAAAAATCTGATTGTGATGCTTTATTACAGAAGTTATCATGATGTGCAGAGGTTGATTGGTAAGTTAGTCATTTCTCAATTGTCATTATTTCCATTCAAATATATAACTAGAGCTGCATTAATGACCTTTCTGACATTTATACTAGGTAAGTGGTGCAATTGTTGCTTTAGAAGTGTTAGAGGATAATTATTACAAATGTTTCATGATTTTTTTATTATCATTAACAAAATCGCAATCTTAGACAGCACACTTTGTAAAATTGTGTATTCCTGCAATTTAGATAGCGACCATACATTTTAATGATGTGGAGATGCCGGTGTTGGACTGGGGTGGACAAATGTAAGAAGTCACACAACACCAGGTTATAGTCTAACATCTTTATTTGAAATCACAAGCTTTCGGAGCACTACTCCTTCGTCATGTGAAGTGAAGAGTTGCATATAAGCACAGCATATATAGTTAGAGAGTACTGCCAGATGATTACAGGTAATCTTTCTAACTGCCCTTTATCACACCTCGGCAGAGAGATAATCACAGCAATCACAGGTGTGAATGGTGTCCAAACAGGTCAGTCAGGAAAACATTACATCAAAGAGCATTGAGGTGGGGTCACAAGGGGTCAAATGTTGCAGATGCTGGGGTCTGTATGAAAAACAAAAAACAGACAAAAAACTATTTTTTTGCTGGAAATCACAGCAGGTCCGGCCGCATCTGTGTAGAGAGAACAAGCCAATGACGACTCGAGTCTGGATGACTTTACGTCAGGTGGGGTCTGACTGATAGCCAAGTTCCGCACTCATGAGGACGGCCTCAACTGGGATCTTGGGTTCATGTCACACTACATGTAACCCCACCTGATGTAGAGTCATCCAGACTCAAGTCGTCGTTGGCTTGTTCTCTCTACACAGATGCGGCCGGACCTGCTGTGATTTCCAGCAAAAAAATAGTTTTTTGTTTGTTTTTTGTTTTTCATACAGACCGCAGCATCTGCAACATTTGACCCCTTGTGACCCCACCTCATTGCTCTTTGATGTAATGTTTTCCTGACTGACCTGTTTGGACACCATTCACACCTGTGATTGCTGTGATTATCTCTCTGCCGAGGTGCGATAAAGGGCAGTTAGAAAGATTACCTGTAATCATCTGGTAGTACTCTCTGACTATATATGCTGTGCTTATATGCAACTCTTCACTTCACCTGACGAAGGAGCAGCACTCCAAAAGCTTGTGATTTCAAATAAAGCTGTTGGACTATAACCTGGTGTTGTGTGACTTCATACATTTTAATGACATGGGTATTTCTCCTGTTTTGTTTTGGAAAAGGAGAAAAATATAGCCCTTCATTGCTTTCTGTTTCCCTATATTCTCCCTATTTAGGCCACTTGCTGTCACTGATCATCCTTCAGATGGAAGGTTGAGATATCTTCAAGCATGTAGATTATTGGGTGACTGTTGCTGATGCCACGACATAATTAGATGATGGGAAGCTTGATTCAGGGTAGGAAGAGCACTTAACGCAGTATCATGCCGCCTGGATTGGAAGTCTTTAGTTAATGAAATAAATACCATTCTCAGTACGACAGGCTGAGATCTTGCAATTCTCTAGGTCAGCTGCTAATGTCTGAGTTTTTCAGACTTTGATGTACAGCCAAAGCTAAAAACCCACCTTCCAATCACACTGACAGAGAACAGATGCTTTCCTATCTCCTCAATTGCCAAAACACCTAGTTTGTTAGCAAAGATAAATACATACCCGCCAATTGCTAAGGATAATACGTCCCCCATTATGACACCAGGAAACTGGTTCTTCCATGAAGTAACTAGTTATTAATAAAACACACTGATTATTGTTACAGCGGATCCATCCCGAATTACAAGCCAGATAACTGCTACTACTATGATGGTGGAAATATATTGCAGCATGTGGAAGTTGCATCACTTGCGCACACATGAGGATAGGCAATCCGCTTCTTCACTTGTCAGCTTGTAATTTTCTACCGATTCACTGTAATGGATGGAAACTTGCGGGCTGGTGAGCACAGAAGTGGAATTTCTATTCTCCAACCCGCCCCGCCCCCTCCAGTCTATTTTGAAAAGTACTTGCTCATCTGCACCCAAAATGGTCTGAATTCAGGTAGCTTTTTAAAAGAAGACTTAGTTCACTAGTCATCTTCAATAGTACTCCAGATCGGACAAGATTCATTGCATTTCTGGGGAAATGGCCTCCTACAACACAATTTAGTCAATGGCAACTTACTGGGTATGTACAGGAAACTCTCTGGTATCCGGCACCGACGGGACCGGGATGGTGTCGGTTGATTAAAAATTCCAGGTGACGGAGAGGGTTGTCTACCGAGGCTATTTTTAACAAACAAAGAGTCAGACTCCTGTTATTGAGGTGATCGGAATTCCGACAGCGCCAAGAAGCCGAGTAGTGGCAGTTTGGAGAACTACCCCCACTGACTAACTCGGCCACCGCGGGAGACTCGGACTCGGCAACATTTCCGGTTATTGAGGTGTTGTTTTCGGAGTATGAATTTTGCCGGTTAATAGAGAATTACGGATATTTAGGTGCCGTTTAAATGAGAGTTTCCTGTAGTCGCTTTGATTTTGCTCTTATTTATGGGTCAAGTGGATTTTTGGACTTGTTGGGGAATGAGTCCCTTATTTGCAAACTGTACCTATTTTAATATATTTTTCCAAAATAGTGACATGCTACAGTGATTACGTTACCAGACCTATTATTATAACAGTGTCACGGCAAACAGCATACCTTCAAAATTATTAAGGTGCATATGTTCCTCAGTACACCATTTTTAGAAAAGCAACAGTGCCTACAAATGATTGTTTTGCCCCTAAGTTTGTGCTAAGATGCAATTGAAACCATCCTGCCCCCAGTGTACACCACTCAACCTCCTTCTGTGCAAGTCAAATTCAAACTCCTTGGCTGGAATTTTTACATTGGAAAGAGTGCGGATTCACGAGCATTGACAGTGCATCGGGAACCCGCCGACTTCCGCATTTAAATCGGGTGCGTTTTCCAGTGTGCCATGGATCTGCTCGAGAAAGGCAGGCAACCTCATTGAAGTAGTTAATAGCTCATTGAGAGACGCTTAAGAGACTTTTTAACCTGAGGTTTCAGCTTTTACTATTTGTGCACAGGATTCACGGACTTCCTGAAGCTTGCCTGTGAAGGCAAGGCGAGAGCTCACTGGCCATTGTGTTAGTTCCTTAAGTGACAGCTGGAAAAAGCACATAAATAGACATACACCTTACACCTGCTTCCTTGCCTAAGGAAAAGGCTCTCGCTGACACCATTTTGTGCAGCGATTTTGCTTTCAGGAATTTGCAGGTGATTTCTGTAACCTCAGAAGCCACTCTCACTACATTGGAGGATTGTGCCTTTGATCTCCACTTTACCTGGCATCTATCAGATCAGCATGGGTGCCGCTTGATGTAAAAAAAACTCACTAAGCACTTGGTTGAGTATAAAACAAGGCTTTAATCAACTGTTTCACAACCATGAGATTCTAGTTACATCACTAGTTCCTGGTTACAAAAACGTCCTGGGCAAGCTGGGCCCACGCCCGAGTATTTATACTCCTTGGACAGCGCCACCAGCTGGCCGCCCAGTGTTATTTCATGAGTCATTTCTTCATGAATGATAAGATTCATGACACCGCTTATGCTGTTTCACCTTGGACCTCAGATTCGGACCAAGATGAGCCCCAGCACCAACAACACCAGCAGCAGCAGCAACAGCCTTCTCCTCACTGACCTGATGCTCCACAGCAGAGAGATGATTAGCACAATGGTGCATCTCGCTGGAGACGATACCCCCAACAGAGGGTATACAGGCAGAGGATCAGCTTCCTGGACTTGACTGAACAGCAGTGCTTCAGGAGGTTCAGGCTATTGCGCCAGGTCATGGCAGACATTTATAGCTTGCTGAAAGAAGACCTGCTTCCAAGTGGACCTGGTGGACACGCCTTACCAGTGGTTGTCAAAGTCACGACCACCCTCAACATCTTTGCCTCAGGCTCCTTCCATGAATCTGCAGCAGACATTTGCAGGATCTTGAAGTCGGCCGCCCACAAATGAATCACCCAGGTGACCGATGCCATGTTTCACAAGTCAGCCGTTTATGTAAACTTTGCCACTGATGAAGCCAGTGTTATTGAGCGGGCGCTTGGTTTTGCAGCTCTGGCTGGCTTCCCACAGGTGCAGGGCATCATCAATTGCACACATGTGGCCATCAAGGCACCCAGCATCACACAGAAGTGTTTGTGAACCACAAGGGCTTCCACTCTTCAATGTGTGCAACTCATCTGCAACCATAAAAAGATCATCATGCATGTGTGGGCCAGATTCCCTAGGAGCTGTCATGACTCTTTCATTCTGCTCCAGTCCATCCGCCCTCAGCTCTTCGCACCTCCAAACAGACTTCCCGGCTGGTCGCTTGGAGAAAAGGGCTGTCCACTGATGACGTGGCTGATGACACCCTTGAGGAGGCCAAGCAATGAGGCTGAGAAATGCTATAACGAAAGCCACATGATGACCAGATATGTGATAGTGCAAGCAATCGGCATGCTAAAGATGCGCTTCAGATGCCTTGACAGATCTGGAGGAGCTGTTCAGTACGCACCAGCTAGGGTCTCCAGAATCATTGTCATATGCTGCGCACTGCACAACAGAGTGCAGCAGCAAGGATTGGAGCTGCAGGAGGAGCAAAGCACTGAGCTTACAGCCTCTTCGGAGGAGGAGGAGGAGGAGGAGCAAGTGAAACATGAGAACATAAGAACTGTTAAGTCTGTGTGTTCTAGTTATTGTTAATAAGAATCACTGCACACAGACCACAAGAGTAAATTCAACAGGTCTTTACTAGTCGGAGGTCAGGCTGAACTGCCCAATAAATCATTACACAGCACTTATATACCGGTGTGGTCACCACCAGTATTACAGTATACAGCAGCCAAGATAAAGTAGTGCATCTCTTAAAATAGTTCTCTTAAATGTGGAACGGTTACATACACCACAATCCTCCCTTTTTAGCTTAACAGTATATATTCCCCATTAAACATAACATAATAACATATATACACAACTTCATGTAAAAACAGTTCACAGATTCAGTCTCTGAGGAGGCCTCCTGATCCGAGACGGATAACGCCTTTCAGGGGTCTCTGGTTCTCGTTGCTGGGGTGACTCATCTAGTTGATCCCCTATGGATAGGACATCATCATCAGGTATATTCACTTCTGAGGTAGATGCTTCAGGTTCACTAACTTCCTCCACGGTTGTCTCTGTCGTAACCATGGGTTCGACCCTTGTTGTCGATCCCACCAGTTGGTCAGCATGACGTCGCATTACAGTTTCACCAACATCTACCGTGTACATCAGGGGTCCTTGTCTGGCCCGAATTGTTCCAGATTGCCATTTCTCGTTTTTATAGTCCCTGGCTAACACTGGTTGTCCTATTTCAAAACTCCGAGTGGGCTTGTAATTGATATGCTGGAACTGTTTGTTTTCGACTTCCCTCCGCACATTTGGTTTTAACAAGTCCAACCTGGACCGCAACCTCCTGTTATAGAACATCATGGCAGGACTTTGGTTTGTTGTTGCATGGGTGGCGTTTCGATATGCCAGTAGGAAATTGTCCACCTTGTGTTGCAGTGGAATCTGATCTTCGCTCATGGCCTTTATTGCCTTTTTGAACGTCTGTACAAACCTCTCGGCCAGCCCATTTGTAGCTGGATGATATGGGGCAGAGGTATAATGTTCCACCCCATTCTTCTTCAGGAATTTCTGGAATTCCTCTGACACGAACTGTGGTCCGTTGTCTGAACATATTTGCTCTGGCAATCCATTTCTTGCAAATATCGTTGTTAGCACCGCGATCGTCTTCTCCGAGGTAGTGGTAGTCATTTTAATCACTTCTGGCCATTTAGAATGTGCGTCCACCGCAATTAAAAACATGGAATCCATGAATGGACCAGCAAAGTCAATATGTACACATTGCCATGGGGTTGAAGGCCATTCCCATGGATGCAGCAGTGCAATTGGAGGTGCATTTTGGACTTTTTGGCACCCTGAGCAGCTTTTCGTCAGATCCTCTATCTGTTGGTCGATACCTGGCCACCACACATAAGCCCCAGCAAGGCTTTTCATCTTGACTCCCCCCAGATGACCTTCATGTAGTTCTTTTAGAACTCTCTCTCTTAACTTAGGAGGGATAATCACCCTTGTTCCATACATCAATGTTCCCTGACAGATGGACAGCTGTTCTCATCTTGCTGAGAATGCCGGTAACAGTGGATCACCATGGGCTGGCCATCCCTTTACTGTCAATTCGTAGACCCGGGACAGTGTCGGGTCATTCCTAGTCTCCCTTTCAATATTTGCATTGGTGACAGGTAAACATTCGATGATGGTCGAGTGAAATAACTCCACCGGGTCAACCGTCGGTGCCTCCTCCTCAGTAGGTAGTGGCAGGCGCGACAGCCCATCAGCATTACCATGCTGCTTTGTACCTTTGAATTCTATCTGATATTGATGTGCCCCTAGGAAAAGGAACCATCTCTGGAGCCTCTGTGCTGTCATCACCGAAACACCCTTCTTAGGGTTAAAAATGGATACCAACGGCTGGTGGTCTGTCAGCAGTGTAAACTTCTGGCCCTGCAGGTAATGATTAAACTTCTTTACTCCCCACACAAGGCTGAGAGCCTCCCTATCTATCTGAGCATAGTTGCGCTCAGCGGAGGTCAATGATCTGGATGCAAATGCGACTGGCCTTTCCAAGCCATTTGGCAACTTGTGTGAGAGTACTGCTCCAATAGCATAAGGAGAAGCATCACAAGCTAAACGAATAGGTAGCGTTGGGTTGAAGTGAGCCAACACTTCCTCTGAGGTGATCAATGCCTTGCTTTTGCGAAAGGCCTTCTTACAGTCCTCGCTCCACTTCCATGGTACTTCTTTCTGCAAAAGAGCGTTCAGCGGGTGCAGCACCGTGGATAGATTTGGCAGAAACTTATGGTAATAGTTAATCAACCCTAGGAACGACCTCAACTGGGATACATTTTCCGGAGCTGGAGCCTTCACAACAGCTTCGATCTTGTCAGGGGACTTGTGCAGCCCCTCCTGGTCAATGACATGACCACAGTACGAGATCCGTTTCTGAAAGAACTCACATTTCTGGCGATTAACTCGAAGTCCATATTCCTTCAATCTGGTGAGCACCAGTTTCAAATTTGCAAGGTGTTCCTCATCGTCATCTCCTGTAATCAGGATATCGTCCAAGTAACATTGAGTGCTTGGAATTCCCTGTAATACCTGCTCCATGGCCCTCTGCCAAATTGCTGGAGCCGAAGCCACTCCAAAAACCAGTCTATTATATCGATACAAGCCTCTGTGCGTGTTGATTGTGAGATACTGGCGCGACTCTTCCTCAACTTCCATCTGTAAGTACGCTTGCGCCAGGTCTATCTTGGTGAAGTGTTTCCCGCCAGACAATGAAGCAAAGATATCCTCAATCCGCGGAAGCGGATATTGCACCGTGTGAAGCACCGGATTAACCGTGATCTTGAAGTCTCCACAGATGCGGTCCTTCCCCGGTTCCCCTGGCTTGTTACTCGATGAACGCTTCATGACGGGAACAATGGGCGTGGCCCACTCACTCCAGTCCACCTTAGACAGTACTCCTGAACGTTCTAGCCCTTCCAGCTCAGCTTCCACAGCAGGTCGTATCGCATAAGGTACCGGTCTGGCTTTGAAAAATTTTGGGTTTGCATGTTCTGCAATCTTGATTTTTGCCGTAATTCCTCTCAGTGTTCCCAGTTCCTGTTGGAACACCTCTTTAACCTCATCCAATATTCTGGACAATCGTTCAGGTTTGACATCTTTTTTCCCGGAATCTACCGTTATTGCTTTTAGGGAGTGCCAGTCCATATTTATTTTCCTGATCCACTCCCGTCCCAGAAGTGGTGGACCTCCCTCAGGTAGTACATATAAGTCCATTCCTTGGTGTTCTTTGCCCTTGTGTACCACCTTGACTTTTATCTTTCCGATGGGGTATACTCTTTGCCCCGTGTATGTCTGCAATACTATCTCCGTATCCCGTAGGGGAATATGTGTGAATAACCTTTTGTAATCTTGCTTATTCATGACCGTCAACGCCGATCCGGTGTCCAATTCCATCTTCACTTGGACTCCTGCTATCTGAAGTGTGACCCAGATAGTTTGTAGGTCAGCTTCCTTACTCACATTGTGAATTCTCAGACTACCCAGTTCCTTGCTGTTGGAGTCTGAATCCGAATTCTGTTCATCCGAACTCTTCTCAGCCACCTTATGTACCTTTCTGCACTTTTCCTGCGGTGACTTTTTGTTGCTGGTCTTCTTTCCTGACCGGCATACTTTAGCTATGTGACCAAGCTTGCCACATTTTCTACATTCCTGATTTTTAAACCAGCATTGGTTCTGATCGTGTGTTGTCTTTCCACAACGATAACATTTCGCTGTACCCAAAGCCATTTGATCTACGCTGAGTACCGCTGCCTTCAGCTGCATTTCCGCAGTGCCTCTCGCTGCGGCTTCGTGCGATGCTGCAATAGTGACAGCCTTATCAAGTGTAAGATCATTCTCTTCAAGCAGCCGCTTTTGTGTTCCTTCTTTCGACAATCCACACACGAATTTGTCTCTCAGTGCCTCTGTCAGTCTTTCCCCAAACTGACAGTATTTCGCTAGCTTACGCAGTTCAATTAAATACTCCGCGTTACTTTCCTCTTTCAGTTGCGTTCTCGCATAAAATTTAAATCGTTCCGCTAACATCAGCGGTGTGGGGTTCAAATGATTTCTCAGGACAGCAACAATATTAGCGAAAGCCTGATCCGCCGGTTTAGCTGGTGATAGAAGATGCTTCAATAGCCCGTATGTCTTCGCACCCATTGAGTTTAGTAAGGTTAGTGCTTTATCTTCATCTGATATTTTATTTGCCTTACAATAAATCTCTATGCGTTCTACATACGTGGCCCAATCTTCAACATCGGGATCGAAATCGTTGATGTTACCACGCTTAGGCATCCTCACAATCTTCTTGAGAAACAAAAAGAATTTTTTTTTTTTTTTTTTCCAAAATGGCGGTTTCCCGCGCTTGTCTTCTTCCCCCGCCTATGAAAATGGCGGCTTCCCGCATTTGCCTTTCTCCCCCGCTGGCTGTAATGGCGATTGCCGTATTGCTGCATTCGCCCTCCCCAGCGGTTCTCAAATCGTGCCTCCCAGCCCCTGTTGCAGTTCGGTCCTTTCCCCCGGCTGCGGCTGAGTTCTCCGCATTTTTTTAAATTTTATCCCGCGCCTCGTGGCCTCTGTAGCCGCCCGGCCTTTTTCCCCGGTCGCGGTCGAGCTCTCTCTCGACGCTGTTGCGTCTCCCAGCCCGCTTGCAGCCCGGTCTTTTACACCGGCTGCGTTTGCATTCACCACGGCTCCCGTGCCTTATGCTGCCCCAGTCTCAGCGCCTCTGGCCCCGACTTCTGTCCGGCTCTTTTCCCCGGCCGTGGTCGAGTTCTCCGCCCTTATATCCTCCGTTTTTCCCTCCCCTACTTCACAGCCAACGTGGCCGACTTGCTGCTCGTCGCGGATCGGCTTACCCACCACCGTGATAGAAGGGATGATTACTGCCTGTTGCTGATGGAAGGCTTCGTGTCAGGATTCTTCCTTGCTCTTCAGACCCGAGTCTTTTCTCAGCAGGATGATGAGGGCGGATGCCTCTTCTCGACGCCCGTTAAACTGCCTTGGATATATCTCTGCCGCAGGGTAAGATCGTCATCGTCGCCACTGTTAAGTCTGTGTGTTCTAGTTATTGTTAATAAGAATCACTGCACACAGACCACAAGAGTAAATTCAACAGGTCTTTACTAGTCGGAGGTCAGGCTGAACTGCCCAATAAATCATTACACAGCACTTATATACCGGTGTGGTCACCACCGGTATTGCAGTATACAGCAGCCAAGATAAAGTAGTGCATCTCTTAATATAGTTCTCTTAAAGGTGGAACGGTTACATACACCACAAGAACCATAAGAAATAGGAGCAGGAGTAGGCCAATCGGCCCCTCGAGCCTGCTCCGCCATTCAATAAGATCATGGCTGATCTGATCCTAATCGCCAATCTACTATCACAGAACCATCTCCTGAATCTAACAGAATTAGACACATGAAATAGGAGCAGGATCAGGCTACACAGCCCCTGGGCCCGCTCCGCTACCGATAGGGCCATGTCCGATCCGAACCTAGACTCATGTCCAAATTCCTGCCCGCTCCCCGTAACCCTTAATTCCCTTTACTTCTAGGAAACTGTCTATTTCTGTTTTAACTTTATGTAATGATGTAGCTTCTACAGCTTTTTGGGGCAGCATATTCCATGGACCTACCACCCTCTGAGTGAAGTAGTTCCTCCTCATCTCAGTTTTGAAAGAGCAGCCCCTTATTCTAAGACTATGCCCCCTAGTTCTAGTTTCACCCATCATCGGGAACATCCTCCCCGCATCCACCCGATCCAACCCCTTCACAATCTTATATGTTTCAATAAGATCGCCTCTCATTCTTCTGAACTCCAATGAGTAGAGTCCCAATCTACTCAACCTCTCCTCATATGTCCATCCCCTCATCCCCGGGATTAACCGAGTGAACCTTCTTTGTACTGACTCGAGAGCAAGTATGTCTTTTCTTAAGTATGGACACCAAAACTGTATGCAGCATTCCAGGTGCGGTCTCACCAATACCTTGTACAACTGAAGCAATACCTCCCAATTATTATATTCTACCCCCCTAGCAATGAAAGCCAACATTCCATTGGCCTTCTTAATCACTTGCTGCACCTGCATACTAACCTTTTGAGGTCGTGCACCAGGACCCCCAGATCCCTTTGTACTACAGTACTTTCCAGTTTCTTGCCATTAAGATAATAACTTACTCTACGATTTTTCCTGCCAAATTGCATAACCTCACACTTTCCAGTATTGTATTCCATCTGCCAAATCTCTGCCCACTTACTTAGCCTGTCTATGTCCCCTTGCAGGTTTTTTATGTCCTCCTCACTCATTACTTTCCCTCCCATCTTAGTATCATCTGCAAACTTTGATATGTTACACTCGGTCCCCTCCTCCAAATCGTTAATATAGATTGTAAAGAGTTGGGGACCCAGCACTGACCCCTGCGGAACACCACTAGTTACTAATTGCCAGTCTGAGAATGAACCATTTATCCCAACTCTCTGCCTTCTGTTAGATAGCCAATCCTCTATCCATGCCAGAATATTACCCCCAATCCCGTGATTTTTTATCTTAAGCAATAATCTTTTGTGTGGCACTTTGTCAAATGCCTTTTGTAAGTCTAAATACACTATGTCCACTGGTTCCCCTTTATCCACCCTATATGTTACTTCCTCAAAGAACTCCAGCAAATTTGTCAAACATGACTTCCCCTTCATAAAACCATGCTGACTTTGTCCTATTAAATGATGATTATCCAAATGTCCTGTTACTGTCTCCTTAATAATGGACGCCAAAATTTTACCTACCACAGATGTTAGGCTAACCGGTCTATAGTTTCCAGCCTTCTGTCTACTGCCCTTTTTAAATAAGGGTGTTACATTAGCACTTGTCCAGTCTGCCGGGACCTTTGCTGAGTCCAGGGAGTTTTGGAAAATTATTACCAATGCATCCACAATCCCTACCGCCACTTCCCTCAAGACCCTAGGATGTGAGCCATCAGGTCCAGATGATTTATCCGCCTTGAGTCCCATTATTTTACCGAGTACCACTTCCTTAGTGATTTTGATCGTGTTTAGCTCCTCCCCCCCTATAGCCCCCTGTTTGTCCAGTGTTGGGATATACTTAGTGTCCTCTACTGTAAAGACTGATACAAAATATTCATTCAGTGTTTTTGCCATCTCCATATTTCCCACCATTAATTTCCCAGTCTCATCCTCTAAGGGACCAACATTTACTTTAGCCACCCTTTTTCTTTTTATATAACTATAAAAACTCTTACTATCTGTTTTTATTTTTTTTGCTAATTTACTTTCATAATCTATTTTCCCTTTCTTAATCAATCTTTTTGTTATTTTTTGTTGTCTTTTAAAGTTTTCCCAATCCTCTATCCTCCCACTAGATTTGGCTACCTTATATGCCCTTGTTTTTAGTCGAATACTATCCTTAATTTCTTTACTTAGCCACGGATGGCTGTCTTTTCTTTTACACCCTTTTCTTCTCACTGGAATATATATTTTTTGGAAGTTGTAAAATAACTCCTTAAATGTACACCACTGATCATGTATCGTCTTACCCTTTAATCTATTTTCCCAATCCACTCTACTCAATTCCGCTCTCATACCTTCATAGTCTCCTTTATTCAAGCTTAGCACGCTTGTTTGAGATCCAACCTATCCACCCTCTAATTGAATATGGAATTCAACCATGTTATGGTCACTCATTCCAAGAGGATCCTTTACTAGGACATTTTTAATTAATCCTGTCTCGTTACACAGGACCAGATCTAAGGTTGCTTGCCCCCTGGTCGGTTCAGTTACATACTGCTCAAGAAACCCATCCCTAATAGACTCAATGAACTCATCCTCAAGGCAGCCCTGCCCAATTTGATTTGTCCAATTAATATGATAGTTAAAATCCCCCATAATTATAGATGTTCCCTTATTAGAAGCCTCAACTATTTCCTGATTGATACTCCGTCCAACAGAGTTGCAACTGTTCGGAGGCCTATAGACTACGCCCACTAGTGTTTTTTTCCCCTTATTATTCCTTACCTCCACCCAAACTGTTTCATTATCCTGATCTTTTGACCCAATATCATTTCTCTGTATTACAGTGATTCTTTCCTTTATTAACATAGCCATCCCACCTCCCCTTCCTTCCTGCCTGTCCTTCCTGATCGTTAAATAACCTGGTATGTTTAATTCCCAGGCATTGTCACCCTGCAGCCATGTTTCTGTAATGGCCACAAGATCATACCCATATGTAATTATTTGTGCCATTAACTCGTCTATTTTGTTACGAATGCTACGTGCATTCAGATAGAGAACTTTCAAATATGTTTTGTGACACTTAGTTCCTGCTTTTGCCCTTTTTATTACTTTACCTTTTACTCCATACCTTCTGCCCCTTCCTGACACACTCTGGTTTTTAATTTCCCCACTGCTACCTAAGTGTATGGCCTTCTCTGTTGTCATTTTTATTATTTGCTCTCTAGGAACCTCCCCCCCACTAGTTAGTTTAAAGCCCTCTCTACAGCCTAGTTATATGATCCGCCAGGACTCTAGTCCCAGCACTGGCCAAGTGAAGCACGTCCCAACGGAACAGCTCCCTCCTGCCCCAGCACTGGTGCCAGTGTCCCAGGAAGCAAAACCCATATCTCCCACACCAGTCTTTGAGCCACGCATTTAACTCTCTAATTTTATTTGTCCTAGCCAAATTTGCTCGTGGCTCAGGTAATAATCCAGAGGTTATTACCCTTGAGGTTCTGTTTTTTAATTTGACCCCTAGCTGCTCCTACTCCTTTAACAGAACCGGCTTCCTAGTCCTATCTACGTCGTTTGTACCAACATGGACCACGACAACTGGATCCACCCCCTCCCACTGCAAGTTTCTTTCCAGCCCAGAGGAGATGTCCTTAACCCTGGCACCGGGTAGGCAACACAGCCTTCGGGACTCTCGCTCTCGGCTGCAGAGAACTCTATCTATCCCCCTAATAATACTATCCCCTACCACTACAACATTTCTATTTACTCCCCCCTCTTGAATGGCCCCCCGTTCCACGGTGCTGTGGCCAGGTTGCTCATCCTCCCTGCAGTCCCTGCTCCCGTCCCCACAGGGAGTAAGAACCTCGAACCTGTTGGACAAGAGCTAGGGCTGCGGCTCCTCCAGCTCTACCTCCTGGATCCCCGTACCTGCCTCACTCGTAGTCACACCATCCTGTCCCTGACCATGGGCTACTTCTGAATTAATTAACTTCATAGGTGTGACCACCTCCTGATACACAGAGTCCAGGTACTTCTCCCCCTCCCTGATGTGTCGCAGTGTCTGAAGCTCAGACTCCAGCTCATCAACACGGAGCTGGAGTTCCTGTAGCAGCAGACACTTGTCACAGACGTAATCACTGTGAGCCTCAATGGGGTTCACTGGCTCCCACATCTCGCAACAGTAACACATCACCTGCTCCATTCTATGTAATTAATTAAATTTTTTATTGTTAGTGATGGACACCCTCTGCCTGATTTTAGATGCTAGTATCCCCTTTAATTAATTGGATTTAAATTAAATCAACCCCTCTAGTTACACCAGTTAAATGGTTTACCAACAGTCACTCTGCACCAGAAAGGCCTTATTAACTACAACCCACAGAGTTAAAGTTTGAAAAGAGCACCTAACACCCCACTTACCCTATCTCACACTTACCCTATCTCACACTTACCCAAACTCACAGCACTCTTTGATGACTTGCACTCAGTGCTTGCTCGCACTAGGACTGGTCTTTTTTACTGTTTGTTTGTTTACAGCCAAATGAGTCACCCCTGCTGATTGTTTAGAAAACTGGTTTCCACTGCCTGCTGTGCCAATTTACTCCTACTGCAGTGTAACCTTGTTTTACTCTTCTTAAACCAACAGAATCCCAAATATTTAACTTTTCCCCTTTACTTAAACTGCTTAAGTCATCTTGTCAAGAATGATTTAAGAGAAATAACAATTAAAGAACTCTCACACTTACCCAAACTCACAGCACTCTTTGATGACTCGCACTCAGTGCTTGCTCGCACTAGGAAGAGGAGGAGGATCCTGAGGTGGACATGGCACCAGCAGCGGCACATATTGGTGCCCGGGAGGCCCGAGATGGTCTCATAATGGTACGATTGAGTTAATTTCTACCAGTGCACCCATCTGGCTCTCAGACAGTGTACCAACTTCCCCCCCCACCTACTCCACCAATATCACAAAACAGGCCTAAAATGACGATACCATCCCTGTCACACACACACCCATTGCTCGAAGTTAAGTAATGTCTCACCATTCACTTCAAGTGGCAAGGCCACTTCCCAGGTAGCAGGCAAAGACGGGAAAGTGGTACAAAGAAATAAATTCAGGTGCGTCAAAAATAGAACTGAAACTTAACACTGACGTTTTGGCAAACACCTCCGTGCATACCTTTGTGCATCTACAATTGTGTCATTTTTCATTTCTGAGTGCTTCTACGAGGTGCCTCCCCTGCGGCTTCAGCAGAGGTAGAGGCAGGCTGCTCACTTCCCTGCTGTGACTGTGTAGACACTTTTGGCGGAAGTCCTCTGGGTTTTGGAGCCTATGAGGGCCCTGGCAAAGACTGCGGGCCCGATTTTCTGGATCGTGCGGGAAATGTTTGGGTTCCCCGAATGTGGAGTTCCGACCCGAAAAAAAGGTCTGCCAGCTGGATGCAATTTTCCCTCAAGTGGCCAATTAAGTTCCAGCGTGTGGGCAGCCTTGCTAATTGTCCATTTCCAGTCAGAAAGCCCCACGGTATGATGTCATCATTCGTGGTGCTTTTAAAGTGTCCAGCAAGCTTCTCCACCTCGGTAGGCTTCTCAACCACTCTTGCACAATGGCAGAGGAGCCTGCACCAGCTGCTGCCAGCGGCAGAGGCCGAGCTGCGGCCAAATTCAATGAGACGTCACTGCAGACCTTGGTGGGTGGGGTAAGGGCCCACAGGGAGGTCCTCTACCCTCGCTCAGGGAGGAAGAGGCCTCCCAAAGAGTCCAGGGCTGCCTGGATGGAGGTGGCAGCAGAGGTAAACTCTCTGGGAGTCACCCGTCGCACCTGGATGCAGTGCAGGAAGCGCTTCCATGACCTTCACCGCACAGGGAAAGCAAGTACGAAGTTCCCATCACCCTCAACCTGATCCCCATTGCCTTTCCCCAACAGCACTCAGCTTCAGCAATCTCTTCCTCCACATCCCACTTCACAGTCACATCCATGCACCCTTACCCATTCCGTATCTCTCTATGCTCACATTCACATAACTATTCCACCATCCAGTCTTGTAAATAGTTTTAATGCCATCATTTTCCTGTACATAAAAAATCTGGTGGCAGCTGCTGCAGTTATGGCGTCTGTCATTTGGCGAATGGGGATATCACATAGAGGCCTTAGGATAACTCGCAGATGTCAGCAAGCTGGTCAAATAGGTAGGAAAGTGTAGGCACGGGCCATTGCCCATGGTCAGTTAAGAAGCAGTGAGGCTGCAGTGTTTGATATACCAAGCTATGCAAATCTGCCCAGGATGAGTGCGTTCCTTGCATTCCGCCCAGCAATGTTCTCGCGCACTGGTGCCGCTGGTTGGCGGGCCTCTGCAGGATGCTCATTTCCGTCCTCCTCCTCCTCCTCCTCCTCCTCAGCATCACCCTCATCCGAGGCGGCTCTGTGAGGAGCCTCTTGGTTCTGCGGAATCGGCAAGCCACGACGCTGTGCCATGTTGTGAAGCACACAGCATACCACGACGATTTTGGAGACCCTGGCTGATGAGTACTGTAAGGCTCCACCTGATCTATCAAGGCATCTGAAGCACATCTTCAGCAATCCGATGGTTTGCTCGATAATGCATCTGGTGGTAATGTGGCTGGAGTTGTAGCGCTCCTCAGCTGGCTGGTCTCCTCAACGGCGTCATTAGCCAAGAGCGCAGGGGATATCCCTTGTCTCCAAGTAGCCATCCTTGAAGTTCGTTTGGCGGACTGAATAGCGGAGGCACAGTAGACTGGCGCAGTATGAAGGAGTCATGGCAGCTGCCAGGGAACCTGGCACAAACATGCAAAATCACCTTCTTGTGGTCACACACCAGCTGAACGTTAAGGGAGTGGAAGCCCTTGCGGTTGAGAAAAACTCCTGAATTGCGGTGGGGTGCCCTAAGTGCCACGTGTGCAGTCAATGATGCCCTGCACCCTTGGAAAGTCTGCCAGCTGAGCTAATCCAAGCGCTCGCGCCGTGACACTTGCGCGATCCCTGGTGAAATGGATGTGATTGTGCGCGAGGGCAAAGAGGGCATCGGTTACCTGCGTGATGCAAGTGTGTGCGGCCGCCTGGGAGATGCCGCTGTTGTCTGCTGCTGATCCCTGGAAGGAGCCTGAGGCATAAAAGTTGAGTGCGGTGGTGACTTTGATGGCCACTGGTAAGTAGTGTGGACCTGGTGCTCTGGGCTCCAGGTCTTACTGCAGCATTGCGCAGATGTCAGTCACAACCTCTCGCGAAAGTCGGAGCCGCTTCTGGCACTGCTGCTCAGTCATGTTGAGGTAGCTGACCCTGTGTCTGTAGACCCTGTTTGGGGGGTATCTCCTGCGCCGACAGCCTTCCATGCGCTGGCCCCTTCTGGCCTGTGCTGCCCCAGGTCGCTGAGCCGCAGCCTGCCGCTCCTGTTGGTGCTGGTGATGCTATTGCTGGAGTTGCTCCAGCCTCCTCTGCTGTTGGAGATCCTCTAATGCCAGGAAGGGAAGGAACAAAAGGCCTCCCATGCTTCTGGCAGATGCCTCCGTTAAGGATGCGCTGAGTTAGGGTGGTGAGAGGGGCTTCCCAGGAGCTCACACTGGAGAAGTGTGTGAGGCTACAACCTTCCACAGCTGTGCCTAAGCCTTCAAAAAGCTGCCCCAAGCATTCAGCAACAAGGTCCTGCAGCCTGCAAATGCTGCCTGTTTAAATCTCTTCAGTCCTGATTGACCTGCAGCTGAAAGCAAGCAAGCCAAATCTGTTCACGCCAGGTTTCATCAGCGGTGTTCCCACCAGGCATGTTTTACGTGGGGGAAGCCAGAAAATTGCAAGGGCCCTTGAAAATAGGTTTAAACATGCTAATAATTGGTCATTAGGCTCCCGCCGACCATTCCCGCCTGTGGTGGGCGGGACTGATTCGGGTCCCGCTGAAACACAGGGGCAAAAGTCGGGTGGGGCGGGGAATCGGGCGGGGGGAGTCGCGACCCCCTATTTCTGTGATTTTTGGCCCCCGCCCGCCTGAAAACCCACCCGACGGCTGGGAGAAAATCGGGGCCTGCATCTCCTGTAACTGTGCAGGGGCAGACTTGGCCATCGGGATCCAAAGAAGCATGTCAGACTCTGTCTGAGGGGGAGGTAATGGGGGAGAAGTGGGAGGACTTTGAGCAGAGCCCCCCTCTCACCATCATCCCTCTCATAGACCACCCGCACTTCCCTGCTAGCAAGGAGCTGGAGAGCACCTTGCTACACATCAGTGGGGTGATAAACACCCAAGTCTATGTTGGTATTCCCCCTGGAGATGAGTGCAATCAGAGTCTGCAAGCTGTTGTTCACAGCAAGCATGTTCTCATTTGACTAGTGCATTAACTGCTCCATGCAGGTGGTCATCCTTTCCATGGAAGAACACTTTGTTGCCATCGCCTGCGACATGGTGCTGCTCATGTTGGAGATGGACTCCTCCATTCTCTCTACAATCGCGCACATCACAGCTGGAAAAGCTGCCAGAGCCTAGAATGTGACATTGTACTCACCTTTCCTGACCTCATGAGGTCATTAAATCTCTTCCTACTCTGCACAAAGGAGCAGCTGACAACATCCCTGCTGCTCAGTTCATGGGCGATCTCCAGCCACACCCTCTTTGTTTCACTGGCTGGCCTCTTCCTGCCGTCACCAGGGAAGAGGACCTCCTTCTGTGCTCTCACTCCCTGGAGCAGGATGTCCAGGGAGGAATCTGAAAACCTGGGCAGAGTCTTCTGGTGCTGAGACTGCATTGTTGGCTATAAATGCTTGCACCCTCGCAGTCAAAGTATTGGATGTAACAGTGACAGGCACCGCTCACAACCACCTCAGACCCTCCTACAACTGTAGTGTCCGTGTATAATAAGACACAGACTGCGGAGAACGGTACAACAGGTGTTTACTCAACGTGGCTCACAGTGGAACTGAACTGTACAGATTACTACTCAGGGCTATATACAGGTGTGGTCACTGCCGGTACTGCAGTATACATGAGCTGTAAAACATAGTTCCCCACTTAAAGGTATATACATTACAATTCCTCCCCTTTTAGATTAACAATACCATAACACTCATTTAACAATTAAATATCAAACTAATTACAATTAACACTTTTAACATGCAACATTAGCTGAAAATAGTCTATTTATATATTCAGTCTTTGGGGAGGCTTCCTGATCCTTTCTGGATAGCGCCTTTCCCGAGTGTCTTGCTCTTGGTGCGGAGGCGATTCTGGCCCCCTGTCGTCGGTTGGTTCATCAGCTTCCGATGCTACTGTTTCTGGGGTAGATGCGACCTGTACGTCGGGTTCATCACCAGGTACGTATGGGCGAGGCATGGGGTTGACTTGTTCCTGTGACTCTAGGATCTGGTCAGCATGGCGTCTCACGATGCTCTCCCTAACGTCCACTGTGTACATTAGTGGGCCCTGCCGTGTGCATATCGTTCCTGGCTGCCATTTTTCTGTTCGGTAGTCGCGGGCCAAGACTGGTTGCCCTACATTGAAGCTCCTTGTTGGCTTCTCATGGATGTGCTGAAATTGCTTACTCTCAACATCTCTTCGTACGTTTGGTCTGAGCAAATCCAGGCGCGATCTTAGCCTTCGGTTAAAGAACATCATGGCTGGGGCCTGGTTGGTGACTGCATGTGTCGCATTCCGGTAGGCGAACAGGAAATTGTCCACCTTGTGCTGCAGCAGAATGTTGTCATTGTACATAGCCTTTATTGCCTTCTTAAAGGTTTGTACGAACCTCTCAGCCAATCCATTTGTGGCTGGATGATACGGGGCGGATGTGTAATGCCTTACCCCATTCTTTATCAAGAACCTCCGGAACTCTTCGGACACAAACTGTGGTCCGTTGTCGGAGCAAATCTGTTCTGGCAAGCCATTCCTGGCAAAAATGGTCCGTAGGACTGCAATAGTTTTCTCCGTGGTGGTGGAGGACATTTTGATGACCGCAGGCCATTTCGAGTGCGCATCCACGGCTATTAAAAACATTGAGTCCATGAATGGACCAGCAAAATCAATATGCACCCGTTGCCATGGAGATGAGGGCCACTCCCATGGGTGTAGAGGGGCCTGTGGTGGTGCATTTTGGACTTTATGGCATCCTGAGCAACTCTTGGTGAGGTCCTCGATTTGTTTATCGATTCCTGGCCACCACACATAAGCCCTGGCTAGGCTTTTCATTTTTACCCCTCCCAGATGACCCTCATGAAGGTCATTGAGCACTCTATCCCTTGACTTGGGTGGAATTACCACTTGGGATCCACACATCAAGGTCCCCCGGCACACTGACAGCTGTTCTCTCCTTGTCGAGAATGCTGGCAACAGTGAGTCGCCATGTGCTGGCCATCCCTTCACCGTCAAATCATATACCCGAGACAGTGTCGGGTCATTTCGGGTTTCCTTTTCGATACAAGCGTTAGTTACCGGTCGGTATTCAACTATAGTCGAATGGAATATTTCAACAGGATCCACTGCTGGTGCTTCCTCCGCAGTAGGCAGTGGCAGGCGTGATAGCCCATCAGCATTTCCATGCTGTTTCGTGCCCTTATATTCAATCTCATAGTGGTGCACCCCTAGAAAAGGTGACCATCTTTGTAGTCGTTGTGCAGTCATCACCGGAACGCCCTTCTTCAGATTAAAAATGGAGACAAGAGGCTGGTGATCCGTCAGCAAGGTGAATTTCTGCCCGTGCAGATAGTGATTGAACTTTTTCACTCCCCACACTAGGCTGAGGGCCTCCCTGTCAATCTGGGCGTAGTTACGCTCGGCTGAGGTTAGTGATCGTGACACAAAGGCTATTGGCCTCTCTGAGTCGTCCGAGAATTTGTGCAACAGCACCGCTCCAATGCCATAGGGTGACGCATCACATGCCAACCGAATTGGTAATGCTGGGTTGTAATGGGCCAATACCTCTTTCGATGTGATTAGTGTTTTGCTCTTCTGGAAAGCTCGTCTACATTCGTCACTCCACTTCCATGGCACCCCAGTTTGCAGAAGGGTGTTCAGTGGGTGTAGTATTGTAGACAAATTTGGCAAGAACTTATGGTAGTAGTTTACCAGCCCGAGGAACCTTGACTACTGCCTCAATCTTCTCTGGGGACTTATGTAACCCCTCTTTATCGATAACGTGGCCACAATACGAGATCTGCTTTCTAAAAAACTCGCATTTGGGGCGGTTAGCTTGGAGCCCATATTCCTGCAATCTAGTGAGCACCTGCTCCAGGTTGGCAAGGTGATCACTGTCATTTTCGCCCGTGACCAGGATGTCGTCCAAATAACACTGGGTCCCTGGGATCCCTTGCAGGACTTGTTCCATTGCCCTCTGCCAAATAGCCGGAGCTGATGCTACCCCGAATACCAGCCGGTTGTATTGGTAGAGACCTTTATGGGTGTTGATTGTGAGGTATTTTTTTGATGCTTCTTCTACCTCCATTTGCAGATACGCCTGGGCCAGATCAATCTTAGTGAAGCGTTTCCCTCCAGATAGCGAGGCGAAAATATCTTCAATCCGCGGAAATGGATATTGTACGATGTGAAGGACCGGGTTCACTGTTACCTTAAAGTCCCCACAGATGCGAACCTTCCTTGGTTCCCCAGGCGTGCTGCTCAACGACTTTTTCATCACAGGGACGATGGGTGTAGCCCACTCGCTCCAGTCTACCTTGGACAGTACACCTGAACGTTCCAGACTCTCCAGCTCTGCTTCGACGGCTGGGTGGATCGCATAAGGTACCGGTCTGGCCTTAAAAAATTTTGGGCTTGCGTTTTCTTCAATTTTAATCGTCGCTGTCATGCCTTTTAGCGTTCCGAGTCCTTGCTGGAATACTTCTTTCGCGTCAGTTAGGATCTTTGACAGTCGCCCAGGTGTGATGTCATCATCCTTTTTGTCAGCCACAGTCAGTGCCTGTATGGAATGCCAATCCAGTTGTATTTTCCAGATCCATTCACGTCCCAGTAATGGTGGTCCTCCATCTTGCAATACATATAGGTCTAGTTTTGGTATTTCCTTACCGTTATATATAACGGTCACCCTTATTTTTCCTTTGGGGTAGACTTTTTGCCCCGTGTACGTCTTCAAAATAATTTTTGTGTCTCTCAAGGGTATGTGTGAGAATAGCTGCTCATAGTCCCGTCGGTTTATGACTGTTAGGGCTGATCCTGTGTCCAATTCCATCTTTACCTGGACTCCTGCTATCTTGAGAGTGACCCAAATGGTTCGGTGTTCCTCCGTTGTGATCACATTATGTAGTTTCAGACAACCCAGTTCCCTGCTTTCGGAGTCGTTATCACTCTTTTGTTTGTCTGAACTATTCTCCGTCATCTTATGTACCTTCTTGTATTTTCTTTGGTAGGTTTCTTATTGCTGGTTTTCTTTCCCGACCTGCAGACTCGTGCTATGTGTCCTACTTTTCCACACTGTCTGCACACTTTGTCTTTGAACCAGCAATCATTCTGGTCGTGTGTTGTTCTGCCGCAGCGATAGCACTTCTCTGTTCCATATGACATTTTGTTTGTGCCATATTCTTGCGGTCTCTGTTGTATCTCTGCAGCGCCCCGTGCTGCTGCTTCATATGATACCGCAATGCTGTAAGCCTTTTCCAGCATAAGGTCCTTTTCAGATAAAAGCCATTTCTGGGTTCCTTCACTTTGAAGCCCACACACACACTTGTCCCTTAAGGCATCTGCCAGTCCCGCTCCAAACTGGCAGTGTTTCGATAGTTTGCGCAGTTCTGTTAAATAATCAGCATTGCTTTCATCCTTATGCTGGTTCCGTTTGTGAAACTTGAATCTTTCTGCTATCAGCAGCGGTGTGGGGTTTAAATACTCCTTTAGTATCGTTACTATGTCTTCAAAACTCTTTTCCATTGGCTTCGTTGGGGTTACTAGATTTCGTAATAAACCATACGTCTTTGCACCCATTAAATTTAACAATACCGACGCTTTCTTGTCATCTGACACCTCATTTGCCTTGCAGTACACCTCTATTCGTTCGACATATGTAGTCCAATCTTCGACTTCATTGTCAAATGCGGTGATACTGCCACTCTTCGGTATTTTGGGTGTGGTTTAAAATGGCTTCTCCCAATGGCTTAAAATGGCATCTCCCGCGCTTTCCTTCCTCCCCCGCTGCTGCCAACGCCGCTCCCGGCGGTTCTCGTGGCAATGGCGGTGCCCTGTAGGTTTCGCGCGCTTCTGCTGCGCTGCTGCCAACGCCGCTCTCGGTGGTCCTCGTGGCAATGGCGGCGTCTTGCGGGTTTCTGCACGTCTCTCTCTCCCTCTCTCCGACGCTGCTCGGCCCCTGAACACCGGCTGCACCCTGTGCGCTCTGCCCTCTCTCTCTCTCCCCCGTTGACGCTGCTCTGCCCTTTGCTGTGCCGCTCGGTCGGGCTCTAGCCCACCGCTGTCGGGAAAGGGTCTGCGCACTACCTGTTGCCAGCCCATTTCGCTGGACCACCTCAACTGGAAAGCCAAGCCTGGCTCTCGACAGCCTCCCCCGCAATTCTCGAGTCTCTGCTGGATGACTGGGCGGTTGCCCGTGGTCGACGCCTGAGTCTCTGGCCTTGACCTCCAATCCACTGATCTCCAGGAACGAATCCCCGGGAGGTGATGCGGAGTTGCAGGTAGATTCAAACTTGCCTCGTCGCCAATGTAGTGTCCGTGTATAATAAGACACAGACTGCGGAGAACGGTACAACATGTGTTTACTCAACGTGGCTCACAGTGGAACTGAACTGTACAGATTACTACTCAGGGCTATATACAGGTGTGGTCACTGCCGGTACTGCAGTATACATGAGCTGTAAAAGATAGTTCCCCACTGAAAGGTATATACATTACAACAACAACCTTCCACTCTGATGTGTGCAAGGCTCCTTGAAATAGGCGAGCTGAAGGCAGGTCGTCCGTGACATCATCAGCCCCGCTCCATTTAAGTGGCCGGGAAACCCGCATGACTCTGTCAATTGATCTCGTTAAGTTAAATACACAGTGGAGAGCGTGCTGACGGAACGTTGATGATGGCAGCTCCCTAAGCGACCCTGCCCGCAGCCCCCCCCACTCCACACACAAACCCACTCGCAGGTAAAAATTCAGCCTCGTATCTAAGTATGCAAAATGTTTTTTATGATAATAGTGTTGCTTATGGCGGGTCACAGAGGTAATGCTGTTGCAAGGGGGAGGGAAGAATGCTGGAGTGGGGAAATAATGGGGATGCCCTTCACTGCTGAAAGAATTTGGAAAGAAGTTTGTGAGGAGAGATTGGATCGATTGGGCTTGTACTCACTGGAGTTTAGAAGATTGAGAGGGGATCTCATCGAAACCTATAAAATTCTGTCAGGCCTGGACAGACTAGATGCTGGAAGGATGTTCCCGATGGTCGGGGAGTCCAGAACCAGGGGTCACAGTCTAAGGATAAGGGTTAAGCCATTTGGGACAGAAATGAGGAGGAATTTCTTCACCCAGAGAGTGGTGAACCTGTGGAATTCTCTACCACCGAAGGCAGCAGAGGTCAATACATTAAATATATTCAAGAAGGAGTTGGATATATTTCTTAAGGTTAAAGGGATCAAGGGGTATGGGGAGAAAGCAGGGACCGTGTACTGAATTTGGATGATCAGCCATGATCACATTGAATGGCGGAGCAGGCTCGAGGGGCCGAATGGCCTACTCCTGCTCCTATCTTCTATGTTTCTGTGTTTCTATGTTAGGAACCTCCCAGGTCTGAGTAAGTTATGAAGGCTCCTCTCATAACTAATTCTATGCTGTTAGCGCAACATAAGATATACTGGGCATAGAATTTCTTTGCAATCAATGGCAGATTATTTCTTGATAAACTTTCTGTGAATCACTCAATACCGTTAATCTTCTCATGAACGTCATTGCGCATTGACAACATGGAGACAGTCAGATTTATTACTGCCTGCACAAGACCAGATTCAAAATCAAAAAAACAGCTCCAACATAAAATTAAAACAGATTGTGAAACATACCAACAAGAACGTTCAAGAATATCAGCTGATCTCAAATGCTGGATCACAGTTGTTAAACTCTTTGATAAGATTAATGTCCTGTCTCCCCAAGAGAAAGGATCACTCCCAAGTACACATTATTTTGGTATGATATATCAGGAATAGTTTATCTACTAGCATTGCACTGCCAACAAAAGATTTTAATATTTAATATTTTAGTCATGAGATGATGCATATGGCTTCATGTTCTATATTGCTGTTAGTTCTATTATCCTGCATCATCACATGATCATTACTGCACCAATTGGCTCAGCACACTTGGCATATCATAGCTGGAACTTTAAAAAACTATAGGCTAGATATTATTGCCATCAGTGTTATTGTATGAAAATTGAACACATTTGTATCAACCTCCTCCATGATTTTAATAGAGGCGTTAAACTGTTTATTTCAAAGTAGTGGAGAGAAAAATTTGTTATGAGTACATTAAGTGGCACTTTGGGTAGCACAGTGGGTTAGAGTACTGTTTTTTGTGCCTTTGAGACCTGGGGTATAATCCAACTAAAACAGATGGGAAATAACTCTCCCCTCCATTCTGGTTGTGAAAATTCTAATTGAAATAACTTTGTGCAGTTTCAATCCAGTCCCCCATTGGATATGTATCAACAGTACCAAATTTCCCACAGGGTAACCTGCTCAGCAGTAATTTCTACCCTTTTATCTTTTATAGAGACAGAGGCCCTGCAATGAGCTCTATGGACAAATGTTCAAACTTGGTGCGGATGGCAGAAAGCTTCGCCTACCTCCCACAAAATTGACTGTGAAAAATGGATGTAACTGTGATGAAATATATGTCTTCATCAGCCCCTGTGTTTTACCTGCATTGTATTGTGTGTACCGCCCCCTTTTCCCCTATTGTGTGTATTGGCTCCGCCCCTGTCTTTTGTCATATAAAGGTCTCAAGAGCTGTATGAGTCATTCTGCCAGACGAATCCGATGTGGAATGACGTGCAATGTTCTTAGCGATTAAAAGCCTTCAGTTGAATCCTTTAACTTCTTGTCCTTGAGTTATTGATGGCACATCAGTATCTTCCTGATGTGTACAGCTCTAGAGCTCGGCTCATCGTTTGCAGTACAAACTCAGAAAACCGGCTTTAAAACCTATAGTTTATCTCTGGGTTCTGTTGACATTCATTAAATCATAACTAGCTGTTGCTTAATTTTATTATTTTTCCTCGGAAGGTGGCGAGGTCGGCATGGCCAGGTTTAATGCCAATCCCGAGATGCCCTGTGAAGGGTGCTGGTGGGTCCTCCTTGAACCGCTGCAGTCCTAGTGTTGATGGTGCTCCCATGATTGTATCAGGTAGGGCATTCCAGGATTTTGACCCAGCGACGATGAAGCAATGGGAATATATGGCCAAGGATCCAAATATATCAGGAAGGTGTGTGACTTCGAGGGAGACTTGAACATGATGGTGTTCCCATGATTTTGCTGCTCCTGGTAAATATGGTGAGCTGCTGCTGTGCATCCTGTAGATAGTACCCGCTGCAGGCATAGTGGGGTTGACTTTCATGTGAGCCTTTTCATTGGACGGAAGGTGGGCAGAGTGAGCCCACTATCCAGGTCTCCGGTGGCCCAAGCCCTTTTCCAGCCCATGCTAAATGAGCACTGATGGATAGGCAGCTTACCGATCAGGGGATGGGAATTCCATCGGTTCCTCTGCAGAGCCAAGCCAACAGTTGTGATTTAAAAGGACGTACCAGGCAATTGTGGAGGGGTGCAGAAGGTCTGCCATGCACTTTTTGGACCCCCAAAAATTCTTAAACTCGCTCACCCACAGCAGTCTAGGAGAGGCCTCCAGCACTCCCTTTAAAGACTGCTGGTTTGGCAGCTTTACCTACATTCTCAGTGTGTGTATGTGATAGGACCCCGATTTGTATACATTAATGAGGTTCACAGCTGCGAGTGCCACTGATGCCTGTTTCCCACCCCGCTCCAAGATTGCAGTCGGACGGAAGTCGGTGGGAAGCGAGTGGGAAGTCCCTCACTTTGATTTTGGTTTCACGACCATCCTGTTGCTGCTGAAAAATGTGGCAGCCGAGAGATTAAATCGTTCGGTCCCAGTGTGCTGGTTGTAGAGGGGGTGGATGTTGTTGATATTGGTCTGGAGTTTCCTGTCAAAGTAACAGTGAGGCTAATGGCGCTCGCTGGTATTTATGCACAAATAGACTGGAGAAGCTGGGGTTGTTCTTTTTGGAGCAGAGAATCTGATAGAGGTGTTTAAAATCATGAAGGGTTTAGATAGAGTAAGTAAAGAGAAACTGTTTCCAATGGCTGAAGGGTTGATAACTGTGGTGTATGTAACCGTTCCAACTTTAAGAGAACTATTTTAAGAGATGCACTACTTTATCTTGGCTGCTGTATACTGTAATACCGGTGGTGACCACACCGGTATATAAGTGCTGTGTAATGATTTATTGGGCAGTTCAGCCTGACCTCCGACTAGTAAAGACCTGTTGAATTTACTCTTGTGGTCTGTGTGCAGTGATTCTTATTAACAATAACTAGAACACACAGACTTAACAGTGGCGACGATGACGATCTTACCCTGCGGCAGAGATATATCCAAGGCAGTTTAACGGGCGTCGAGAAGAGGCATCCGCCCTCATCATCCTGCTGAGAAAAGACTCGGGTCTGAAGAGCAAGGAAGAATCCTGACACGAAGCCTTCCATCAGCAACAGGCAGTGATCATCCCTTCTATCACGGTGGTGGGTAAGCCGATCCGCGACGAGCAGCAAGTCGGCCACGTTGGCTGTGAAGTAGGGGAGGGAAAAACGGAGGATATAAGGGCGGAGAACTCGGCCACGGCCGGGGAAAAGAGCCGGACAGAAGTCGGGGCCAGAGGCGCTGAGACTGGGGCAGCGTAAGGCACGGGAGCCGCGGTGAATGCAAACGCAGCCGGTGTAAAAGACCGGGCTGCAAGCGGGCTGGGAGATGCAACAGCGTCGAGAGAGAGCTCGACCGCGACCGGGGAAAAAGGCCGGGCAGCTAGCGAGGCCGCGAGGCGCGGGATAAAATAAAAATAAAAAAACGCGGAGAACTCAGCCGCAGCCGGGGGAAAGGACCGGACTGCAAGAGGGGCTGGGAGGCATGATTTGAGAACCGCTGGGGAGGGCGAACGCAGCAATACGGCAATTGCCATTACAGCCAGCGGGGGAGAAAGGCAAATGCGGGAAGCCGCCATTTTCGTAGGCGGGGGAAGAAGACAAGCGCGGTAAACCACCATTTTGAAAAAAAATATATATAAATTTCTTTTTGTTTCTCAAGAAGATTGCGAGGATGCCTAAGCGTGGTAACATCAACGATTTCGATCCCGATGTTGAAGATTGGGCCACGTATGTAGAATGCATAGAGATTTATTGTAAGGCAAATAAAATATCAGATGAAGATAAAGCACTAACCTTACTAAACTCAATGGGTGCGAAGACATACGGGCTATTGAAGCATCTTCTATCACCAGCTAAACCGGCGGATCAGGCTTTCGCTAATATTGTTGCTGTCCTGAGAAATCATTTGAACCCCACACCGCTGATGTTAGCGGAACGATTTAAATTTTATGCGAGAACGCAACTGAAAGAGGAAAGCAACGCGGAGTATTTAATTGAACTGCGTAAGCTAGCGAAATACTGTCAGTTTGGGGAAAGACTGACCGAGGCACTGAGAGACAAATTCGTGTGTGGATTGTCGAAAGAAGGAACACAAAAGTGGCTGCTTGAAGAGAATGATTTTACACTTGATAAGGCTGTCACTATTGCAGCATCGCACGAAGCCGCAGCGAGAGGCACTGCGGAAATGCAGCTGAAGGCAGCAGTACTCAGCGTAGATCAAATGGCTTTAGGTACAGCGAAATGTTATCATTGTGGAAAGACAACACACGATCAGAACCAATGCTGGTTTAAAAATCAGGAATGTAGAAAATGTGGCAAGCTTGGTCACATAGCTAAAGTATGCCGGTCAGGAAAGAAGACCAGCAACAAAAAGTCACCGCAGGAAAAGTGCAGAAAGGTACATAAGGTGGCTGAGAAGAGTTCGGATGAACAGAATTCGGATTCAGACTCCAACAGCAAGGAACTGGGTAGTCTGAGAATTCACAATGTGAGTAAGGAAGCTGACCTACAAACTATCTGGGTCACACTTCAGATAGCAGCAGTCCAAGTGAAGATGGAATTGGACACCGGATCGGCGTTGACGGTCATGAATAAGCAAGATTACAAAAGGTTATTCACACATATTCCCCTACGGGATACGGAGATAGTATTGCAGACATACACGGGGCAAAGAGTATACCCCATCGGAAAGATAAAAGTCAAGGTGGTACACAAGGGCAAAGAACACCAAGGAATGGACTTATATGTACTACCTGAGGGAGGTCCACCACTTCTGGGACGGGAGTGGATCAGGAAAATAAATATGGACTGGCACTCCCTAAAAGCAATAACGGTAGATTCCGGGAAAAAAGATGTCAAACCTGAACGATTGTCCAGAATATTGGATGAGGTTAAAGAGGTGTTCCAACAGGGACTGGGAACACTGAGAGGAATTACGGCAAAAATCAAGATTGCAGAACATGCAAACCCAAAATTTTTCAAAGCCAGACCGGTACCTTATGCGATACGACCTGCTGTGGAAGCTGAGCTGGAAGGGCTAGAACGTTCAGGAGTACTGTCTAAGGTGGACTGGAGTGAGTGGGCCACACCCATTGTTCCCGTCATGAAGCGTTCATCGAGTAACAAGCCAGGGGAACCGGGGAAGGACCGCATCTGTGGAGACTTCAAGATCACGGTTAATCCGGTGCTTCACACGGTGCAATATCCGCTTCCGCGGATTGAGGATATCTTTGCTTCATTGTCTGGCGGGAAACACTTCACCAAGATAGACCTGGCGCAAGCGTACTTACAGATGGAAGTTGAGGAAGAGTCGCACCAGTATCTCACAATCAACACGCACAGAGGCTTGTATCGATATAATAGACTGGTTTTTGGAGTGGCTTCGGCTCCAGCAATTTGGCAGAGGGCCATGGAGCAGGTATTACAGGGAATTCCAAGCACTCAATGTTATTTGGACGATATCCTGATTACAGGAGATGACGATGAGGAACACCTTGCAAATTTGAAACTGGTGCTCACCAGATTGAAGGAATATGGACTTCGAGTTAATCGCCAGAAATGTGAGTTCTTTCAGAAATGGATCTCGTACTGTGGTCATGTCATTGACCAGGAGGGGCTGCACAAGTCACCTGACAAGATCGAAGCTGTTGTGAAGGCTCCAGCTCCGGAAAATGTATCCCAGTTGAGGTCGTTCCTAGGGTTGATTAACTATTACCATAAGTTTCTGCCAAATCTATCCACGGTGCTGCACCCGCTGAACGCTCTTTTGCAGAAAGAAGTACCATGGAAGTGGAGCGAGGACTGTAAGAAGGCCTTTCGCAAAAGCAAGGCATTGATCACCTCAGAGGAAGTGTTGGCTCACTTCAACCCAACGCTACCTATTCGTTTAGCTTGTGATGCTTCTCCTTATGGTATTGGAGCAGTACTCTCACACAAGTTGCCAAATGGCTTGGAAAGGCCAGTCGCATTTGCATCCAGATCATTGACCTCCGCTGAGCGCAACTATGCTCAGATAGATAGGGAGGCTCTCAGCCTTGTGTGGGGAGTAAAGAAGTTTAATCATTACCTGCAGGGCCAGAAGTTTACACTGCTGACAGACCACCAGCCGTTGGTATCCATTTTTAACCCTAAGAAGGGTGTTTCGGTGATGACAGCACAGAGGCTCCAGAGATGGTTCCTTTTCCTAGGGGCACATCAATATCAGATAGAATTCAAAGGTACAAAGCAGCATGGTAATGCTGATGGGCTATCGCACCTGCCACTACCTACTGAGGAGGAGGCACCGACGGTTGACCCGGTGGAGTTATTGCACTCGACCATCATCGAATGTTTACCTGTCACCAATGCAAATATTGAAAGGGAGACTAGGAATGACCCGACACTGTCCCGGGTCTACGAATTGACAGTAAAGGGATGGCCAGCCCATGGTGATCCACTGTTACCGGCATTCTCAGCAAGGCGAGAACAGCTGTCCATCTGTCAGGGAACATTGATGTATGGAACAAGGGTGATTATCCCTCCTAAGTTAAGAGAGCATGAAGGTCATCTGGGGGGAGTCAAGATGAAAAGCCTTGCTAGGGCTTATGTGTGGTGGCCGGGTATCGACCAACAGATAGAGGATCTGACGAAAAGCTGCTCAGGGTGCCAAAAAGTCCAAAATGCACCTCCAATTGCACCGCTGCATCCATGGGAATGGCCTTCAACCCCATGGCAATGTGTACATATTGACTTTGCTGGTCCATTCATGGATTCCATGTTTTTAATTGCGGTGGACGCACATTCTAAATGGCCAGAAGTGATTAAAATGACTACCACTACCTCGGAGAAGACGATCGCGGTGCTAAGAACGATATTTGCAAGAAATGGATTGCCAGAGCAAATATGTTCAGACAACGGACCACAGTTCGTGTCAGAGGAATTCCAGAAATTCCTGAAGAAGAATGGGGTGAAACATTATACCTCTGCCCCATATCATCCAGCTACGAATGGGCTGGCCGAGAGGTTTGTACAGGCATTCAAAAAGGCAATAAAGGCCATGAGCGAAGATCAGATTCCACTGCAACACAAGGTGGACAATTTCCTACTGGCATATCGAAACGCCACCCATGCAACAACAAACCAAAGTCCTGCCATGATGTTCTATAACAGGAGGTTGCGGTCCAGGTTGGACTTGTTAAAACCAAATGTGCGGAGGGAAGTCGAAAACAAACAGTTCCAGCATATCAATTACAAGCCCACTCGGAGTTTTGAAATCGGACAACTGGTGGGATCGAGAACAAGGGTCGAGCCCATGGTTACGACAGAGACAACCATGGAGGAAGTTAGTGAACCTGAAGCATCTACCTCAGAAGTGAATATACCTGATGATGATGTCCTATCCATAGGGGATCAACTAGATGAGTCACCCCAGCAACGAGAACCAGAGACCCCTGAAAGGCGTTATCCGTCTCGGATCAGGCGGCCTCCTCAGAGACTGAATCTGTGAACTGTTTTTACATGAAGTTGTGTATATATGTTATTATGTTATGTTTAATGGGGAATATATACTGTTAAGCTAAAAAGGGAGGATTGTGGTGTATGTAACCGTTCCACCTTTAAGAGAACTATTTTAAGAGATGCACTACTTTATCTTGGCTGCTGTATACTGTAATACCGGTGGTGACCACACCGGTATATAAGTGCTGTGTAATGATTTATTGGGCAGTTCAGCCTGACCTCCGACTAGTAAAGACCTGTTGAATTTACTCTTGTGGTCTGTGTGCAGTGATTCTTATTAACAATAACTAGAACACACAGACTTAACAATAACCAGAGGGCACAGATTCAAGGTGATTGGCAAAAGAACCAGAGGCGACATGAGGACAAACTTTTTTACACAACGAGTGTTAGGATTTGGAATGCACTGCCTGATAGGGTGGTGGATATAGATTCAATAATAGCTTTCAAGAGGGAATTGGATAAATACTTGAAGGAGAAAAAAATGCAGGGATATGGCGAAAGAGCAGGGGAGTGAGACTAACTGGATTGCTCTTCGAAAGAGCCAGTGCAGACTCGATGGGACGAATGGCCTACTTCTGTGCTGTACTATTGTATAATTCTATGTTTATAAAAATGGTACAACAACTTCAGGTGAGTGGCAGATGCGTGGTTAAACTCAAATATCCAAAGGTTGCTCTCCGAGTTGTGTCACTCTGGCGATAGCTTCTTGAAAATGGCACCTCGCTATCTGGCTCACCATTGAAATGTATTTAATGGCGTGAGGTTGCTGTCTTTGCGCAGTAGATACAAACTTAACTCACCACAGAGAATTAAGGCTTGTCCATTTTAGTCTAAGTACTCTTTTGACAACATGATAAGTGTTAATTACTGCCAATCAACCTTTCTATCACTGAAAATTAACTATTACAAGCATGGAGTCTCATTCCTTCAGGTTTTAATTGTTGTTGGAGATTTTTAAAATGTTAAATTCTAAATGAAAGCTATTTTTAATTTTCCTTTCTGTCTCTTTTCTCCTTCTCTCTTAATCCAATCTTTCTTTCCCCCTCTTTATTTCTCTTTCTGTACCTGATTTGACATTGAATTCCCCCACTCTAATTTACACTTTCTTCTCAGTCCTTGCGCAGTTAATTTCATAATCCTTCAATTTGATTGGTTAAGGAGATACATGGTTGCTTGGCCTATTCACTCAGGTCCCAGTTGCCCTGCTTCCCTCGCTGTGCCGTTATCAGCTCGCACTTTCAGCAACTTGCCACACAAAAAATTAAAAACCTAAACATGCAAGGGAAAGTCTAACTAATGGCAGATGCTGTTAGATGCCCTCTACAGCATTTGGCCCAATATGTTCAGTGGCAGGAGCTCCAATCAAGAAGATTGCTTTGTCCGGGATGGTGTCAAGCTTCTTTGAGGGTTGTTGTGGCGCCATGCAAGTGCTGAGTATTCCATTCCACTCCGAACTTGAGTTGTGTCGATGCTGGAGAAGCATTGAGGGATCAGAAGGTGAGCCACTTGTCGCGGAGTACGCAGCCCCTGCCCTGTTCTTGTAGCCTCGATGTTGATATAGCTGGTCAAAATTCAGCTTCTGGTCGATAGTGGTCCCCAGGATATTGGTGGGAGACCTGACAATGGTGGTTCCATTGAAGGTCATGGGGAAGTAGTTGGCCCTTTTCTTGTTGGAGATGGTCATTGCCTGCCACTTATGTGGCATGAATGTTACTTGACACTTGTCAACCTAAGGCTGGATGTTGTCCAAGTCCAGCTATAGGCTGGCATGGACTCATTCAACCATCCTTGTGGTCTCTGAGTGAGACTGCAGGTTTACTTTAAACTATGGGAATCTATGTGCTATTGACATAAGTCAGATGAGAGCTGGATTAGAGCCACACAAAGTCAATTAGAATGGAAGGGAGATTTCCTTTCCTATCAGTTTGGGTTGGATTCTATCCCAAGTCCCAGAGATGCAAAAACAGTATGTAACCTACAATACTACCCAAAATCCCACCCCTCCATATTGCGTGAATGTTTTTAGATGAATATGTTGTTTGTTTTAATAGCCAGTCATCTGACAAGCCACAGTGATGGCCATGACAAGCAAAATGCTCTACTTGTTTTTCAGGAAATGAATGGAGTTGTTTATGAAAAGTCAGACCATTAATTGTGTAGAGAGCAGATAATTGTTGTGAGAAGGGAGTACAGGGAGGCCTACTTATCTCTTAGAAAATAAACTCAACAATGCTTCACGTAGCCATATGCCAGCAGAGAAGTGAAAGTTCCACATTTTTAAATCTCAACTTTGACTGACACTCACACTTTGAATTCCCTAAGAAGCTAAGATTTAACCAGTTCAGCCAAAGCACCTGTGGTAGAAAACCAGAAGGTGCCAGAAAAGGGCATGAGTTGGGTGGAAGAATTCTCATTCCCAAACTACTTAATCATGCTTCTAGGTGCAACAGTGTTAACATTATCCAGGGATATGGCTGTGTGTTGGCCCGTTCTGCCTTTCCGGATTGAGAAGCCTAGTGTGGATACAAGGAAAGGAGCTAATGTGACAAGCAGATAGATAAAGAAGGCTGAATAGGTTTAAAACAAATCTGGAAGCATTACATCTAATAAATAATTGTAACACTACAACAACAACAAGCATTGATATATCGCCGTTAATGTAGTAAAAATGTCCCAAGGCACTTCACAGTACCGTTACCAGAAAAAGCTTGACACCGAGCCACATAAAGAGATATTAGGACAAGTGATCAAAAGCTTAGTCAAAGAGGTAGGTTTTAAGGAGTGACTTAAAGGAGGAGAGCGTGGTGGAGAGGTTTAGGGAGGGAATTCCAGAGTGCTCAAGTGAGGTGTTGGACAATCAGGCAATGAATGGGAGGAGGAGGCTCAGTGAACATCCCCATGCTCTGCATGGGTGCAACAGACAAGGCTGAAGTGTTTTCAAGAGTCTTCAGCCAAAATGCCAAGTGGACAATCCTACTTAGCCTCCTCCGTAGGTCCCCACCATCATAAATGCCAGCATCCAGCCAATTCAGTTCATTCCACATGACATGAACAAGTGGTCGAATACACTGGATACAGTGAAAGCTATTGGCACTAACAACATACTGGCTGAAGGTGTGCACAGCAGAAAGAGCTGGCCTCATAGCCAAGATATTCCTGTACAGCTATGACACTGACATCTATCCGACAATTATCTAAGTATGTTCTATCCACTAAAAGCAGTAAGGTGATGGAAGGAGTCATCGACAGTGCCATTAAGCAACACCTACTCACAAATAACCTGCTTGCCAAGGCTCACTTCCAGTTATGCCAGAACCACTTCACTCCAGACCTCATTGTAGCCCTGCTACGTAGGCATATACTGAATACAAGAGGAGAGGTGAGAGTAACTGTATTCAACTAAATATGGTGCCAAGGAGCCCTAGCAAAACTGAGATCAGTGTGGTTTAAAGGGAAAATTTCCTAGTGGCTGGAATCATACCATAGCTGGACATTACTGCAGGACATCCTCAGGGCAGCATCCTCAGCCAAAACATGCTCAGCTGCTTCGCCAATGATTTTCCATCTGTCATAAGGTCAGGAGTGGCTTGTCAGAAAACTGGCTTTTAAAACAAGCAACATAATCCTCTAGAAACATTTATGCAATGTGGAGGGGTGGGACTTTGAGTAGTACATGCTGTTCTTGCACCTCTGGGACCAAGGATGGAATCCAGCCCTGACCATTAGGAAAGGAAATCTCGTTTCCATTCCAGTTGAAACATTTCTAATTGAATTGACCTTGGGCAGCTATAAACCCAGTCCTCATCGGACTTGTGTCCAATGCACGTAACTTTTCATAGTTTAAAATAAACCTGCAGTCTCTCTCAGAGACCACAAGGATGGGTGGTTGGTTATGGAAGGTGCAAATGTCATACTCATGAAGTTGGTGGTGGTCTTTTGAGAATCGAGTAAATTGGGGGATGCAATTGGTCTGGGATGGTAGCTCAAAACAGGCAATAGCAAATTAGCACCCCCCCCACCCCCACTTCAATGGAAAGGAATAGTAGCGGGCGGGGTGTAAAACAGGCGGCCAATTTGCTATCACCGGTTTTGTGCTACTGCACTCTGCATGTGACCTAGGGTTACTGGTTGCTGACAATGGGTGCAAAAAATTGACATATTTTCTAATCTCTGTCATTGATATTGCTTAACGTTACCAAGAGTAAAATTCAGAAGAAAATAACTTGATTTGTAAAGGAGAAAAAAAATCCACAGCGGACCCACCATTGAGTTAGCGCTTCGTGTGAAACACACATTGCTTTTTATGACCTACAGTATATGCTGAATAGTTCTGTTCTCTTATAAACACATTTGACAATTTAGTTTGCTCTAACTCATTAAAAACAAATGTTTTTTTCTCTCATCTCATGAAAATGATATTTTTCCATTTAGTCAGAAGATAGCAATGCTTTTGATCTCGCTCCCTTTAAGTCTTGCTCTTGAATTCTATGCCAGCATACTTCACATTGAATTGGTGATTCAACTTCCTGTCAACACATCACTGCGGCACTGCCTGTAGCACTAGGGGGCTCAGGTGAAGCTCTGCAACCTGACCCCGTTGGTTTCATTCTCTAATGAATTTTATACATTTAATTTAGTGTAATTTGCTTTGACATTTTTACAATAGTTGGTCCATTTATATAGTAATCAAGGCCCGTATTTTCCGATCCCTATGGGTGTGTATGAGCTGTGTACACACCCAACAGGGACCTCGCATGCGCTGAAACCAGCATTTCCGATCTGTCAAGAATCCTCTTGACAAATCGCACGCCTGCCCTGGAGAAGGGCCTCTGCGGGCGGAGAGTTCCGCTTTCTGCAGAACCGCCACCCACTAAAATCCTTTAAAAATCTTAGTAAGGCCTGCTTTTACCAGCGTAAGAGTTTAAAAAAAAAGTTTTTAAAAATGTTTCACTTATTTATAATTTTAAAATACTTTTAAAAAAGTAAGTTTATTTTTAACCCTGTAAATAACTTGAATTTTTTTTCAAAAAATTTAATTTTTGTTTAAAATATTTAATTTAATGTAATTTTAACTAAATTTTAAAACATGATTTAAAAAAAATGTATTTAATGTTTTAATGTGTTTTTGGAGTGATCTCCATGCATACTTTTGATGGGTCTAAGCTGAGAGATCTGTCAAAGGTATGGAGGGGGATTCCCTTCTTTGATTGGTTCCCCATGGCCCACATGATCCCAGGGACGCTTGCGGTCCGCCTGCACCCCTGGGATACCTGGGCCTCTGCACATTTCGTAGAGCAGAGGCCCAGGAGCGGAAATGTCCAGACCTCGGGAGCCCTCAGGTAAGTCCGTAGATTTTTTCCAGATTGGAGGCCTCCGCACGCAGGAAGCCTCCGATCGGAAAATACGGACCAATGTGTTTAGTACATCAAGACACAATCTCAGTTATTTCCAGCTAGTAGCCTTGCCTTGTAACTTGTTAGCCAAAGTTGAGAATAACTACATAGTTGGAATTTTGGATTGCAACCCACATCTGTAACCAGGAGGAGAATTTAAAACTCCTGCTTTAATTAAGTGTAGTAGTAGTTTGTGACAGAGGATTTAAATTTCCAGTCAGTGTTATTTACCTGGGCTGGAAATGGCGGGCTCTAGTGACAGTTTGATTCATGTTTTAAACCACTCTGTCCCAGGATCAGTTTGGGGATCAGTTTAAATTAATTTCAAAATAAATTTCTTTAAGTGTATGCTTTGGATCACTAACCTTTTGTCAAAGGATTCAGTCCCAAGCAATATCTAGCACCAATCTCACTTACAAATGCATCGTCACTTCATGATGAATGATGGTAAAGGAGTCTGTGCTTATGATTCTTCATGGGGGCGTGCGGGGAGAAGGAATACTGTGGTTTCAATCTGCAGTGGCATTTTAACTGGATTTTAAAAAATTAATTCTCTGGATATAGACTTCGCTGACAAGGCCACTATTTGTTGGCCCTCCCTCGTTGCCATTGAAAAGCTGGAGGTGGGCCTTCTTCTTGAACTGTTGCAGTTCGTGTGGTGAAGGTGCTCCCATAATTCTGTTAGGTAGGGAGTTCCAGGATTTTGACCCAACGATGATGATTGAACGATGATATATGTCCAAGTCAGGATGGTGTGCGACTTGGAGATGTTGATGTTCCCATGCATCTGCTGCCCTTGTCCTTCTAGGTGGTGGAGGTCATTTGTTTAGGAGGTGCTGCCAAAGGATAAGACATAGGAGCAGGAGTCGGCCATTTGGCCCTTCGAGCTTGCTCCGCCATTCAATAAGATCATGGCTGATCTTCTACCTCAACTCTGCTTTCTAGATCCCTTGATTCCCATAGTATCCAAAAATCTATCGATTCTAGCATTTTCCCTACTATTGATGTCAGGCTAACTGATCTGTAGTTCCCCATTTTTTATCTCTCCCTCCTTTCTTAAATAGTGGGGTTACATTTGCTACCTTCCAATCCGTGGGAACCATTCCAGAATCGATGGAATTTTGGAAAATGGCAACCAATGCATCCACTATTTCTATAGCCACCTCTTTCAAAACCCTAGGATGTAGGCCATCAGGTCCAGGAGATTTATCGGCTTTCAGTCCCATTAACTTCTCCAGTACTATTGTTTTACTAATACTAGATTCTTTCAGTTCCGCATTCTCGCTAGACACTTGGTTCTCCGCTATTTCTGGGAAGTTTTTTGCGTCTTCTTCCATGAAGACAGATACAAAGGGCTGGATTTTGCTGGCGCTCAGAGTGCAGGTTTGTAGGTGGATCCTTTGTCAAAATAGCAAAGATTGACCGCGGGTCGGGAACCCACTGTCAACCCGCCTCCACACGAGTCCCCCAGGTGTCGGGTCTGTCTGCACTGATCTGACCCGACACCAAGTGACGGGGGAGACAATTTAGATCATTAAATGGCTTGTTAACAGCCAATTTAATGATGTTTTGAGCCTACCTTGTTATTTTACATCCACCCCCATGGGTTACCCGCTGCTCGGGGAACACGTCAGCTCACCCTGGCGTGAGGTGAGTCTGCTTTGATTTATCTGATAACCTGACAGCTGCAGAAGTGGTATAAAGTATACCATGTTGCAGCTGTTCAGTTTCAGAGCTCAGAAACTGTCGGCTACTGCATTTGTAAGACATATGGTTTGGAGTTCGACCTCTGAGTGAGCGCAGATGCAAGCATCGTCTGCATACTGTAATTCGATGACAGAGGATGGGACGACCTTGGATCTGGACCGGAGGCGACAGAGGTTGAACAGTTTCCCGTTTGTTCTGTAAATTAGCTCCACTCCAGTGGAGAGCTTACTGAGGGTGAGATGGAGCATTGCAGCAAGGAAGATTGAGAAGAGTGTTGGTGCGATGACACAGCCTTGCTTGACCCCGGTTCGTACGTGAATTGGGTCTGTGGTGAAACCGTTGGTCAGGATCACGGCTTGCATGTCGTCGTGAAGCAGGCGGAGGATAGTGACAAACTTTTGAGGGCAGCTGAATTTGAGGAGGACACTCCATAATCCCTCACGGTTGACAGTGTCGAAGGCCTTTGTGAGATCAAAGAAGGCCATGTACAGTGGTTGGTGCTGTTCCCTGCATTTCTCTTGTAATTGACGTGCGGTGAAGATCATGTCCATTGTGCCCCTTAGTGGGCGGAATCCGCATTGCGACTCTGGGAGGAGCTCTTCAGCCACTGGGAGAAGGCGATTGAGGAGGATTCTTGCGATGACTTTCCTTGTGGCATATTGCAGGGAAACTCCTCTGTAATTACCGCAATCGGACTTGTCACCTTTCTTGAAGATGGTCACCAATTATGGCATCACTGAGATCCCCTGGCATGCTCTCCTCCTTCCAGATAAGAGAAATGAGTTCATGAATTTGCACCAGTAGTGCTTCTCTGCCATGCTTTAGTGCCTCGGCGCGGATTCCATCTGCTCCTGAGGCCTTGTTGTTCTTCAGTAACATCGTAAACACCTTCACCGAAGCATACGAGAGCATGGGCCTTACACTAAACATCCGTTAGACAAAGGTCCTCTACCAACCTGCCCCCGCCACACAGTGCTGCCCCCCGATTATCAAAATCCACGACAAGGCCTTGGACAACGTGGACCACTTTCCATACCTCGGGAGCTTACTGTCAACAAGGGCAGACGTCAACAACGAAGTCCAACACCACCTTCAGTGTGCCAGTGCAGCCTTCGGTCGCCTGAGGAAGAGAGTGTTTGAAGACCAGGACCTCAAACCCGGCACTAAGCTCATGGTCTACAGGGCAGCAGTGATACCTGCCCTGCTGCATGCCTCAGAAACATGGACCATGTACAGCAGGCACCTCAAAGCACTGGAGAGGTACCACCAACGCTGCCTCCGCAAGATCCTGCAAATCCATTGGCAGGATAGGCGCACCAACGCCAGTGTTCTTGCTCAGGCCAACATCCCCAGCATCGAAGCTCTGACCACGCTCAATCAGCTCCGATGGACGGGTCACATTGTCCGCATGCCCGATACGAGACTCCCAAAACAAGCGCTCTATTCGGAGCTCCGGCACGGCAAGAGAGCCCCAGGTGGGCGGAGGAAACGCTTCAAGGACATCCTCAAAGCCTCCTTGAAAAAGTGTAACATCCCCACCGACACCTGGGAATCCCTGGCCCAAGACCGCACAAAGTGGAGGAGAAGCATCCGGGAAGGCGCCGAACACCTCGAGTCTCTTCGCCGGGAGCAAGCGGAAGCCAAGTGCAGGCAGCGCAAGGAGCACACGTCAACCCAAGCACCCCACCCACCCGCCCCTTCAACCACCGTCTGCCCCACCTGTGACAGAGACTGTAGGTCCCGCATTGGACTCATCAGTCACCTGAGAACTCATTTTTAATGTGGAAGCAAGTCATCCTCGGTTCCGAGGGACTGCCTAAAACAAAAAAAAACCAAGACATATAGAGATTTCTTTAGCTTGCAAGTGTTTAGAGCTAACTCTATATCTAGTGGCACCTCATTGGAACAACCTCTCTCACCATTGCCAGATCGCTATTGTCATCTCAACTGCAGCTGCCATCTAGTGCAGCAACATCGGTGCCCTAGAAACTATCAGACCTTGGTCCTCTGATTCCTTCCATGCTCAGCCCCAACACCAACATCACCAGGCACAACCAACATCACCAACAACATCACCAACCTTCTCTGCCATTACCTGATGCTGCACAGGACACAGGGCATCAGGACCTGACAACATTGCTGCCCGGGAGGCCAGCGATGGCATCATCATGGCCAGATTTACTGCACTTGACACTGTACACCCTGGCTGCCACATGATGCGCCAGGTTGACACCATCTCACACCAGCACCATAAAGCATCCCTACAATGCCCAAGCCATTCCTTTCACACTCATCACTGTAGTGGGTGTGGGGGGGGGGGAGGAGGGGAGTTATGTCTCAACATTCACTGGAACTCACTAAGACATTTCTCAAGGTGCACACAGATCTGTGCAATAAGGTGAAGTGTTGAAAATATAGATTTCACTGTATGACAACACATTACCAGAAAGTTCACATAAACATTGGCTAAACCTCTCAAGTGCCTACCCTTGTGTATTGCTAGTTGGTATGCTTGCAGTAGGATGTGGATGCATGTGAAGGGTGGCTAGTGAGATGGGGAAGTGATAATGTAGATAGAGAGGGATGGGGTGAGGTGCAAGGTAAGTTGGTGTGAGTAAGGATGTGCAGGAGTAGGGTATGGAAAGCAGAGTGATGTGGATGTGATGAGTGGCATAGCAGGGTCAGTTTGAGTGTGGCTTTCGTGGTCTACTGAGATCATTGAAAGATTTGCGCCACTGTAGCCAGGTACTCCTGACGATATCCCTGCTTGTGTCCTCCTGTGCAATGTGCAACCAGACTGCGTTGATCTCCTGGGGAGGTCTCTTCCGCCCATGGGAAGGGAAGAGAATCTCCCTGCGAGTTGTGACTCCCTCCATAAGCATATGGAAGGAGTTATGCGTGAGCCTGGGTGCAGAAGTGTACCTTTGTACAGTGCTTGTCAGTTTTTGCAGCACCTCAATGCTGTAGAATACTGACAGCAGAACTGTCAAAGTCAATGTGGACATGGCCCCTTTAAGGAAACCCCATCAGACCCGCTTCCTGTTAATTGACAAGGAACCCCGCAGGGTGGGCTTATCAAAGCCAATCTATGGAAAATCTTTTTCACAGGGCGGCTGTAGACAAGAGCAGGACCGGAACCTGCCAAAAGCTCTCCTGCTGCCATCCCACCTCCACAGGAAAATCCAGCTCATAGTATTTGTTTAATTTCTCTGCCATTTCCTTATTCCCCATTATAATTTCTCCTGTCTCAGCCTATAAGGGACCCACATTTACTTTTGCTAATCTTTTCCTTTTTACATACCTATAGAACCTTTTACCGTCTGTTTTTATGTCTCTCGCTAGTTTACGCCCATATTCTATTTTTCCTTTCTTTATCAAATTTTTGGTCCTCCTTTGCTGAATTCTAAAATCCTCCCAATCCTCAGGCTTACTGCTCTTTTTGGCAAGATTATAGACCTCTTCCTTTGATCTAATATAATAACTTCTCTTGTTAGACACATGGGGCTAGATTTTCGTGGAGCCGTTAGGCGGGGTTTCAGGCATGTGGGGGGGGGAAAATCCCAAATTTGGGGGTTCCGACACCATCCCGCCCAAAACCCCGCCCCACGTAAGTTTCAGGGGCGGCGGGTACCCGCCCCGTACTGGGACCCACCGAAACCAGGCGGCAAAGGATTAGTGCCAATTAACTGCCTGTTAACAGGCAGTTTTTAGCCTAATCCCTATTTTGTGGGGTTTCGTGTGGGTTTCCCGACAGCTCCAAACCACGCCAGGTTAGAGCAGGCGGGCCGTCGGGTTGAAGGAGTTGGAGGGGTCGCGATATCGGTGCTCAGGTGAGTGATGGATGCATGAGTGCAAAGGTAAGTATGTTTGGTGTGTCTAAAGTGTGTAAAGTGCTTTTACTTACATGTATACCTTAACAGCCTTTCTTCCTGTAGCCGTCAGGAGCGCATCACTCAGCCGGAACTTAAAGCTGAATGGCTGCGATCTGTCAAAAGTGACAGCCTTCAGCTTTGAGTGCTGCTGAGAGTTCTAACTGAGTCTGCGCAGAATGACTCATGTCAGAACTCAGACTGTCAGTGTTTGACAGCTTCAAACAGCTGTGAAATACTGATATTTCATCTGTCAAGAACTCTTGGGTGGGCTCAACAAGGTCAATCAAGGGAAAATCGCGTGGATTGGCCGGACGTCAAAGTAGGCGGGTCAAAAACCCGAAAGGGGAAGTCCCGCCTTCTTCCCGACAGGTTCGGGAAAATCTACCCCATGGGGTTTTGTGCCTTAAAGGAATGTATATTTGTTGCAAATTATGTATCAATTCTTTAAATGCTAGCCATTGCATGTCTAGCGTCATACCTTTTAATGTAGTTTCCCAATCTACCATAGCCAACTCGCCCCTCATACCTATGTTGTTTGCTTTGTTTAGATTTAAGACCCTAGTTTCGGATTTAACTAAATCACTTTCAAACTCAATATAAAATTCTATCGTATTATGCTCACTCTTCCCGAAAGGCCCCTTTACTACAAGGTTATTAATTCACATTATTAATTCACATTGCACAATACTAGATCTAAAATCGCCTGTTCCCTAGTTGGTTCCTCAACATACTGATCTAGAAAACTGTAATAGAGTCATAGAGTTATACAGCACAGAAAGAGGCCCTTTGGCCCATTGTGTCCATGCCGGCCATCAAGCCCTGTCTATTCTAATCCCATTTTCCAGCACTTGGTCCATAGCCTTCTATGCTATGGCATTTCAAGTGCTCATCTAAATGCTTCTTGAATGTTGTGAGGGTTCCTGCCTCTACCAACCTTTCAGGCAGTGAGTTCCAGATTCCAACCACCCTCTGGGTGAAAAAGCTTTTCCTCAAAACCCCTCTAAACCTCCTGCCCCTTACCTTGAAACTATGCCCCCTGGTTATTGACACCTCTACTAAGGGGAAAAGTTCCTTTCTATCTACCCTATCTATGCCCCTCATAATTTTGTACACCTCAATCAGGTCCCCCCTCAGCCTTTTCTGCTCTAAGGAAAACAACCCCAGCCTGTCCAGTCTCTCTTCATAGCTGAAGCGCTCCAGCCCAAGTAACATCCTGGTTAATCTCTGTAGGGGGTGGCGTGTGGTGGTGTTTGGCACATACGCCCAGTCAGTTATGCCTCTGACTGTTTTGTGAGCGGTTCGAATCGCTCCCACGCCCCTGGGTTCTAGACACCAGACTTAGGTACAAGGCGGTGGTACAGAGAAGACTCGAGTAGACAGGTGGTTGGATGTAAACAAAAAACAAGATTTTATTGAAGAGGAAAAACTGATACAATCTTATGGAAAATTACTAGTGTACACTTCTACAGGCAAAAATACAAAAGAAGAATAACTGTACTTGTACAGGGAATGGGAAACGCATGGCACATCGAGGGAAAACAACTATCTTAACAATCCCCTTATCCTTATTCCACCCCCTATACCTAACTAGATTAAGGTATGAGGGGTCAGAACTTCATGCTCACCAATCAAAAGGTTTGTTGGACTCAAAACAGCGGTGGGGTTTAGAGTTCGTTCTTGGTGCTCTCTGGAGCCTGCCGTCATCACGTGGTCTCCGGGTGCTGCAAGGGTGTTGTCCAGGTTCGAGTACCCCAAAGTTAAAGTCTCTGTTTGGGTACTTTACCTTGCTGGGATGATTCTTCGTCGCCAGCCGCCAGTTTGAGTTGGTGTGCACATATTCGAAGGTCGGCTGAGGCTGAAGGCCCGATAATTCGAAGCCTCCCCTCAGTTCGTCTCCTCAGTTGGTCTTCTTCAGCCGGTCTTCCTCAGGTGGCCTTCCCTCCGGTGGTCTTCCCTCCTCCCCTTGTCGCGTCCCGCCTTGCCTGGCCTGAATTGTCCGTGTCCGCCCGACCCGGTGCCGGGGCGATTCCAGATGGAGTGGGGAAAAGGCATGGGCAAAGGCCAGGGGGTAAGCGCGGGACGGGGAAAGAGCAGCAGCCACGAGGGCGAGGGGCTGAAGAGCAGAGAGAGAAGAGAAGAGAGCGATTGCTACCCGGGGGCCTTCAATTATACCTTTTTCGAAAACCCTTATCTGCGCGCCAAATCAGGTTACTTCTTTGTTTTAATCTTGGCGGGCTATTTTAAATAATGGTAGCAATCCATACTAACTGTTTTTAGATGGCCGGTAATCGCATCTACCGGCCCGATAATTGACTTGTATTGTCATGAAAGTTCCTTGATGGGCCTGTCCAGCCTCGATGGCTCTGTTAATCTGTTTCCGATAATATATGTAGACTGCTTGATGGCCTTAGCTATAGGCCTAAACTGAATTTAGATTTGTCTCCAATTCGGTCTAATGCATAACTCAGAGTCCTGTCTGGTTTCAAAATACAAAGTCTCTCTTCACAGAAACCTGCAGCTTGGGTTTCGATCCACACATTTTAAAATCTCACAGGCTTTCTGCCACGAGGCACGGACGCCATCTTGGGTACCCTTTTTGATTTAAAATGTCCACGCAGGGTCCCGTTTATTAACAACAGCCTTCGGGGAAATGCAGAAATTTTGCAAAATCTTACATTTCCTCTGCACCCTCTCCATTGCAATCACATCCCTCCTATAGTGTGGTGACCAGAACTGCACGCAGTATTCCAGCTGTGGCCTAACTAGCATTTTGTACAGCTCCATCATAACCTCCCTGCTCTTATATTCTATGCCTCGGCTAATAAAGGCAAGTATCCCATATGCCTTTTTAACCACCTTATCTACCTGTCCTGCAGCCTTCAGGGATCTATGTACATGCACACCAAGGTCCCTCTGATCCTCTGTCCTTCCTAGGATCCTACCATTCATTGTGTATTCCCTTGCCTTGTTAGTCCTCCCAAAATGCATCACCTCACACTTTTCAGGGTTAAATTCCATTTGCCACTGTTCTGCCCATCTAACCATCCCGTCTATATCGTCCTGTAGCCTCAAGCTTCCCTCCTCGCTATTTACCACTCCACCAATTTTCGTGTCATCTGCAAACTTACTGATCATATCTCCTACATTCATACAATGTACACTACAAACAGCAAAGGACCCAGCACCGATCACTGCGGTACACCACTGGACACAGGCTTCCAGTCACATAAACAACCTTCCACCATCACCCTCTGCCTCCTACCACTAAGCCAATTTTGGATCCAATGTGCCAAATTGCCCTGGATCCCATGGGCTCTTACCTTCTTGACCAGTCTCCCATGTGGGACTTTGTCAAAAGCCTTACTGAAATCCATGTAGACTACATCAACTGCACTACCCTCATCCACACACCTAGTCACCTCCTTGAAAAATTCAATCAAATTGGTCAGACATGATCTCCCCCTGACAAAGCCATGCTGACTATCCCTGATTAATCCCTGCCTCTCCAAGTGGAGACTAATTCTGTCCCTCAGAATTTTTTCCAATAATTTCCCTACCACTGATGTTAGGCTCACTGGCCTGTAATTCCCTGGTTTATCCCTACTACCCTTCTTGAACAATGGTACTACATTAGCTCTTCTCCAGTCCTCTGGCACCTCCCCTGTGGCCAGAGAGGTTCTGAAAATTTGTGTCAGAGCCCCTGCAGTTTCCTCCCTTGCCTCACACAGCAGCCTGGGTTATATCCCATCAGGGCCTGGGGATTTATCCACTTTTAAGCCTGCTAAAACCGCTAGTACCTCCTCCCTCTCAATACTAATTTGTTCAAGTATATCACAATCACCCTGCCTGATTTCTATGCCTACATCACCCTTCTCCATAGTGAACACAGATACAAAATATTCATTTAAAATCTCACCTACGTCTTCCGGCTCTACACACAGATTGCCACTTTGTCCCTAATGGGCCCTACTCTTTTCTTGGTTATCCTCTTGCCCTTAATATACTTATAAAACACCTTGGGATTTTCCTTTATTTTGCCCGCCAGTGTTTTTTCATGCCCTCTCTTCGCTCTCCTAATTTCTTTTTTAACTATCCCCCTGCACTTTCTATACTCCTCTAGGGTTTCCACTGTTTTTAGTCCTTTGTATCTGCCAAAAGCCTCCCTTTTTTTCCTAATCCACTCTTGTATATCCCTTGACATCCAGGGTTCCCTGGGCTTGTTGGTTCCACCCTTGACCTTCACGGGAACATGTTGGCGTTGTACTCTCTCTATTTCCTTTCTGAAAGACTCCCATTGCTCTGATTTGGATTTTCCTACAAGTAGCTGATCCCAGTCCATTTTGGACAGATCCTGCCTTATCATATTTAAATCGGCCTTCCCCCAATTTAGAACCTTTATTTCCAGTCCATCTTTGTCCTTTTCCATGACTACCTTAAATCTCACTGAATTATGGTCACTCTCACTAAAATGCTCTCCTACTGACACTTCTAACACTTGCCCGGCTACATTCCCTAGAATTAGGTCCAGTGCCGCCCCCTCTCTTGTAGGACTTTCTACATGCTGGCTCAAAAAGCTCTCCTGGATGCACTTTAAGAATTCTGCACCCTCTAAGCCTTTCACACTCTGACTATCCCAGTTAATATTGGGGAAGTTGAAATCCCCTACGATTAATACCCTATTATTTCTGCACTTCTCTAAGATTTGCCTACATATTTGTTCCTCTATCTCCCCCTGACTGTTTGGGGGCCTATAGTACACTCCCAGCAAAGTGCTTGCCCCCTTTTTGTTTTTAAGTTCTACCCATATGACCTCATCAGAGGAACCTGCTAATATATCATCCCTCCTTACGGCAGTAATTGACTCCTTGATTAATATTGCGACACCCCCTCCTCTTTTACACCCCCCTCTGTCTTGCCTGAAGATTCTATACCCTGGAATATTGAGCTGCCAGTCCTGCCCCTCCCTCAACCATGTCTCTGTGATAGCAACAATATCATACTCCCATGTGTTCATCAACACCTTCAATTCATCTGCCTTACTCGCAAGACTCCTTGCATTAAAATAAATGCCATCCAACCCTGCCATACTCCCTTGTGCTGTTACATATTTGCTGTGCCTTCCAGGCTGACTTGTTTTATCCTCTATACTTGGCCGTACATCACCCCCTGCTATAGCTCCACTCCGTATCCCATCCCCCTGCCAAATTAATTTAAACCCTCCCCCCGCAACATTACTAGCAAACCTCCCCGCAAGGATGTTGGTCCCATTCTGGTTCAGGTGCAACCCATCCGACTTGTACAGGTCCTACCTTCCTCAGAAGCAGACACAGTGATCCAGGAAACTAAAGCCCTCCCTCCTGCACCAACTCTTTTGCCACGCATTCATCTGCTCTATCCTCCTATTCTTATACTCACTAGCATGTGGCACCAGGAGTAATCCAGAGATTACAACCTTTGAGGCCCTGCTTTTTAATCTGCTACCTAGCTCCCTAAATTCTTGTTGCAGGACCTCATCCCTCTTTCTGCCCATGTCGTTGGTACCAATGTGAACCACAACCTCTGATTGTTCGCCCTCCCCCTTCAGAATGCCCTGCAGCCGTTCAGTGACATCCTTGACCCTGGCACCAGGGAGGCAACATACCATCCTGGAGTCACGTCTGCGGCCACAGAAACGTCTATCTGTTCCCCTTACGATAGAATCCCCTATCACTATTGCTCTCCCACTCTTTTTCCTCCCCTCCTGTGCAGCTGAGCCACTCGTAGTGCCACGGACTTGGCTCTTGCTGCATTCCCCTGAGAAACCATCTCCCCCAGCAGTATCCAAAACGGAAAATCTGTTGGAGAGGGAGATGGACCCAGGGGACTCCTGCACTACCTTCCTAGTTATTTTATTCTGTCTGGCGGTCACCCATTTCCTGTCTGCCTGTGCACTCTTTACCTGCGGTGTGACCACCTCGTTAAACGTGCTATCCTCAAAGATCTCAGCTTCTCAGATGTTCCACAGTGACTCCAGTCACAGCTCCAGCTCCAAAACGCGGATTTCGAGTAGCTGCAGCTGGAGACACTTCCTGCACATGTGTTCACCCTGGACACCTAAAGTGTCCCTGACTTCCCACATAGCACAGGAGGAGCACTCCACGCAGCCGAGTTGCCCTGCCATGTCCTACCCTTAATTTACTCCCTTTATTCATTTAAATTAAAGAATATTAAATACACTAGGGACCTTACCTCCCTTAAACACTACTTACTCTAAACTAGAGACTTTACTTTGACTTTAACGACTGGACTGTAGAAATACTCACCAGGTCCTACTTACCAATCAGCTCCTTCCCTGGTTATGATGTCACTTTAGCGGTTTCGCAGTTGTTGTTTGACTGTTCCCGCTCTCGGACTCTTTCCTTGGTGTAAAGTAAGAACCAATTCCACAGGGTGAAAAGTTAGGAAAAACAAAGGCAAAGCAAGGGAGCTCCTCCTTCCACTTCTCACCTAACTCTCTGACTCACCCAACTTGCAGCACTCTGTTTAAACCGCACTCAGTCTCTGCGCTTGGTCTCCACCCAGGGCTGCTCTCGCTGTTTCTGCTGCCGGTGAGTCTGGACCGCTCTCTATCTCTTCCCGCTCTTTAAATCCTCGGCCTCTGTGCTCAGTCTCCACCCAGGGCTGCTCTCGCTGCCTCAGCTGCCGGTGAGTCTTACCTACATTCCATGAATTTGTCCTTCACACTATTACTGCAGATTTGGTTTGCACAGTCTATATGTAGATTAAAGTCCCCCTTGATTGCTGTATTACCCTTGTTACATGCGCCTCGAATTTCCTGTTTTATACTCTGCCTTACATTACAACTACTGTTTGGGGGCCTGTAAACAACTCCCACCAATGTTTTTTGCCCCTTGCTGTTTCTTAGCTCCACCCAAACTGATTCAACTTCTTGATTTTCGGAACTAAGATCCTTTCTCTCTACTGTCTTTATCCCATCCTTTAATATCAGGGCTATCCCTCCTCCTTTTCCATTTTGCCTATCTCTTCTAAAAGTTACATATCTTGGAAAATTTAGTTCCCAACCTTAGCCACTTTGCAACCACGTCTCCATTATGGCTGTTAGATCAAACCTGTTACTTTCAATCTGCGCTATTAATTCATCTATTTTGTTGCGAGTGCTTCGGCATTCAGATATAATGCCGTTAGCTTTGACTTATTTCTATCTTTCCCTGATGTCACCTTAGTCACTGATGCCTTGTTACCTTTGTTACTCTCTGTCCCTTCCCAACCCACTCTGCTTATTTTACCCAAAACTCTACTCTGCTCTAGAGCTTGACATTTCTCTCGCTGCTTTTAAATTTACTCTTTCCTGATCCCCCCCCCCCGCCACCTTCATTAGTTTAAAGCCCTGTCTACTGCCCTAGTTATTCAATTTGCCAGGACACTGATCCCAGCCTGGTTTAAGTGGAGCCTGTCCCAACGGAACAGCTCCCTCTTTCCCTAGTATTGGTGCCAGTGCCCCATGAACTGAAACCCCTTCCTGCCACACCACTCTGAGTCACGCATTTGAATCTCAAATCTGTTTGTCCCTCTGCCAATTTGTGCGTGGCTCAGGTAACAATCCAGAGATTATTACCTTTGAGGTTCTGCTTTTAAATTTGGATCCTAGCTCCTCAAACTCCCTCAGCAGAACTTCATTCTTAGTTCTATCTATGTCGTTGGTTCCTACATGGACCACAACAACTGGATCCTCTCCCTCCCACTCCCACTCCAAGTTCTTCTCCAGCTGCGAGGAGATGCCTTTAACCCTGGCACCGGGCAGGCAACACAACCTTCGGAACTCTCGGTCGCGGTTGCAGAGAACAGTATCTATCCCCTTGACTATACTGTCCCCTACCACAATTACATTCCCTTTCACTCCCCCCCACTTGAATGGCCTCCTGCACCATGGGGTAATGATCACCTTGCTCATCCATCCTGCAGGCTTTTCCCTCATCCACACAGGCAGCAAGAACCTCATAACTATTCGACAAGGGCAAAGGCTGAGGCTCCTCCAGCACTTCACCTGGGGTCCCCTTACCTGCCTGAGTTGCAGTCACACTCTCCTGTCCTTGACCACTAGCCAGACCTGTACCACTACCGAACCGAAGTGGTGTGACTGCCTCCTGGATCAAAGGCCGTGATTTTTTCATTGGAGGCAGGTTGGGTGCGGGTCAGGTGGTTTCCGTCTTCCAGTCTCCTCCACCCCCCCAAACGGAATCTGGCTCACAGACGTGATTTTACATAGAAACATAGAAGATAGGAGCAGGAGTAGGCCATTTGGTCCCTCGAGCCTGTTCCACCATTTAATGAGATCATGGCTGATCATCCAAATTCAGTACCCTGTCCCTGCTTTCTCCCCGTATCCCTTGATCCCTTTAGCCTTAAGAAATATATCTAACTCCTTCTTGAATATATTTAATGAATTGGCCTCAACTGCCTTCTGTGGGAGAGAATTCCACAGGTTCACCACTCTCTGGGTGAAGAAATTCCTCCTCATCTCAGTCCTAAATGGCTTACCCCTTATTTTTAGACTGTGACCCCTGGATCTGGACTCCCCCACCATCGGGAACATCCTTCCTGCATCTAGTCTGTCTAGTCCTGTTAGAATTGTATAAGTTTCAATGAGATCCCCTCTCATTCTTCTAAACTCTAGCAAATATAAGCATAATCGACCCAATCTATCCTCATACGTCATTCCTGCCATCCCAGGTATCAGTCTGGTGAATCTTCGCTGCACTCTCCCCATGGCAAGAATATCCTTCCTCAGATAAAGCGACCAAAACTGCATACAATACTCAAGGTGTGGTCTCACCAAGGCCCTGTACAACTGCAGCAAGACATCCTTGCTCCTGTACTCGAATCCCCTCGCTATGAAGGCCAACATACCATTTGCCTGCTTAACCGCCTGCTGCACCTGCATGCTTACCTTCAGCAACTGGTGCTCAAGGACACCCAGGTCTTGTTGCACTTCCCCTTTTCCCAATCTCTTCCCGTTCAGATAATAATCTGTCTTCCTGTTTTTGCCACCGAAGTGGATAACCTCGCATTTATCCACATTATACTGCATCTGCCATGCATCTGCCCAATCGCCCAACCTGTCCAAATCATACTGGAGTTTCTCGGCATCCTCCTCACAGCACACACGCCCACCCAGCTTTGTGTCATCTGCAAACTTGGAGATAATCCATTTGGTTCCCTTGTCTAGATCATTAATATATATTGTGAATAGCTGGGGTCCTAGCACCGATCCCTGCGGTACCCCATTAGTCACTGCCTGCCACTCGGAAAAAGACCCGTTTATTCCAACTCTTTGCTTCCTGTCTGCCAACCAGTTCTCTATCCAAGTCAGTACCTTACCCCCAATCCCATGTGCTTTAACTTTGCACGCTAATCTCTTATGCGGGAACTTATCGACAGCCTTCTGAAAGTCCAAATACACCACATCCACTGGTTCTCCCTTATCTATTCTACCAGTTACATCCTCAAAAAATTCCAGTAGATTAGTCAAGCATGATTTACCTTTTGTAAATCCATGTTGACTTTGTCCGATCCTGTCACTGTTTTCTAAGTGCTCTGCTATTACTTCTTATATAATGGACCCTAGCATTTTCCCCACTACCGTTGTCAGGCTTACTGGTCTATAAATCTCCTTTTTCTCTCTACTACCTTTTTTAAATAGTGGGGTTACATTAGCTATCCTCCAATCCATGGGAACTGTTCCAGATTCTATAGAATTTTGGAAGATGACCAGCAATGCATCTACTATTTCTAGGGCTACTTCCTTAAGTACCCTAGGATGTAGATTATCGGGCCCAGGGGATTTATCAGCCTTCAATTCCGTCAATTTCCCTAACACCATTTCCCTACAAATATTGATTTCGTTCAATTCCTCCCTCTCATTAGACCCTATGTTCCCTGACATCTCTGGAAGGTTATTTGTGTCCTCCTTTGTGAAGACAGAACTAAAGTTTGTATTTAATTGGTCCTCCATTTCTTTGTTCCCCATTATAAATTCCCCTGATTCTGACTGCAAGGGACCTATGCTTGACTTCACCAATCTTTTTCTCTTCTCATATCTATAGAAGCTTTTACAATCAGTTTTTATGTTCCCTGCAGGCTTACTCTCATAATCTATTTGCCCCTCTTAATTAATCCCTTTGTCCTCCTTTACTGAATCCTAAACTGCTCCCAATCCTCAGGTTTGCTGCTTTTTCTGGCCAAATTATATGTCCTCTCCTTGGATCTTATACTATCCCTAATTTCCCTTGTTAGTCATGGTTGAGTCACCTTTTTGTTTTATGTTTATGCCAAACAGGGATGAACAAATTCTGTAGTTCATCCATGCTGTCGGAGTCTACGTACTCCTAGAAAAAAAATACTGAACTCGGAGAGGTTCAACAGAAAAGTTTTAATTGTTGAGGCTGCATGCTGAACACAAAATGGAGTCAGAGACTACACAAAGTACAACTCTCTTTCATCAGTGCACAGCTTCGACTGCTCCTCCCCCGCTCTGGGCTTTACTATGCTGCAGATCGAGTTTCTTAAAGGTGTGATCCTTCTTAAAGGCATGACACCTGATTTATAGTCTACGGACCGGAAAGCGGATTGCGTCCGTTCTGTGATCGGTACGCCACACAGCTCCCCCCAGAATCCGCTAGTAGGGAGTGTATGAACCGGCGTGGTGGCTTGATGGCACGGCCGGAACGGCTCTTGGCTGTTGGTGTCAGGAGCGGGGCGGTCGGACGCGTTGGGCTCTTAGGCGGTCTGCCCCGCGGTGGGGGTTGGCCCACTTGAACGGGTTTGTCGGGCTTTAGGTGCACCAGCTTGAGCCGGTCGACCGACACCTTGTCAGTTCTGCTGCCCACTTCGAGGAGGAAGTACTTGTTCCCCGTCTGGAGTACCTTGTAGGGTCCATCGTATGGGGGCCGTAGAGGTCCTCGGTGGGCGTCATGGCGCGCGAAAACAAATTTGGCCATGTGCAGGCTAGGTGGTACGCGGGTTGCTGGTTCGCCGTGCTGGCCGGTGGGTACCGGAGCGAACTGTTGTGCTCAGTTGGCAAAAGCGCGGCGTTGCTGGTCAGCCGACCAGGGGGTCGTGGCGGTGGGCAGGAACTCTCCGGGTACATGCAGCGGCTGGCCGTACACGAGTTCCGCCGCCGAGGCTTGCAGGTCTTCCTTGACCGCGGAGCGTAGGCCAAGTAGCACCCACGGGAGGCGGTCAATCCAAGCCTCGTCCTGGAGGCTGGTGCGGAGGGATGCTTTCATGGACCTGTGGAATCGCTCGCACAGTCCGTTGGCTTGGGGGTGGTAAGCCGTGGTGCGGTGAACGGCCACCCCGAGGTTTCGGGCGATGGCGGCCCACAGATCAGAGGTGAACTGCGGGCCTCTATCCGACGTCATGTCGGAGGGGACAGACGCCGAACCGAGCGACCCAGGTACCGATGAATGCCCTTGCGATGTCGGCGGTGGTGGTGGACATCAGTGGAATGGCCTCGGGCCAGCGGGTGGTACGGTCCACGATTGTCAGCAGGTGCGTGTGACCTTGTGATGGTGGCAGGGGGCCGACGAGGTCGATGTGGACGTGGTCGAACCTTCTTTCTGGCACGGTGAACTCCTCGAGTGGGGCTTTGACGTGTTGGTGGATTTTGGCACGCTGGCAAGCTATGCAGGATCTGGCCCAGACGCGCACATCTTTGCACAGGCCGCGCCAGACAAATCGGTTGGCCACCAGTCTAATGGACGCGTGGGTGCCGGGGTGTGAGCGGCCGTGGACGATGTCGAACACCCGTTTTCGCCAGGACGCCGGGACTACGGGGCGGGGTTGCGCCAAGGAGGTGTCGCATTTGACTGTGATGGCGGACGGGCCGCAGGCGACGTCGGTCAGTCGCAGCCCTGGGAGGGTTGTGGGCGCAGAGAGCAGATCGGGGTCGGTGCGTTGCTCCGCTGCCAGTTGAGCATAGTCCACTGCCAGGTGGACGCCGTGGACGGCGGGGCGGGATAGGCAGTTGGCCACCACGTTGTCTCGACCGGAGACGTGCCGGATGTCCGTGGTGAATTCGGACACCGCGGCGAGCTGGCGTTGTTGCCTGGCTGACCACGGGTCCGCAGATTTCGCCATTGCGAATGTCAGGGGTTTGTGGTCGACAAACGCGGTGAAGGGGCGGCCCTCCAGAAGAAATCTAAAATGGCGGACTGCCAGGTACAGTGCGAGGAGCTCGCGGTCAAAGGCGCTGTATTTGGCCTCCGGGGGGCGCAGTTGGTGGCTGAAAAAGGCCAGCGGTTGCCAGGCCCCGTCGACCCACTGTTCGTACACGGCGCCGACCGCGTGGTCGGAGGCGTCCGTGGTGAGGGCCACCCTGGCGTTGGGCTGTGGGTGAGCGAACATGGTGGCGTCGGCGAGTGCCTTTTTGGTCGAGTCGAAAGCGGTCAACATGTCCGCCAACCGCTCGATCGCCATTCTGTCTTTCTTACCCCGGAGGGCTTCATATAGGGGCCGCATGAGAGAGGCCGCTCCGGGAATGAAGAGGTTGTAAAAGTTGATCATCCCCAAGAACTCCTGGAGGCCTTTGATGGTGGTAGGCCGGGGGAACTGCTGGACGGCTTGCACCTTGGCGGGCAGGGGAATGGCTCCGTCCTGCGTGATGTGGTGGCTGAGGAATTCGATCCTGCTGAGGACGAATTGGCACTTGGCTGGGCTGATGATGAGCCCATGCTCACTGAGCCTCTGGAATAGGGTGCGGAGGGGCTTGATGTGTTCCTGCTTGGAGGAACTAGCTACCAGGATGTCATCCAGGTAGACAAAGAGGAACTTCAGGTCCCAGAGGACCGAGCCCATGAGCCGCTGGAAGGCCTGGGCCGCGTTTTTGAGGCCAAGGGGCATTCGGAGGAACTCGAATAGCCCAAAAGGGGTGATTATGGCTGTCTTGGGAATGTCCGTGGGGTGGACTGGCACCTGATGGTAACCGCGCACCAGGTCGACTGGAGAAGACTGAGCGGCCGGCCAGTCTAGCCGAGAAGTCTTGAATGTGCGGTATGGGGTACCGATCCTGTGTGGTGGCGTTGTTTAGGTGTCGGTAGTCCCCGCAGGGGCGCCATCCCCCGTCGGGTTTGGTGACGATGTGGAGTGGGGAGGCCCAGGGGCTGTTGGAGCGGCGGATGATGCCGAGCTGTTCCATTGTGGCGAACTCGGCCTGCGCGATCTCCAGCTTGGCCGGGTCCAGCCTGCGGGCGTGGGCATACACCGGTGGGCCTGTGGTGGGGATGAAGTGTTCTACCCCGTGCTTAGCAACCTTCGCAGAGAAGGTCAGGTTGGTGAGGGCTGGGAACTCAGCCAGGAGTGCTGAGTAGTCGTCCGTTGAGCGGGCGCGGCACTGTCACGCCATTTCGGCGGGTTGGGGGGGGCCATGGCGCCCGGGACAGGTGACACGGTGTTCATGTCCACGAGGCGGCGCCGAGGCATGTCAACCAACAGGCCGTGGGCGCACAGGAAATCCGCACCGAGGAGCGGGGAGAGCACCTTGGCGGTGATAAACTCCCAGTGGTAGCGGTGGCCTGCAAGGTCGATGGTGACGGTGTGGGTGCCATACGTCCGGATGTCGGTGCCATTGGCGGCAGCCAGCGCAGGGCCGCGGCCGCCTTGCTGGATCTCGAGGGCGGGCGCAGGGATGATGCTGCGCTGCGCGCCCATGTCGCATAGGAAAATCAAATCAAAATCAAATCAAATCAAATCAACTTTTATTATTGTTAGTGCACAAGTGCAGTACAACGAAATGTAGGCTTGTGGCTCCCGAGAGTGTACATTTGGATTAAGACATTTAAACATTCAACATACATTTGGCTTGTAGTATATTAACATAAATATGACCATAATAAAGTGCATTGGCAGATGTGCAGGCTTTAGAGTTTATTTGTGGAGTTCAGTAGGATGACAGCCCTGGGAAAGAAGCTGTTCCTAAATCTGGTCGTACGGGTGCGAATGCATCTGTAGCATCTCCCAGATGGTAGAAGGGCGAACAGACTGTGGCTGGGGTGGGTAGGGTCTTTGATGATGGACCATGACCTCCGTAGACAGCGTTTCTGGTATATGTGCTCTATGGTCGGTAGCCGGGTGCCGGTAATGCGTTGGGCAGTTTTGACTACCCGCTGCAGGGCTTTCCGGTCATAGTAGAAACGGCGTCCGGAGGCACTGTCCGTAACGTACAGCAGCGCGCCTGCTTGCCCCACGGCCATCGTGTAGGCCGGTGTGGGGGCGGTTGGAAACATGCAGGGATGACTGCAGTGGCGTGCCCGTGCGCCGAACCGGGTATGGAAGTAGCAGTAGCCCTGGGTCGGAGGGCTTGGGGGATGTGGGGGCCTGGGGGGCCTCGTGGCCGAGCTGTGTGGCCGTGCGATAGAGGGTGGAGCACGCGCCGACGCTGCGGAGGCCAGATCGGGGGTGACGGCGTGGTTGGAGCTGGCGGACAGGAGCTTATCGGCTTCGTCAGCCAGGGCCTCGAGGTCCGTGAGGCTGGACGCCACGATCGCCGGGCGGATGCTGGGAGGTAGTTGGCGGATAAAGAGCGTGCGGAAGAGGGAGCCGGGCGGTTTCTCGTTGGTCAGAGCAAGCATGTGTGAGAGCAAGTCTGACGGCGTGGAGTCACCGAGGCCCGGGAGGTCGAGGAGGTGGCAGTTGCGCACAAATTGGGAGGCTGTGAATTTTTTAATGAGCGCGGCCTTGAGATGTGCGTACTTGCCCTCCTCCGAAGGGTTTTGTAGTGTTGTCCAGACTTTCATGATTGTGGAGCTGCCCAGGGAGGCGAGGAGGTAGTCGTACATTGTTGCGTTGGCGGTGATGCCGCGGAGTCGGAATTGCAATTCGGCTTGAAGGGACCAGGCGGTGGCCAGGTTCTCCCAGAACTCCGGCAGCTTCACAGAAACTGCGTTTGTGTCAGCCATAGTTATGCTTAGGAGTCATCCTGAGCATCGGGGTCACCAATGTAGGAGTCTACGTACTCCTAGCAAAAAATACTCAACTCGGAGAGGTTCAACAGAAAAGGTTTAATTGTTGAGGCTGCATGCTGAACACAAAATGGAGTCAGAGACTACACAAAGTACAACTCTCTTTCATCAGTGCACAACTTCGACTGCTCCTCCCCCGCTCTGGGCTTAACTATGTTGCAGATCGAGTTTCTTAAAGGTGTGATCCTTCTTAAAGGCATGACGCCTGATTTATAGTGTACGGACCGGAAAGCGGATTGTGTCCGTTCTGTGATCGGTACGCCACAATGCGATCTTTAAATGTTTGCCATTGCCTATCCACCGTCAACCCTTTAAGTAACGTTCCTCAATCCTTCCTAGCCAACTCGTGCCTCATACCATCGTAGTTTCCTTTATTTAAATTCAGGACCCTAGTCTCTGAATAATTACTTCCCTCTCCATCTTAATGAAGAATTCTATCATATTATGATCGCTCCTCCCCAAGGCGCCTCGCACAACAAGATTGCTAATTAATCCTTTCTCATTACATAATACCCAGTCTAAGATGGCCTGATCTCTAGTTGGTTCCTCGACATATTGGTCCAGGAAACCATCCCGTATACACTCTGGGAATTCCTCCTCCACAGTATTGTTACTAATTTGGTTAGCCCAATCTATATGTAGATTAAAGTCACCCATGATAACTGCTGTGCCCTTATTGCACATGTCTCTAATTTTCCTTTTAATGCCATCCTCAACCTCAGCATTACTGTTTGGGGGTCTGTATACAACTCCCACTAACATTTTCTGCCCCTTGATATTTCTCAGCTCTGCCCATACAGATTCCACTTCATCAGAGCTAATATCCTTCCTTACTATTGTGTTAATCTCCTCTTTAACCCAATTAAGAAGAAGCCGGTCAGATGATGTCATTTGATGATGCGTCATCTGCTGGTATTCTTAAAGGGACCACGCACAATTTTTTTTTGACAGCTGATTTCTCAGTGTTGGACAGCATTGAGGTGCTGTAAACACTGACAATCACTGTACAAAGGTGAGCTCTTGCACCCAGGCTCTTCAATGACTCCCTCCATAGGTTGGAATAGATGGCAGCTGCAGGTGAGTTGACAGAAGCGATCTGCCACTGGTGAGAGAGGTTCTCCCAATGAGGTGGCTTGTTAGCTAAAGTAATGTGTTAATGCATTAAAAATGAATTTACCAACATTTTCTTACCTCTGAGACTCACCATTGCACCATTACATCCTTCTCACCACCTCTGCAGCTGTCATCAATCCATAATTATTACAGCAGACTCACAACATGCCACACTTACCTGGCGTGGTATCCGGACATCGGGAAACCCGAGGCAGAAGCGGCAAAATTAAAAAATAGCCTGTCAACTACTATCAACTACCTGTTAATAGGTAGGTAATTGGCTTTAATCCTCTTCCCGCTGCTAACTGTCGGGTCCATATGCAAATCGGGGACCCGACACTTGGGAAAATTGTTTGGAGGTGGGTTGACAGCGGGATCACAACCTGCCGTCAATCAAAATGATTTTAACCTTTGACCTGCCTCCAAACCCGCCCTCTCAGTGTCGATAAAATCACGACCAAAGTGTCCAGGTAACTCTCCCCATCCCTGATGCCCCGCAATGTCTGCACCTCAGACTCCAGCTCAAAAACTTTGAGTTGAAGTTCCTCAAGATGCAGGCACTTACTGCAAATGTGGTTGTCCGGGATCACAATGCTCTCCACAAGCTCCCACATGCTGCAGTTGTGGCACACCACCTGCATTGCCATCCTTATATGACCTTGTTTTATTCAATTAAATTTGTATTTAGGTGACTTAGTTTGCAGTATAGTTTCTTGACTACATACTTGAACTAGACTAAGTTAAGGGTACTGAAATTAAATATCTACCTGTAACACAGAGCACTACAAGTAGTGTAGGCAAAAAGCAACTGTGGGGTGACACAGAGATCAGTGCTGGGGCCTCAACTATTTACAATCTACATTAATGACTTGGATGAAGGGACCGAGTATAATGTAGCCAATTTTGCGGATGATACAAAGATGGGTGGGAAAGCAAGTTGAGGACTCAAAGAACTTCCAAAGGGATATAGACAGGCTAAGTGAGTGGGCAAACATTTGGCAGATGGAGTATAATGTGGGAAAGTGCAAGGTTATACATGTTGGAAGGAAAAATAAAAAAGCAAATTATTATTTAAATGGAGAGAGATTATAAAATGCTAGAGGAGTCTGGGGATCCTTGTGCATGAAACACAAAAAGTTAGCATGCAGGTACAGCAAGTAATCAAAAAAGCAAATAGAATGTTGGCCTTTATTTCAAAGGGGTTGGAGTATAAAAGCAGGAAAGTTCTGCTACAACTGTACAGGGTATTGGTGAGACCACACCTTGAGTACTGCATACAGTTTTGGTCTCCTTATTTAAGGAAGGATATACTTGCATTGGAGGCAGTTCAGAGACGATTCACTAGGTTAATTCCAGAGATGAGGGGGTTGACTTATGAGGAAAGGTTGAGCAGGCTGGGCCTATACTCATTGGAATTTAGAAGAATGAGAGGTGATCTTATTGAAACATATAAGATACTGGGGGGGCACGACAAAGTAGATGCAGAGAGGATGTTTCCCCTTGTGGGGAAATCTAGAACGCGGGGGCACAGTTTTAGAATAAAGGGTCACCCTTTTAGAACTGAGATGAGGAGGAATTTCTTCTCTCAGAGGGTCATAAATCTGTGCAATGCTCTGCCCCAGAGAGCTGTGGAGGCTGGGTCATTAGATACATTTAAGGTGGAGATAGACAGATTTTTGCAAGATAAGGGAGTGAAGGGTTATGGGGAGCGGGCGGGGAAGTGGCTTTTGAGCCCAAGATCAGCCATGATCTTATTGAATGGCAGAGCAGGCTCAAGGGGCCAAGTGGCCTATTCCTGCTCCTATTTCTTATGTTCTTATAACTTCTTCCACCTCGTCTCTGAATTCCCACTCTTTCCAAATTCCCAAATAAAACATTCTGTTCAAGTCTGTTCCGTTTAATCCCATTCTGTGCAGACCGCTCTGTGCTCTGCAGAAATGTTTATACACTAGGAGCCTCACCCAATTTACAAGTGTTGACTCAGCTCACCTGCTCCTGGTGATTAGCGCCTATCCAAGGCAAACACTTACAGCTGACTGACAGTTGACTGCCACTGGCAGGCAGCTCCTGTTAACCACAGTTTTTAAAGTTCTAGGTTAAAATCAAAATCTTAAACTAAATTTCACTTTTTACAGCTTCTACTTACCCAATACTTACCAAAAATTCCCACTCTTTCCAAATTCCCTAATAAAACACTATGTTCAAGTCCACTCTGTTTAATCCTGCTATGTGCAGACTGTTTTGCGCTCTGCAGAAATGTTTACTCTTGCGAATTACTGTAGTGGATCCTGTAGATAGTATACACTGCAGCCATGGTACATCAGTGGTGGAGGGAGAAGATGCTTAAGGTGGTGGATAGGGTGCCGATCAGCCGGACTGCTTTGTCGTTGGATAGTGTCGAGCTTCTTACGTGTTGTTGCAGCTGCACCCATCCAGACAAGTAGAGAGTATTCCATCACATTCCTGACTTGCATCTTATAGCTACTGAAGAGGTTTCGGGGAATTCAAGAAGTGAGCCACTTGCCACCAGCCTCTGACCTGCTCTAATAGCCACAGCATTTAGGTGGCTGATCCAGTTGAGGTTCTTGTCAGATAAATAATAAATAATGTTTTCATCATTTTGACCACCGTCGTAACCAATGTAGTTCTTCCCACTTGGTGAACTATTCATTTCAATCACGTCACTATGGACAGTCACCAAGTGGGGGTGAAACACTTCTTCATAGAAACAAGGATAAAAACTGCAGAGCAAATATTCAGAGCACAGCATTTAAGAGGAAGCTATATTAGCACATGAGGAAGAAAGGGGTTGATGGGGTTAGATGAAGAAGGGTGGGAGGAGGCTTGTGTGGAGCAAAAATACTGGCTTGGACCTGTTGGGCTGAATGGCCTGTTTCTATGCTGTAAATACTTTGTAATACTTTGTAAAAAGTTCTAACAAAATAGCTCCATTTTGATAGGGCTGATAATAAGGAATCAATAAATTTACCACTGGATGGAATTAGTCCCCATCAGCTAAATATCTGAAAACCAATGGTTTGGACATGTGATTTATTGTTTGATGTTATGTGGGTGGCGTGGTGCATATACAGCGCTCACACAAGTGACGTTAAGAGTTCTGAGGATGTAGAGGCTGATTTCTTATGCAAGAACAAGATAGCAAAATGCCATTACCTGGAACATAAGCAGAAATGACGAGAACCTTTGGCAATGTTGATGGAAAATCATTGCCTGAGAGCAGTGGAGATGTTAAGTTGCAGATTTAGGTTGTGTATAAGCAACAAAACGTTTCAAGGCAAAACAGATGGTTGAAATTTCTAATATTAAGATATTCCAGTGCGTGATTATTATTTGAAGATTATCTACTGTGTCAAAGATTTCATTGGCATAAGTCAACTTTTTGAATTCTCTGACATTAAGGGGTAATAAATATGGTGCTAAAAACTTAACTATGCTGCTGGGCACAGTCTGTAAAATAATTCACCATTGATATTTATCAATCTAGAATACAACTCCCTTTGGATTATTTGACATTATATAACTCTAAAGAACATTTCTGAATACTGGTGAGCTCTCTACCTGTTGACCCAGACATACTCTGCGTCACTGTTATCCACCTTGCTCAACTCAAAAGTGCCTAATCTCTATCGTTTTAACATGAATTTCAGACAGTGGTAAAATATTCTGCTGCTGTAACCTACAGAAGGCTGTGCTGAAAACATCTGATTCCTAAGATTCTAGAATGTGAGAGGCCAACTGTAATAAAGTGGAAAATGAGGTAAATTAAGTTACAGGGAAAACTCAGTTATAAGATAACATTTATACCCTCACTGGAGTACCTGCCACAAGGATGAAATAGTGTTAGTAACACATCAGCTTTCAAAGCAAATTGAATTTTTCTGTTTAGCTTGTATAGAATAGGAACAGAAATATCCAAGTCTGGTCACATTGGTGAAAAGGGCATTATGCAATATGTATAGTAGATGTTATAAGGAAGTAACATATCAAAGAGTTCAGAATATAACTGTGGAGAGCCAGACTGGTTGCCAAGATCCTCTGAACTCAAAGATATCTTACTGTTTAAAAACACTCTTCTTTCTATGCCATTTTATCTTAGAATTACGTCAGTGCTTACATTTTTGTGACAATTGGACAATAGGTTCTCATACTCCAGCCAATGGATGCTTGGTTCATTGAATTTTAAAGGGAAGTGACATTGTTTCTAGATATTAAATGGAGACCCTAGGAAATTACGTGTACATTTAACATTTTCTCCATGACATATTAAAGTGACTAGACCTGGATAGAGTTGCCAGCTTGCAAGTCAAAAATTTTAGATTCCTTTTTGATGCCACATCAGTTACTGTTGCTCAGGGAGGGTCAGGATTCTGGGGTTATTTATATCAAAGCTGGCAACAGAATATCTAAACGTGTCACAATTTATGAACAAAGGTAGTTTTGGAACTTTTGAAAGCAAGATAAAGTCATACCTATATGAAAGTTTTAAGATGATTATCTTTTTTACCTGCAGAGATCCTGTTAGTATGAGAACTAATTTTGAAGAGAATAAAAGTGTCCAGACGTTTCTTGTTCCCTTATCATTTTACTGAAGTAAAGGTTCAATGTATATAATTTTAAAGGTCCTGCTATGCTGCGGAGTGCTTTTTACTGCATGATCATATTTTCAATCATGGGCCGGATATTCCGACGCCTACGGGTGGGTACACGCTGTACTCACCCGTAGGGACATCGGAAATGCCGGTTTCAGGCATGCACAGCACATGCGCTGGAAACCGGCATTTCCGATCTGTCAAGAAAGCACTTGACAGATCCTCCGGCTGCCCTGGAGCAGGGTCTCTGTGGGTGGATAGTTCCGTTTTTTGGAGACCCTCCGCCCACAGAAAATCCTTACAATTCTTACGCCTGTTTTTACCAGGATAAGAGTTGAAAAAAGTTTTTAAAAAATTGTTTTCACTGATTTATCATTTAAAAATACTTTTTAAAAAAAAGTAAGCTTATTTTTAGCCCTGTAAAAAAACTTTAATTATTTTTTTCAAAAATTTAAATTTTTGTTTAAAATAGTTAATTTATTGTAATTTCAAGTCATTTTTAAAATGTGATTTTTAAAAAACAATGTATTTAAAGTTTTACTATGTTTTGGGGGTGATCTCCATTCATATATTTGACAGGTCTTCCTGCGCACCTGCAGTTTGGAGAGACCCAGCATCGGAATTGTGCGCGTCCCAGGAGCCCTCAGGTAAGGGTGCAGATTTTTCCAGATCGCAGTCCTCCGCCCGCGGGAGGCCTGCGATCGGAATATCTGGGCCCATATGTTTTGGATTATGGCCTCCTAATGGTGTGTAGGCTTTTCCTTCTGATACAAGTTAACTGTGAAAATCTCCAAGCATTGCCTGACCTCTCGGGGACACAATATTGCTCAGGGCACATGTGGGGGTAGATTTTCAGCTTGCTGCCCAGGCATAAAACTGGCACGGCGGATAGGCCGCCTGTTATAGAAATACATGGAAATGAAAATCGGGTGGTTTCTATAAGGGGTGGCTGATCTGCAATGCCAGTTTTATGCCCAGGCAGCAAGTTGAAAACCTACCCTGTGATGTAAAGAAAAAGAAAGAACGAACTCGCTTTTATATAGAGCCTTTCATGACCTCAGGACTTCCCAAAGCGCTTTACAGCCAATTAAGTACTTTTGAAGTAAAAACCGAAAATGCTGAAAGTACTCAGCAAGTCAGGTAGCAACTGTGGAGAGAGAAACAAAGTTAATGTTTCAAGTCGCTGAACTACCGTCAGAACTTTTTCCATCAGAACCTCCTGCTTTTCTTCAAAATAGTGGCATAGGATCTTTTACATCCACCTAAGAGGACAGACAGGGCCTCAGTTTAATGTCTCATCTGAAAGATGGCACTTCTGACAGTGCAGCACTGGAATGTCAGCCTAGATTTTGTGCTTAAGTCTCTGTGAAGGGGGACTTGAACCTACAACCTTCTTATTAAGAGGCGAGACATGCTACCACTGAGCCAGGGCTGATACCTAATGTATATTGCTTGTATTATGTTCCTCCTGTGTACAAACATTTTATATGTTCAGTTAAAATCTTTATTGCAACACTATCGATTCCCCCAACTTATTCCATTATTTAGTGTCAGCTGTGGTTCAGTTGGTAGCACATTCGCCTCTGAGTCAGACGGTTGTGGGTTCAAGTCCATAGTCTAGGCTGACTCTCCAGTGGAGTGCTGCACTGTCGGAGGTGCCGTATTTTGGATGAGATGTTAAACCGAGGCCCCGTCTGCTCTCTCAGGTGGACGTAAAAGATCCTACAGCAATATTTCGAAGAAGAGCAGGGGAGTTATCCCCGGTGTCCTCGCCAATATTTTTCCCTCAACCACCATAACAAAAGCAGATTATCTGGGCATTTTCACATTGCTGTTTGTGGGAGCTTGCTGTGTGCAAATTGGCTGCCACTGTTTCCCACATTACAACAGTGACTCCACTTCTAAAGTACTTCATTGGCTGTAAAGCGCTTTGAGATGTCCGGTGGTCGTGAAAGGCACTATAGAAATGCAAGTCTTTATTTTTGCAAAAGCAGCTTCATTTAGCAAACCATGACAATTTCTGCCAGTTCTGAGGGCACTTATATTTAAAATGCGATGGTTTCTTATGTTTTCTGTCAGATAGCCTATTAATTTACAACCATATTTTGCAATCATTCCCTTAATAAGGCATCAAAAACTTTCATATCAATTTATATCATTGTGTAATTTGCAGTAAGAGCTGTTATTAACTTTGTTATTGATAGCATTTGATTTGTGAGTTAATAATTTACAGTCATTCTTCAGCATTAACAGTTAGGTATTTAATTTGTGAGATGATGTTAAATATGATCAATCAAACACAGGTTTGACAGTAATTTTGTGCGCAGTAATGTTATTCCCACCACACACAGATCAAAATTGTACAGATATAGCCTATTTACAATTCCCACTTCTATCGATAATAAAGTATTATGATCTGTAAAACATTCATAATCTCTGAAGTGACATCATCCACATCGGAGTTTGCTTCCTTAAGTTACATTCTGCTAATCCTCAGGATGACATTTTGTGAAATAAGGAACTTACAGGCCTTGGAAGCATTTAAAAGGGGGGCATCCAGCATGGAAGCGCTCTACTTTTGAATAAAATAAATGGCGTTCCTTGAATCAGGAACTTAAAAAACACGTGTTCAGCAATTCTGAAATAGGCCCGAATTCGATTCATGTTGATCTTTGCTCGTGCATCTGGGACATTAGTATCAGGCTAAAAGAACACCCAAAGAATAAATTAGTTTTGCTGCCCTGTGTTTCTTTTTTTTTCCAAATGCACTACTTAGTGTAATCAAATTTCTTTTTACAAGAAGAATGGGGGTTTCTAGTTTCAGAGCCCTTTCACCAATAAATGTATGAGGTAGATCTCAGCTGTATTTGGCTAATAAATTACTGGCTGATATATCAATTGGCCTTTTTGCTCTGTGTCCACTATGATAGCGCACTAATATTATGGATGTGGGAGCCAAATTAAGCAAAGATGCATTCGTTGAACTTACTTGCATAAGTATTGATTTAATTAGCTAAATAAAAAAACTCCCTATTTGACGCAAAGCTTATTTAGCAACGGATGAAGAAGTATTTGCATGGGGTTATGTGTAATGAACATTTCTCATTCTGTTATTTCCACAAGTTGAAACATTCAATAGATGCAATTACACAAGCAATGTTTTTTAAAGGATGTGGTAAAGATTTAGTTAATGTGTTGCATCCTGCTTTCACTGAATTTTCGACCCCGCTTGCACATCTACTCTATCTATTTTTGAAAAAAGCCAAGTTAATGTCAAATGATCAAAGATTGACTGGCTCTTAACTCTGGCATCTGGGAACTAACAAAAATGCCCAAGGGCAAGAATGCTTTCGCTGGCGTGCAGAGAAGTCTTTTCGCATGTTACCGATTATTCACTTCCTAATTGCTAACCCTGAAGCCTTTAGAGAGGAAAGATTTTTTAAACTGAAACATTGTTTCCTCACAGACAAAGTTAAGACAAGGGTTACACGCTATGGTGAAGCTTTATGTGTGAATTAAGGAAGAAAATAGCACTGAATGAATGGTCCCTAAAGCCCAAAGTGGTGCATATTGTTTTAAACTGCAGGTGGACAAGAGGTCATTCATTCCTTCTTAGTGGCATCCTGATATTCTCATGGGGTCTTGTTTAAGGAAGGGCTCTAAGTGTACTTTGATTAGCTACCATGTTGTGCTGTGGAGGGTCCTCCAGAACTATAGGAAAACCCAGTCAATGAAATCCCCGAGTGCTGTTTCTGAAGTTGCAAAAATGGCACAATTGTTTAACAACCACTGAACGAATAATGTTTAAAGGATTCAATCATTTCAATTGAGAAAGCAGAAACATGACTCCAGCTGTCTATCCCAAAATTGATTCTTATTTTTTCTGTTATGTTTTCATTCCATCCCCTCTTCCTCTTTAAGAAAAAGTATGTTGATGGTATTGCCGACAGTGCAGTTCTCTAAGGATCCTATTTTGAAACAAAATGGTTGCCATTACATTCCCTCTTTCAAGGCATGTAACTTTTTCTATGAAAATGTTAAAATATTAGAGTATGTACAGTGGTATTTCCTTATTAAAAAAAAGCTCTAAAGCAGAATAAGGATTGTTCTTTGGATTAAGGCTATACTAATGTTTCTTCTTGAAGAAGGCTACCTTTTTGCTGTTGCATTGATTTATGTTCAACGTTAATTTTAAAAGATCTTGTTGCATCCCCTTCTGAATATATCCGCATATAAGTCTCCATTTCAGACAGCAATAAAAAAATTTGTACAGAATGTGGATTCCCCCACCCTCCGCCTCCCCCCACAACCCCCCCCCCCCCCACTCCATCCCTCTCCGTGCTGATCACACTGCTGATAAACTGATTGGAATCAGTTCCCCTTGCAAACTCAGTAACCAGTGTAAAAAAAAAGTAACAATAAATCCTTCCTAGAATAAGCTTCTTATAGACATTGGAACTGTTTTTTCCCTTAAATCATGATTGTACTAAACCAGTAATTTATCTGTGCTAGGCAGAATAGAGGAGCACATCTTGCTGAGGTCTGAGTTCCACTGCTGGCTTTCGTGGAGCTTTGGCAAGACTCAGGAAGAGTTTGCTGTTGTAAGAGGTTGCACCTTTGGAGCTTTTTTACGAGGAGATACCACTGTACATACTCGACTATTATATTTTATTATTTTTATAGAAAACATTGCTTTAATTATATGCCTGGCTCAAAGAAAAGTTCTGACATGTTTGGAGTGTTGCCATTACAATAGAGAACTGGAGTCAGGTCCAGTGATAGAATATGACACTGTGACGGGTTGTATCACTCTGTAGTGCAATGCACTAATAACTGGGAGGATAATCTTTGACTTCAGTGATTTTCAGATTAAATTCTGTTTGAAAAAGGATTTTTCGAATAGTGGGTCTGAGTATGACAGCTCAGAAGTCAATGGGACTGATTATGAATCCCCTTCTATATAAATCCCCTTCTATATAAAATGAGTAGAGAAATGAATGACAATTTCCTTCAGTGACCTAATGCAGACTGAGGCAAAAAGTAACAAATACGATTTAAGAAACACTGCTTTAGCTGTTAAAATAAGACAATAGTTCCAAATGATTGTAGGTTTGCAATCTGCTTCTTTTGTTTCATTTGCCTCATTTATTTCTGTTCAGGTATCTGTGTAGGGAAGTATTGATTCAACACGGCTTCAATAGAATATAGTGGCAAAGTGAAGTGGCTACACTTTCAGTCATCGTTTACTGGCCTAGGTCAGAATTCTTTCATTGTAGAATCTTGCCTTTTCTATTCCCAGTGCAGTTTTTCCTGTCTATTTTCTTTAATCAGTGCTGTTTCCTAATGAATGGAGTAGTGTCTCTGAAGGAGGGAGGAAGGAAGGTAATATCTGGAAATGATTAGCTACTCATTTCCTTGTTTATCCTGCCTTTCAAAGAAACCTTCCATATTATTGTGGCTAAGCTCTAAACGGGCCACATTCAGTACAAATAAGCCCACATGCAGCCTTTCATGTGTTCTCCGCCCCCAAGCTGAAGGAGCTGGGCTTGGCCTTGATTTCCTTTACTCACACAAACTGCATGGCTGCTACCTATTATTCCCACCGCCCGCCACCCACCCCCCCCCATTTGTGTGTGTTGCTTGGGTGATAGCACGTCAATGGGTTCCAACTGTTTGCTGCTTTTCAAAAGAGGTTTCGCTCCAATCAGAAAAAGGGAAATCAATTGTAATTTGGAACTACACTTCACGGTAGTAAGGAAAAGCAAGTTCTTTGTGAAAAAAAAAGTCACAGCCAATAAAGATAACTTGCTACAAGAAGAATGTTAATGGGAAAATAATTTACTGACTTGGGTCTTTCAAAAGGAAAGACTACTTTGCTGCAAAATAACATGCTACTTCTAATTGATGGACCCACATTAGGGTTTTCATAGAGTTGAACTTGTAAGCTATTTGCAGGGCTCAATCTGTGACCCATAATCTGTGTGTTCCACAGACAAGTACACACTGAAACCACAAGTTAAAAAATGTGCAGAGTGTTGCTTAGCAGTTAGATGTAATCTTGCCATGATGTCCACATAAAGCCTATAGCTTCAACAACTGTGCCACTGTGAAGCCCCAAAAATCCACAGATCTTCCAGTGCAGTCCCATTGTAAATTAGGTGGGAATGCAGTAGAAGGTAGCAGAATGCAGCAGAAGGCCCATAAATTAGGCCAGAACACAGAGGCACTGGCTCCTAGCCTTCGCTGTAAGTTTATACAGGGGCCTGTGTGGGGCAGAATCTCCATCCGGCCCACATATAGTCCTATATATCTAGCGTTCCCAACTCTGATTGAATGAATCCCTGGAGGTGTCATCACATGACCTTCTGCCTCCAACGGCTCAGCCTCCTCACACCCGCCATTGATCACCCAACACTTCCATACTGGTGGTCCCCTACCCTCCTCCGCCAATCGGAAAACAAACAGACTCTTCATTACTCGATTGGATGATTCTTGACCGTCAGTTATCAGCCTATTTTTTCCCATCTCCAATACTTTTATATCTAATAAACAAAAGTGTTCAAAGAAGATGAAAAAGCCATGCAATATTCTTTTATGCCCCTCTGATTTTTCTGCTGGGTTGCTCACAGCAGTGTCCCGGAGATTCATCTTTAATTCTTGGAGACTCCAGGACAATCCTGGAAGATTGGCAATGCTATGTATATCAGAGTGAGCATGGCCAAGAGGAGGGACTCCTAAGCCAAAAGTGTCCTCAGCCCCAGCCTAGAACTGCGGGGTACACCTCCTTTCGCTTGGTTGCTCTGGCCTCCCAATCAACAGAAGTGGAACCCCCTGGTACTCAGGTATGGGTAATGAAGAATTATAGAATAACAGAATCATACCGCACAGAGGGAAGCCATTTATCCTATCGTGTCTGTGCTGGCTCTTTGAAAGAGCTACCCAATTAGTTCCACTTCCCTGCTCTTTCCCCGTAGCCCTGCAAATTTCTCCTTTTCAAGTATTTATCCAATTCCCTTTTGAAAGTTATGATTGAATCTGCTTCCATCACCCTTTCAGACAATGCATTCCAGATCTTAACAACTCACTGCATAAAAACATTTCTCCCCTGGATTTTATACCAATTATCTTAAATATGTGTTCTCTGTTCCTGACCCTCCAGCCAGTGGAAACAGTTTCTCCCCATCTATTCTATCAAAACCCCGCATAATTTCGAAGACCTCTATCAAATCCCCCCTTAATCTTCGCTACTCTAAGAATGCCAGCTTCTCTAGTCTCTCCACAAAACTGAAGTCTCTTATCACTGGTACCATTCTGGGAAATCTTTTCTGCACCCTCTCCAAGGCCTTGACATCCTTGAATTGTGGTAACTTTTGGATCTAGAGAATGCCTTAAACACAGTTGCCTTCCACTACTTTTTCTGCGCCCCCTGCTATAGTGCGTGCCTGGGTGGATTGAGAACCCACCGTCATCCCACCCGCATACGCCTTTCCCATGGGCGTGATTGCCGGTGCGGTAGCGACCCGACTAGCAGAGACGGGCGACCTAATTGAAATAATTATCAGGTAGTTTAGAGGTACATAAGAACCTTTTTCCTCCTGCATTTTAAATTTCCCTGCATGTCCCAGGATTCACGCAGCTCGGGAAGTACATCTGTCAACCTGAGGCGAGAGTTCCGTGGCTATTGCTCCAGTTAATACCTTGACATAAGAACATAAGAACATAAGAAGGAAGAGCAGGAGTAGGCCATACGGTCCACCATTCAATAAGATCATGGCTGATCATCGACCTCAAATCCACTTTCCTGCCCGATCTCCATATCCCTTGATTCACCCAGAGTCCAAAAATCTGTCTATCTCAGCCTTGAATATACTCAAAGGCCCCGATATTCAGGCAGCTGTCGGGCGGCTTTTCATGCGGCCGTGGTCCAAAAATCGCGGAAAAGCGGGTCGGGACCCCCCCCCGCCTGATTCCCCGCCCTGTCCGACTTTCGGACCGCCGTTTCCACGCGCCCCGCTTCAGTCCCGCCCGCCGCTGGCGGGACTGCTCGTCAGCACACTAATCACCAATGATCACCTTGTTAAGGACGATTTTCCTGTGCCGTTGCGACCTTGGGGCTTTCCCCACCTGAAACCCGCCTGCGGGGAACCCCGCCGATGAGAGCTGGCGTGAAAACAGCTGGCTTGCTTGCTTGCAGCAGCAGGTCGCTGAGGGCTGAAGACATTTAAAGAGGCAGCATTTGCAGGCTGCAGGACCTTGTTGATCAAGGCTTGGGGGAACTATTTGAAGCCTTAGGAGCAACTGCAGAAAGTTGGAGCCTCACACACTTCTTCAGTGTGAGCTCCTGGGAAGCCCCTCTCACCACCCTAACTCAGGACCTCCTCAACCGAGGCATCTGCTAGAAGCATGGGAGGCCTTTGGCACCTTCCCTTCCTGGCATTGGAGGATCTCCAACAGCAGAGGTGGCAGCAGCAGAACCAGGAACAGCAGGATGATTACCAGGAGCACCAGGCTGCTGCTCACTCACCTGAAGCTGCACAGGCCAGAAGGGGCCAGCGCTTGGAAGTGGCTTGAGAGCATCTTGCTGCGCTTTAGGGGGCCATGGGGACCCATTTCTGCACTGGCAGTCCTACTCAGGAGGACTTCCATGAAGGTCTGGTTTCTCTGTTCAACAGATGGCCAACGCTCCTCAAGAGATGTCATTCTCTTATGAGCACTCACCATGTTTTCCGTATGCTGGCGAGTTATCTCCTCCATGGAAGTTGCCAACCTTTCCATGGTGCTGCGTTCATGCACCAATGACTCCACAAAGGCTCTGCTCATGGTCGCTATGGACTCCTCCATTCGCTCCACACTCGCAGCGATCCTGGAGACAAAACCTGCCAGAGACTCCTGCATCTGTGCATGGAGATCCATCACCTCTTCTCTTGCGGATGGACCCAGAGGCAGAGGGTCGAGATGCAGCGCAGCTGAGCTGAGGTGGCAGAGCCCTGCGCCCTCTGACGAGGACTCTCCACGTCTGTCCCTGTCTCCAGAATCTGCTGAGGCTCACTTGTGAGCTGTGAAACACCAGGTGACAACACTACTCTATGTCCCAAAGGTCCCCCCGAGGTGTGAGTGTCTGCGCTGGTGCTGGGTGCGCTTACTTCTGCTGACGCTGCACCCTCAGAGGCTGGAGCTTCCTCTGAGGAGTCTGGTTGCACAGCCTCTTCCTCCTCCACAGTGAGGACGGGGGCTCTGGATGGTACTGTGGGGGAGTAAAGGAAGGAGTTACAGATGTAATGCCAAGGTTCCTCTGGTGACTCCCAGCGAGTTGGCATCTGCTGACACCTGCATCCATACAGCATTGGTCTCAGTGGGAGGCCTCTTCCTCCCTGACCTAGGGAAGAGGACCTCCCTGTGGTCCCTAACCCCATCCAATAATGCCTGCAGTGAAGCCTCATCGAATTTGAAGGCAGCTTGGGGTCTGGCACTGGCCACAGCTGCTGCAGGCTCCTCTGCCATCCTGTATGGTTCATTTGGAAGCCTTCAGAGGATGCAGTGTTTGCCATGGACCTTGAAAGCACCACGAATGATGACAGCATACTTTGGGGATTTCTGACTCGATTTAGACAATTAGCAAGGCTTCCCACATGCTGGGAATTAATTGGCCAATTGAGGGAAATTGCATGGGGCTGGCTGACACTTTTTTATGTGTGTCAGAAACCCCACATTCGGGGAAATCCGACCATTTCCCACACAAGCCGAAAATCGGGGCCAAAGAATCAGCATTCACAGCCCTCTGGGGCAGAGAATTCCAAAGATTCACAACCTTCTGAGTGAAGAAATTCCTCCTCATCTCAGTCTTAAATGGCTGACCCCTAATCCTGAGACTATGCCCCCTAGTTCTAGACACTCCAGCCAGGGGAAACAACCTCTCAGCATCCACCCTGTCAATCCCCTTCAGAATCTTGTATGTTTCAATCAGATCACCTCTCACTCTTCTAAACTCCAGAGAGTATAGGCCCATTCTACACAATCTCTCATCATAGGACAGCCCTCTCATCCCAGGAATCAATCTAGTGAACCTTCATTGCATCGCCTCCAAGGCAAGTATATCCTTCCTTAGATAAGGAGACCAAAACTGTGCACAGTACTCCAGGTGTGGTCTCACCAAGGCCCTGTACAATTGTAGCAAGACTTCCTTACTCTTATACTCCAACCCCCTTGCAATAAAGGCCAACATGCCATTTGCCTTCCTTATTGCTTGCTGTACCTGCATGCTAGCTTTCTGTGTTTCTTGCATGAGGACACCCAAATCTCTCTGAACACCAACATTTGAAAGTTCCTCACCATTTAAAAAATATTCTGTTTTTCTATTCTTCCTACCAAAGTGAATAACCTCACATTTCCCTACATTATACTCCATCTGCCACCTTACTGCCCACTCACTTAGTCTATCTATATCCCTTTGCAGCCTCTTTGTGTTCTCCTCACAGCTTACTGTCCCACCTGGCTTTGTATCATCAGCAAACTTAGATACATTACACTCGTTCCCTTCATCTAGGTCATTAATATAGATTGTAAATAGCTGAGGCCCCAACACTGATCCTTGCGGCACCCCACTAGTTACAGCCTGCCAACCTGAAAAAGATCCGTTTATCCCTACTCTCTGTTTCCTGACCGCTAACCAATCCTCTATCCATGCTACTATATTACCCCCAACCACATGAGCCCTGACGGCAACAAATGTACAGTTAGAGCTCCCACCTGACAAATGATCACATTCCTCAGGCAGAAGCTGTTGCTCAGTCCATTTCCAGCACAGATTCTGCAGGCTGCAAGTGTTTCCAGCAAAGTCTCCATCCAGTCGCACTTCATTGGAAGAACTCTCTCACCATTGACAGAATGCTTCTGCCATCTGTACTTCACCTGCCATCTATTCCATCAACATGGGTGCCATTTATACTGTCTCACTTTGGTCCTCAGAATCGGACCATGATGAGCCCCAACACCAGCAGCACCAGGCACACCAGCAGCACCAACAACAACACCAACCTTCTCCGCAATCACCTGATGCTGCACAGGACAGAGGGCATCAGCACCTGACCAGATTACTGCCTGGGAGGCCAGGGATGGCCTCATCATGGCCAAATTTAGTTAACTTTATGCTGTACACCCATATGGCTGCCACATGATGCGCCAGGTTGGCACCACCCCACGCCAACACCATAAAGCATCCCTACAATGACCAAGCCATTCCTTTCACACTCATCACTATTGCGGGGGTACCATTATGTCTCACCATTCAATGCAACTCATTAAGCCACTTCCAAAGGTGCACACAAATCTGTCCAAGACCGGAAAGTGCTGAAAATAAAGGTTTCAATGTTTGACAGCACATTAACAGAAACTTCACATGGATAAAACATCCAAGTGCCTGCCCTTGTGTGTTGTTAGTTGGTATGATTGCACTAGGATGAGGGTGAGGGGTGGCTATGAGATGGGGATGTGATAATGTAGATAGAGAGGGATGGGTGAAGGTGCAAGATATGTTGGTGTGGGTAAGGATTTGCAGGAGTAGGGTAGGGAAGACAGAGTGATGGGGATGTGATGAGAGGCATAGCAGGATGAAGTTGAGTGTGGCTTTGTACTAATGTTTCCTGATCTAATGAGATCATTGAAATGTTTGCGGCACTGCACCCAGGTCCTCCTGAACACATCCCTGCTTGTGACCTCCTCTGCCAACTGCAACCAAGCTGTTTTGGTGTCCTGGGGAGGTCTCTTCTGCCCATCGGAAGGGAAGAGGACCTCCCTGCATGCTCCGACTCCCTCCATAAGCATATGGAGGGAGTCATGGGAGAGCCTGGGTACAGCCCTCTGCCTCTGTGCAGTGATTGTCAGTGTTTGCAGTACTCCAATGCTGTAGTACACTGACTGAACTATGTTAGATTAAACTTCAAATCTAATGTGGCCATGGTCCCTTTAAAGATCCTGGCTGAAAACACATCATGAATGACATCACCAGGCCCGCTCCATTTAATTGGGCCGGGTAATGCACTGGGCGGGCTTAATAGGCCCTATTAACGTAAGTTTGCTTTTAGCAGCGGGATGGAGCCAGCAGCGGGGTCACGAGCCGCCATGGACACCACCTGTACTGGACCCGCCGAGGCAGGCAAAATTCCGGCCCATCTGGTTGAAAAAGGTATGGTAATATTCACAATTCTTGTTCCCCTATGTTTTTCAAAAAGAGTATCTGTAATTCTGCCATCCCATATTTCTAGTGGGGAGCCATGCTCACAGGGACTGAGGATCGAGAAGTGAGGCGACAATGTTGATCTAACCCTAATAACCCCCAAAAATTACACTATGGGACACTAGTGTATGAAGGCCTGGTGCGTATATCGGAAATTCCTGTCTCTGCTATTTTAACAGAGACTTGAACCTTTATAAAACAAATCAGTAAAACAATGGGCCAAGGAATTTCAGACAAACGTGTTAAATGTTTGCACGCCAGTATCCCAGTATCATTTCACAGTATTAAAATCATTGCAGAATGGAAAGGGCGTTCTACACCGAAACAACGACCTTTCTGCTGGAGCAGTGACAGCTACAGAGAGTACTTGTCAATAAGAAACATCTTAGTGAAATCAAACCCAAAAGAAAAGGCAAAATTTAAAAGAAGCATCTTAAAAACTCAACAATTAGTGCAGGAGAGTCCACAGGCTTTGTTAGTTTGGGGAGTTTGGAAACTCGCTTTCATTTGCACAAGTCTATTTGTGTCTTTTGAGCCATCTTTTGTTTCTTAACTTGTCCCATTACCATCTCGAACGATAGCAAAATACTGCAGATGTTGGAAATCCGAAATAACAACAGAAAATGCTGGAAAAGCTCAGCAGGTCAGGCAACATCCGTGGAGAGAAATTTGAGTTGACGTTTCGGGTCGAACCCTCCTTCAAAACTGGAAAGAAAATCTGCGATCTGACAAAAGAAGTAAAAGAAACAAAAGCAGAGAAAGAGACAATAAAAGGTGTTCGAAGCTAGACGAGATGGTAATAGGCTGAGATTAGGTGTGAAGTGTACTGGCAGGGCAAGAGATAGCTGCCAGGTGTGAGAGAGAAACAAAAGGAAAGGGGGGGGGGGGAAAAGGAGTGGAAAAATTACAAGAAAAATGTAATAGGGGCCGAGGTTATGATCTGAAATTGTTGAACTCGATATGGAGTCCGGAAGACTGCAGAGTGCCTAATCGGAAGATGAGGTGCTGTTCCTCGAGTTTACGTTGAGCTTCCGTGGAACAATACAAGAGGCCAAGGACGGTGAGGCCCGAGTGGGAATGGAGCGGTGAATTAAAATGACAGGCGACCGGAAGCTCGGGGTCATCCTTACGGACTGAACGGAGGTGTTCCGCAAAGCGGTCACCCAATCTGCGTTTGGTCTCCCCAATGTAGAGGAGACCGCATCGTGAGCAGCGAATACAGTATACTAGATTGCGAGAAGTACAAGTAAAGCCACGGAAGCTCAACGTAAACTTGAGGAACAGCACCTCATCTTCCGATTAGGCACTCTGCAGTCTTCCGGACTCAATATCGAGTTCAACAATTTCAGATCATAACCTCGGCCCCTATTACATTTTTCTTGTAATTTTTCCACTCCTTTCCCCCCCCCCCCCCCTTTCCTTTTGTTTCTCTCTCACACCTGGCAGCTATCTCTTGCCCTGCCAGTACACTTCACACCTAATCTCAGCCTATTACCATCTCGTCTAGCTTCGATCACCTTTTATTGTCTCTTTCTCTGCTTTTGTTTCTTTTACTTCTTTTGTCAGATCGCAGATTTTCTTTCCAGTTTTGAAGAAGGGTTCGACCCGAAACATCAACTCAAATTTCTCTCCATGGATGTTGCCTGACCTGCTGAGTTTTTCCAGCATTTTCTGTTGTTATTTCGGATTTCCAACATCTGCAGTATTTTGCTATCGTACTAGTGTTTGGTTCACTGCCACACCTCTTCTAGGAATGCCTACCTTGAAGAAGTTCTGCTCTTCTCTTTGACGGGATCTCCGTTTGGCTCTTCAACCTTGTTCATCTTCATTACTTTCAGTTTCCCTTCTCGTGTTTGATCAGGTATCTGCCAAGACTCGGTTTCACAGCCACATCATTTTCCTCAGCAACTGTCTCCGGTTCCGACTTATTCCACATGGATTCCAACTAAACTTCCACCCTTCGTGCTTCGGATCCACCCAGGATTACAAATATCTCCAAGATATTCATCGTTCCTCGAACTGCTGCTTTCGCCACATCCTGAGATCCACGCTCAATGCCATGCGGCGCCACATGAACACTCTCGACCTCTCTCTTCAGCAACACCGGCGCACTCTATCTCAAAGCTGTCCGGGTCCACAGTTCCATTTCATCCTTCGACTCATCCGACGCTTCAACAAAAAACTTTTTCTCTTCCTTTCCGATGTCAAGGATCGCAAGCTTCATCAACTCTTGGACGCCAACGCCCCTCCGGAACCTTCTTCCCCTTCACTTTCCTCTGACCCCCCTTCTCCCAATCTCACCCCCTGCCGTGTTTTCACTATCCCCTCTGACCTTCCACTCTCTGACCCTGAATGATTAGTCCTCAGCAAAGGCCTGAGCTTCATCCCCTTACGCCCCCACCTCAATGAATTTCGAGCTCGGCACGATGTTGAGCTCTTTTTCTGCCGCCTTCATCTCCGTGCCCACTTCTCTGGCCAGGAGTCTTCCCCCCGCACAACTGACCCTTTCTCCCGCTTGCAGAAATCCCATTCTACCTGGACCCCTCCCCCTGGCCTCTTACCCTCTCTAGATCTTTTCATCGCTAACTGCCGCCGTGACATCGGCCATCTCCATTTCTCTGCTCCCTTCACTCACTCCAACCTACCTCCCTCTGAATTTGCAGCACTCCATTCTCTTAGATCCAACCCTGACATTGTCATTAAACCCGCTGACAAGGGTGGTGCTGTTGTTGTTTGGCGCACTGACCTCTACCTAGCGGAAGCTGAACGCCAACTCTCCGACACCTCCTCCTACCTCCGCCTGGACCATGACCCCACTACCGAACATCAAACCACCATTTCCAAGACTGTCACTGACCTCATCTCCTCTGGAGATCTTCCCCCCGCTGCCACCAACCTCATAGTTCCCCAACCCCGCACAGCCCGCTTCTACCTCCTTCCCAAGATCCACAAACAGGACTGCCCTGGTAGACCCATCGTTTCAGCCTGTTCTTGCCCCACGGAACTTATCTCTTCCTATCTTGACTCTATCTTTTCTCCTCTTGTCCAGTCTCTTCCCACCTACATCCGCGACTCTTCGGACGCACTCCGCCACTTTAACAGTTTCCAGTTTCCTGGCCCCAACCGCTTCCTTTTCACCATGGACGTACAATCCCTCTACACCTCCATCCCCCACCGGGATGGCCTGAGGGCGCTCCGCTTCTTCCTTGAACAGAGGCCCGACCAGTCCCCATCAACCGCCATCCTCCTCCGCCTGGCTGAACTTGTTCTCACATTGAACAACTTCTCCTTTAACTCCACTCATTTCCTCCAAATCAAAGGTGTTGCATGGGTACCCGCATGGGTCCTAGCTATGCCTGCCTTTTCGTGGGCTATGTGGAACAATCTTTGTTCCAGTCCTACTCGGGTCCCCTCCCTCACCTCTTTTTCCGATACATTGATGACTGTATCGGTGCCATTTCCTGCTCTCGCCCCGAACTTGACAATTTCATTCACTTTGCCTCCAATTTCCACCCTTCCCTCACCTTCACATGGTCCATCTCTGACTCTTCCCTTCCCTTCCTCGACTTCTCCGTCTCCATCTCTGGGGATAGGTTATCGGCCAATATTCACTACAAGCCCACTGACTCCCACAGCTACCTGGACTACACTTCCTCCCACCCCACCTCCTGTAAGGACTCTATTCCATTCTCCCAGTTTCTCCGTCTCCGCTGTATCTGCTCCGACGATGCCACCTTCCACACCAGTGCTTCAGACATGTCTTCCTTTTTCCGCAACCGAGGATTCCCCTCTACCGTGGTTGACAGTGCCCTCGACCGTGTCAGTTCTATCTCCCGCACTTCTGCCCTCACCCCTGCCCCTCCCTCCCGGAACCACGATAGGGTTCCCCTTGTCCTCACCTTTCACCCCACCAGCCTCCACATTCAACGGATCATCCTCCGGCATTTCCGCTACCTCCAAAGTGATCCCACCACCAAACGTATCTTCCCCTCCCCTCCCCTTTCAGCATTCCGTGGGGACCGCTCACTCCGAGACACCCTAGTCCACTCCTCTATCACCCCAAACAGCCCTTCCCCTTCGCCCGGCACCTTCCCGTGCAAGCGGAGGAGATGTAACACATGCCCCGTACCTCCCCCCTTCCCACTGTCCAGGGCCCCAAACACCCCTTCCAGGTGAAACAGCGATTTACTTGTACTTCTCGCAATCTAGTATACTGTATTCGCTGCTCACGATGCGGTCTCCTCTACATTGGGGAGACCAAACGCAGATTGGGTGACCGCTTTGCGGAACACCTCCGTTCAGTCCGTAAGGGTGACCCCGAGCTTCCGGTCACCTGTCATTTTAATTCTCTGCTCCACTCCCACTCAGACCTCACCGTCCTTGGCCTCTTGCATTGTTCCACGGAAGCTCAACGTAAACTCGAGGAACAGCACCTCATCTTCCGATTAGGCACTTTACAGCCTTCCGGACTCAATATCGAGTTCAACAATTTCAGATCATAACCTCGGCCCCTATTACATTTTTCTTGTAATTTTTCCACTCCTTTCCCCCCCCCCTTTCCTTTTGTTTCTCTCTCACACCTGGCAGCTATCTCTTGCCCTGCCAGTACACTTCACACCTAATCTCAGCCTATTACCATCTCGTCTAGCTTCGAACACCTTTTATTGTCTCTTTCTCTGCTTTTGTTTCTTTTACTTCTTTTGTCAGATCGCAGATTTTCTTTCCAGTTTTGAAGAAGGGTTCGACCCGAAACGTCAACTCAAATGTCTCTCCACGGATGTTGCCTGACCTGCTGAGTTTTTCCAGCATTTTCTGTTGTTATTTCCCATTACCATCTCCTTTTGCCTTGCACCATCTCTTAATCTCTCTTAATGTCTCTTAATCTCTCCTGCCTTTCATCCTATCACAGACCTTCCCTTTTGTTCTTGCCTCCCCTCCCCCCTTTCCCTGCCCCTGCACTTGCTTAAAAACCTGCTCCATCTCCAGCTTTTTCCAGTTCTGACGAAGGGTCAGCGACCTGAAACGTTAACTCTGTTTTTCTCTCTCCACAGATGCTGCCTGACCTGCTGAGTATTTCCAGCATTTTCTGTTTTTATTTCAGATTTCCAGCATCCGCAGTATTTTGCTTTTCTATTTGTGTCTTAGTTTTTTCACGTGTATGTTTTTAAAGCAACTCTACATTCAGATACTGCAGAGAATATTAAAAGAGTATTACCATTTTAAAGTTATCTCAGTTTTAAAAGTTAAAACCATTGTTGCATTCAATACTTTGCTATTTCTCTCATTCTTGCACATTAGAGTGTAGTTTTAATCCATTTCATTGTTTTTCCCTCACTTTGTTTACACTAGAAATGTTTTCATTTGGTAAGTATTGATTCCAAATGCCCGCTTCAGGATATTCTCAGAAAAGCCTTGAAAGTATTAATATCATATAAAAATATTAGATTATTTTAATAAATTTACTATAATTAAATAATAAAGTCAAAAAGGTGGAACTATTACTTATATATTTAATAAATTACATAAAGGGCGCATTTAATTATTTTGTGTTGAAGTGCTCTTTGGGGACGATTTTCTCACTGGAGGCGAGATGGAGGCGGGTTTCAGTTTGGGTGGGTTTGAAACCTGCCTCCACTGATAGTTGTCAAAAATTTGTGATTTTCCCATGATTGGCCACTTGATTTCAGAGGTGCGAGATGCCCTTGGTCAATTAGTGTTTTGGGACTTTCCAGTCTGATTTTATGGCTTCTTGCTCTCTTGGCTCATTCCACAGCATTTCTGCCTATCCTGCACCATCTGCAACATATTTTGAGAAAGCTATGTCCAATTCCAAGGCAAGGGCCTCCCCAAGGCTCTTGGATGAGGCGCTGCAAAAATTGTTTGAGGGGGTGACAGCTAGCATGGAGGTGCTCTTCCACTCATCTGGGAGGAAGAGGCCTGCCAAAGAAACCTCTGTGGGTACAGTTGGCAAGGGATATATGCTCCAGATCTGTGTGCAGATTGGGTGAATGTTTATGTGTATTGATGAAATGCCATCCCTGTTGGAAAGCATTAAAATGATTTGAAGCCAAAATGTTGGCGTTATGGCATCTGTTCTTTCGCTTTAGGCAGCTCCAAATTGCGGCCTCCGCCACACTTGCGTTGTCTGGTTGGTGGCCTGAGTGAAAGGATTCCAGAGAGTCATGTCCATTGTCAATGATGTCCTAGGCTGGAGCCAAGGACCTGTGCCAACTTGGGCAACCTATGCAAATCTGGCCAGGATAAGTTCATCCCTTGCACTCCGGGGCAGCCATGTGCTCGCGTGCTGCTGCTGCCGCTGGTTGATACACCGGCGCTCTGACCTCCTGCTCCTCCTCCTGCTCCTGCTCCTCCTCCAGATCCTCCTCCTCAGCCTCCTCCTCCTCCTCCTCCTCATCTGAGGAGGGCTGGAACTGAGCCACTTGCTCATCAGGAAGCTGCAAGTCACGACGCTGTGCGATGTTGCGCAGTGTACAGCAGACCACGACCATTCTGGAGACCCTGTATGGCGTATACTGCAGGGCTCCACCTGATCGGTCAAGGCAATGGACGCGCATCTTCAACAACTCTATGATGGACCTGGTCGAAGTGTGGCTGGCGTTGTAGTGCTCTTCAGCCTCGCTAGCTGGCCTCCTGATCGGCGTCATTAGCCACTTCTTCAGGGGATAGCCTTTGTCACCAAGGAGCCATCCGTTAAGTTGGTTTGGTGGATTGAAAAGCGGAGGAACACTAGAGTGCTGCAGGATGAATGAGTCATGGCAACTTCCACAGAACTTGGCGCAAACATGCAAGAACTCCTTGTGGTTACACACCAGCTGAACGTTGAGGGAGTGGAAGCCCTTTCGGTTGACAAAGATAGCTGGGTTGTGATGGGTGCCCTAAGGGCCACATGTGTGCAGTCGATGACGCCCTGCACCATTGGCATGCATGCCATATTTGCAAAGCCAACTGAACGGGCGGTTATACTTGCTTGATCCGTTGTTAACTGGATGTAATTGTGGGCCTTAGCAAAAAGGGCATCGGTAACCTGCGTGATGCAACTGTGGGTGGCCGACTGGGAGATGCCGCTGATGTCTGCTGATGATCCCTGGAAGGAGCCTGAGGCAAAGAAGTTGAGTGCGGTGGTGACTTTGACAGACACTGGTAAGGGGTGTCCACCCATTCCTCTGGGCACCAGGTCTTGCTGCAGCAGTCCGCAGATCTCTCAGACAACCTCTCGCGAAAGTCTCAACCTCCTTTGGCACTGCTGCTCACGCATGTTGAGGTAGCTCATCCTTTGTCTGTAAGCCCTCTGTGGGGGGTATCTCCTGCGGTGAGGTGCCTCGATGCGCTGGTGCCTTCTGCACTGTGCAGCATCAGGTGGCTGAGCAGGAGGTTGGGGCTCCTGCTAGTGTTGCACCTGAGCTGCCAGAGCAGGAGGTTGGGGCTCCTGCTGGTGTTGCTCCTGAGCTGCCAGAGCAGGAGGTTGGGGCTCCTGCTGGTGTTGCTCCTGAGCTGCCAGAGCAGGAGGTTGGGGCTCCTGCTGGTGTTGCTCCTGAGCTGCCAGAGCAGGTTGGGGCTCCTGTTGGTTTTGCTCCTGAGCTGCCAGAGCAGGAGGTTGGGGCTCCTGCTGGTGTTGCTCCTGAGCTGCCAGAGCAGAAGGTTGGGGCTCCTGCTGGTGTTGCTCCTCAGCTGCCTGGCTCTGCTGCTGCCCTGGATGGATCTCATCCTCATCTGAGGTCCATGCAGAAAGAAAACAAATGATTCCCGTGCTGCTTGCAGATGCCTCCTTTGGGGAAGCGCTCATTGCAAGCGGGTAGAGGGTCTTCCAAGGATGTCCCACAGTTGATGGAATCAAGCTGCAGCACCTCCGACTTCGGAAAGCCTTCTAAAATTGCTCAGAGACCTTTTAAAGCCAAGGTCTGGCACCTGCAAGTAATCCTTGCTGCAATAAACGATGTCTCATTAGACCTACAGCTGTGAGGAGGCCACACACGAGTCAACCCGCCAGGTTTACCTGGCGTGGTTTAGGAGGTGCGTGGAGCATGGCGAAATCCTCGAAAAATCACGAGGGCCTCTCAAAATAGGCTTATAGAGGCCGTTAATGAGCATTTAATGATCACAAGTATCGCTGTGGCCAGCTGGAGGCGGGACCATTCCCCGACCTCCAAAACCGGCACCGGCAAAATCTCGCGGAGGCGGGTTGGAGGTGGATTCCGAACCCGCCCTCATTGAATCTGATTTTCCCGCCTTTCCCGCCTCCAAACCCGCCTCCTCCGACGGCAGAAAATCGCCACCAAATTTTCCAGTCCCGATGCTAAAGCAGTGGGACTGGAGCATGGTAAGTGTAACACTCACCAACTCCCTGTGGAACTGATATTTCCAGGCTTGGCCCTATTTACTTTTTCATGCTCAGCTCCTGGCCCATATTGGGCTGGATGATGGGAGCTTGCCAAAGGGCAAGGGGTGTGTGGTGGAAAACTGCTCACATCAGCAGCTGCAGGGCTGCAGCTAAAATTTAAAGGGTTGCAACCATTTGCAGATAAGGGGGAAATATTTTAAAAATATATTTCAGTCTTTCCAAGGCTTGTAAAGGGCAAAATATAATGGCAATGGAGGCGGGGAATGAGTCTATGCTCGTGGTGAAGCGGCACTTCACCCGAACCCCACCCTTTTGATGGCCAGTGGCCCCCAATATTCCTCTCTGTAGCACCTGGGAAACACACCATTTCTCAGGTGCTACAGAGATGAACAAGGGGCAGAGATCTGCATCGTTAGGTTGCCCCAGGATTTTCGGGGCCTCCCTACAGGGGTGCATCTGGATCTGTACCTGCAGTGAATGAAGGTGTTTTATTCCCGTGGAAATGAGGTGGATTGGGGGAACATTTCCATCCCTCTCACCTCACTTTCCTCTTCTTGAAACCAAAAGCTGCAAAGACAGATGGGCACCTTTAGAAGCTGGCCTGGGACCACCTCAGATCACAGAGTCTGAGGGGATGAGGTAGCAAGGTAAGGGAGATCAGAAAAATAAGTACCATCTCCTCCCCAATGATTTTTAGGCCTGGAGGCATTCTGGCTGCTGTTCTTCAATAGTAGCTAAATGTCCCTGAGGCCAGCAGCCAGTACCACAGCTATAGCTGCACCATTTTAATAAATTGGTTCACCAGATTCAAGTGCTCTGAGTTCCTGGACAAAGGGGAGGGCCATAAAGTGAAGGCCCTTCTACATGAGATGGATCCAAAGAGAGCTTCCTTATTTGGTAGTCTAAGGCACCCTGCCCAGAAGGCAACAGTTTAGCAAGCCTGCAAGGAGACGGCAGTCAGGCTCAACAGTGTGTACACTACCCACATGAATGGGAATGGATGCAAAAGTAGATGGCACAGCTTACGGACCCTGTCAAGGTAAGACTATTCAACAGCGCCATTTACCAGACATGCCATAAAGTTTGCCTGTCAAACTGTTTAATAGTTACTGACAGTCCATGCCAAAGCCTCGCACAACCTTGCAGCTCTTTCATTGCTTATCACACATTCCCACGCTCCAGTAGAGCACACATCAAGCTTCAAATTACCGCTGACATCCTTTATGGTCTTTATGTCATAGAATCATAGAAACATAGAAATATAGAAGATAGGAGCAGGAGTAGGCCATTCGGCCCATCGAGCCTGTTCCGCCATTTAATGAGATCATAGCTGATCATCTAAATTCAGTACCCTGTCCCAGCTTTCTCCCCATATCCCTTGATCCCTTTAGGGTCAAGAAATATATCTAACTCCTTCTTGAATATATTTAATGAATTGGCCTCAACTGCCTTCTGTGGTAGAGAATTCCACAGGTTCACCACTCTCTAGGTGAAGAAATTCCTCCTCATCTCAGTCATAAATGGCTTACCCCTTATCCTTAGACTGTGACCCCTGGTTCTGGATGCCCCCGCCATCGGGAACATCCTTCCTGCATCCAGTCTGTCTAGTCCTTTTAGAATTTTATAAGTTTCAATGAGATCCCCTCTCAATCTTCTAAACTCCAGCGAATATAAGCCCAATCAACTCAATCTCTCTTCAAACGTCATTCCTGCCATCCCAGGTATCAGTCTGGTGAATCAGCGCTGCACTCCCTCCATGGCAAGAACATCCTTCCTCAGATAAGGCGACCAAAACTGCACACAATACACAAGGTGTGGTCTCACCAAGGCCCTGTACAACTGCAGCAAGACATCCTTGCTCCTGTACTCGAATCCTCTCGCTATGAAGGCCAATATACCATTTGTCTTCTTAACCGCCTACTGCATCTGCATGCTTACCTTCAGCGACTGATGCACAAGGACACCCAGGTCTCATTGCACATCCCCTTTTCCCAATCTATTGCTGTTCAGATAATAATCTGCCTTCCTGTTTTTGCCACCAAAGTGGATAACCTCGCATTTATCCACAATATAGTACATCTGCCATGCATCTGCCCAATCACCCAACCTGTCCAAATCATACTGGAGTTTCGCTGCATCCTCCTCACAGCACACACGCCCACCCAGCTTTGTGTCGCCTGCAAACTTGGAGATATTACATCTAGTTCCCTCATCTAGATCATTAATATATATTGTGAATAACTGGGGTCCTAGCACCGATCCCTGCAGTACCCCACTAGTCACTGCCTGCCACTCAGAAAAAGACCCGTTTATTCCAACTCCTTGCTTCCTGTCTGCCAACCAGTTCTCTATCCAAGTCAGTACCTTACCCCCAATCTCATATGCTTTAACTTTGCACGCTAATCTCTTATGCGGGACTTTATCGAAAGCCTTCTGAAAGTCCAAATACACCACATCCACTAGTTCTCCCTTATCTATTCTACCAGTTACATCCTCAAAAATTCCAGTAGATTAGTCAAGCATGATTTACCTTTTGTAAATCCATGTTGACTTTGTCCGATCCTGTCACTGTTTTCCAAGTGCTCTGCTATTACATTTTTTATAATGGACTCTAGCATTTTCCCCACTACCGATGTCAGGCTTACCAGTCTATAATTCCCCGTTTTCTCTCTACCACCTTTTTTAAATAGTGGGGTTACATTAGCTACCCTCCAATCCATGGGAACTATTCCAGTGTCTATAGAATTTTGGAAGATGACCAGCAATGCATCTATTATTTCTAGGGCCACTTCCTTAAGTACCCTAGGATGTAGATTATCAGGCCCTGGGGATTTATCGGCCTTCAATCCCGTCAATTTCCCGAACACCATTTCCGTATAAATACTGATTTCATTCAGTTCCCCCCTCTCATTAGACCCTATGTTCCCGACATCTCTGGGAGGTTGTTTGTGTCCTCCTTTGTGAAGACAGAACCAAAGTATGTATTTAATTGGTCAGACATTTCTTTGTTCCCCATTATAAATTCCCCTGATTCTGACTGCAAGGGACCTACGTTTGACTTCACCAATCTTTTTCTCTTCACATATCTATAGAAGCTTTTACAGTCAGTTTTTATGTTCCCTGCAAGCTTACTCTCATACTCTATTTTCCCCCTCTTAATTAATCCCTTTGTCCTCCTTTGCTGAATCCTAAACTGCTCCCAATCCTCAGGTTTGCTGCTTTTTTTCTGGCCAATTTATATGTCCTCTCCTTGGATCTTATGCTATCCCTCATTTCCCTTGTTACCCACGGTTGAGTCACCTTTTTTGTTTTATTTTTATGCCAAACAGGGATGAACAAATTCTGTAGTTCATCCATGCGATCTTTAAATGTTTGCCATTGCCTATCCACCGTCAACCCTTTAAGTAACGTTCCCCAATCTATCCAATCAACTCGCACCTCATAGAATGGTTCCAGCACGGAAGAAGGCCATCGGCCCGTCGAGCCCGTGCCGACTCTCAGCTGCTCCCACTCCCCCGCCCTTTCCCCGTAGCCCGGCAAATCTTTTTCTTTCAGATATTTATCCAACTCCCTTTTGAAAGATAAGATTGAGTCTGTCTCCACCACCCTTTCAGGCAGTGCATTCCAGATCTTAACCAGTCGCTGCATAAAAAAGTTTTTCTCACATCGCCTTTGGTTCTTTTGCCAATCACCTTAAATCTGTGTCCTCTGGTTCTCGACCCTTCTGTCAATGGGAACAGTTTCTCTCTATCTACTCTGTCCAGACCCCTCATGATTTTGAACACCTCTATCAAATCTCTTCTCAATCTTCTCTGCTCCAAGGAGAACAACCCCAGCTTCTCCAGTCTATCAACGTAACTGAAGTCCCTCATTCCTGGACTAATTCTCGTAAATCTTTTCTGCACCTTCTCTGAGGCCTTCACATCCTTCCTAAAGTGTGGTGCCCAGAATTGGACACAGTACTCCAGTTGGGGCCGAACCAGTGTTTTATACAGGCTCATCATAATTTCCACACTTTTATATTCTATACCTCTATTTATGAAGCCCAGGATCCCGTAAGCCTTTTAAACTGCTTTCTCCACCTGCCCTGCCACCTTCAATGATTTGTACACACATACCCCCAGGTCTCTCTGTCCGTGCACCCCCTTCAGGATTGTACCATTTAGGTTATATGTCCTCTCCTCATTCTTTCTACCAAAATGTATCACTTTCCACTTTTCTGCGTTAAATTTCATCTGCCACGTGTCCACCCATTTCACCAACCTGTCTATATCTTCCTGAAGCCTATCATTCTCTTCCTCACTGTTCACTATAATTCCAAGTTTTATGTCAGCTGCAAATCTTGAAATTGTGCCCTGTACACCCACATTCAAGTCATTAATATATATCAAGAAAAGCAGTGGTCCTAGAACCGACCCCTGGGGAACACCACAGTATACCTCCCTCGAGTCTGAAAAACAACTGTTCACTACTACTCTCCGTTTCTTAGCCAATTTTGTATCTCATGCTGCCACTGTCCCTTTGTATTCTATAGGCTTCAACTTTGTCAAACACCTTTTTTTATTCATTCACAGGATGTGGGCATCAATGGCAAGGCCAGCATTTATTGCCCATCCCTAATTGTGACTTGTTGGCCTTTTCAGAGGGCAGTTAAGCGTCAATCACATTGCTGGGTCTGGAATCACATATAAGCCAGACTGGGTAAGGATAGCAGATTCCTTTTCCTAAAGAACATTAGTGAACTAATTTCATGGTCACCATTACTGATATTAGTTTTTTTATTCCACATTTATTTAATTAATTGAATTATAAATCCCCCAGCTGTTGTCATGGGATTTTAACTCACATCTACCAGATCGTTAGCCTACGCTGCTGGATTACTAGTCCAGTAACATAATCACTATGCTGCCGTTCCTGATGGAAATCCATGTACGCTACGTCAACCATATTACGCTCATCTACCCTCTCTGTTACCTCATCAAAAAACTCAATCAAATTGGTTGAACACGATTTGCCTTTAACAAATCCGTGCTGGCTTTCCTTAGTTAATCCACACCTATCCAAGTGACTATTAAACATCATTGTAACACAACCTATCTGTATGACGCCTGACCGCTTACCGGCACACAGGATGAGCTGTACAATAGTGGCGTGCATGCCACAGTAACCCGTCTACTTTGAAAATACAATGGTTTAGTGACAATGGGTAGCCAGCTCATTCTGCAGTTGCTATTCATTGCTGCAATTGCTTTTCATTCATCACTGCAGCAATCACCTGTTTGGTACTTGTATGGGCAGCTCATTGGTTGATACTGCAGATGGTTCCTATGCTTATCAACAACAACAACAACTTGCAATCATATAACGCCTTTAATGTAGTACAAAGGAGAGAGCAAGGTAGAGAGGCAGAGAGCTTTAGGGAGAGAATTCCAGAGTGTAGAGCCTAGGCAGCTGAAGGCATGGCCTCAAATGATGGAGTGATTAAAATTGGGGGTGCACAAGAGGCCAGAGTTGGAGGAGCGCAGAGATCTCGAAGGCTTGTAGAGCTGGAGGAGGTTATAGAGATAGGGAGGGGCAAGGCCATGGAGGGATTTGAAAACAATCCAGTCAGAGATGAAAGAATTGAGGGATGAGGGGTCACTTTCATTGCCACTGGCAGTGTCAGGACCTACAGATATGACTGATGGCATTATGGTGGGTGTGGACTGTCTGATTGTGATGCCTACTTATCTCCCTGGCATGCCTCCTTGCACCACTTCAACCATGAAACTATATTTCAAAACCAATCCCTGTTATTAATTTTAACACGACTTGCCAATTGCTATTGGATTCTTCACTTAGATGCCTTATCACTCCCAGAACTCCTGTGAAAGACCAGAAATTCCTCGGGGACTGCTCCGCCATTGGAAGAGTGGCAGAATGGAACCTACGTCTGCCCACATAATTGGTTGCCAAACTCCTCCATAATTGTAGAGATAGGGTCATTTTCATGGGCCGCTGGTGCCGGCAGGATCTCTTCAGTGGTGCCCGCTTCAATCAAGCCTGTATGACCCACAGCTCCTCCACCTGAGGTGCCCCCAGGTCCTTCCGAGCTGAAGAAAAAAATAGCTGTGGCAGTCTTCAGCTACAAAAGGAGCCTTTTTTCTAATCAGTCTCAGAGGTAAGGTTTGGAGCCTTTCAAAAGACCTCAGGAGTGTACTCACTCCAGCTCTCATCCACTGTGTTCTTTTAAGAGTTTGAATGGCAGAATTCCTGGGCTAGCCCCAGAACTCCTCTGATACGCCTCCTGGATGTGGGGCAGGGTGCAGGCAGAAGATCCACCCATGGCCCGTCTACTGGAAAATTGCTACCTGGAAAAAATGGGGAGGAGCCCCGATGGAATCAGATTCCACTTCATTTTCCTGCCACAATCCAGAGATGAGCCAGGAATCTGCCTTGACTTGAACTGGAATTTTGTACCCACATTATGCTTCTGCTCAACATAGGTTGTATTTTATATGAGCTGCTGTATAGGTTTTAAACCTTTGAGTTTCTAAATTCCTTCTCCTCTGATATCTTATCTACTTTAGAAGGGAACCCATCTCCTGCTGTATTGCAACATTCAACAACCTAGCTCAATTAGTTGCAACCTTTTCTTCCAAATGTCCAACTTTACCACGTAACTTGGATCTACTGTGGCAGTTGAATTGCACAAGAAATTTAATATTAAGATGTATGAAGTAATACACATTGGCACTAAAGTAGCACATATCATTACAAAATGAAGGAAACATAATTAAATAAAGTGAATCAGAAAAATGGACTGTATGCAATAGTTGAACAAACATTGAATGTGCTGTCACATTGTATGGTAGCAGTTGACAGTCCAAATAAAATATTGGGTTGTATAAATAGATCCATTGAATATTCCATTCAGTGAAATATAGAAATGATTGTACGTGGAGCATTGTGTACAACTGTGGTCACTTATGAAATGTTATAGAGGCAGTGAAAAGGATTCACAGAGGGCAACAAAAATTATTTAGGTTTTAGATGGCTGTACCTTGAAGAGAGACAAAGGAAGTTAAATCTATTCTTATTGGAAAAGAAGACTCAGGGCAAGATATGACTCAAGGGCCTAGAAATTGAGTGGGGTTAGCGCCCAATTAGCGGCGCTGGAGGGCATTGCGCTGGAATTATAGCCGTTTCTGAAATTGACTTGGGCCTTACCATCGGCGTTAGCCGGTAGCGCTGCGCCGGCACCGATGACGTCATCGGTGTGCGCAGCGTCCCGGTTGCCGTGGTAACCCGGCCCCAAGCCCAAATTCAGTTGCGCCCGCCTCGCCCGTGGCAGGCGCAACCAACGATTGTGGAAAGGGTTCTTACACGCCTTTGCGCCGGCGCATAAAGGTGGAGCGGCGGCCGGCCGCGTTCCCGGCGGCCGCCTGCCCGCACCTCCCTTCCCGGACTCCTGCATCACCCCCCCCGCGGCCCTGATGTGTGTGTGCTGCGAGCCTGGCACTTCCCCGAGGTGCCGGGCTCAGATGTCGGGGGAATCCGCCGGTCAGTTGTCGGCTGCAGGCAGCTCCTCCTTAACAGAAGGAGGAGGCCTGCAGTTCCCCAGCCTGCCGCACCGCATCGGGTGCCGCAGCGGGGGATTAGCGCCGGAAAACCCAATTGAACGCCCGTTTTGAGGCGCTAAAACCCTCCTTTAGTGCCCGCCGCCGTCTGGGCCCGGCGCAACCGAATTTTCGTCGGGCGCTGCCGCATTAACGCTGGCGCAAAATTTCTGGCGCTACAGCCCTGGCGAACCCACAACCCAATTTCTAGGCCAAGGTTTTAAAATTAAGAAGTTAATCGATGACACTTCTGTAGGAAGAAAATATCTTCTGCAAAGCAGTCAAGAACACCAAAGGATGTTATTATAAACTGAAGAAGACACAAGCTAAATTTATTTTAAGGAACAACAGGGGTAATTTTCAGTTCGAATACGTTATACAACCTGCCTGATTTTCCTTTCCATTTAACTCAATGGTAAGACAATCGGTCACGGTGTATAAAGGGTGATCCGTAACCGACAATTATCCATCTGCACACAAGCTGAAAACTACCCCCAAACTCTTCAATTTTACAGTTCTTGACTTAAAAGAAGATAATTCCAACTCACATAGTAAGTAAGCACTGACTCAATTAAATTGTTTGAAAGAAAATTAGTTTTATTCCAAAATCAATAAAGGGTAGAAATAGGCAAAATATAAAAAATGCTACAGAACCATGCCGATGGAATAAACTTGATGGGCTAAATGGCCTTTCCACATGACGAGATTCAGCAAATTTCAAATATATTTCTTCTTGGCCTAGAATTTCTATGTCATTTTTGGTGTGATTTCAACATTTAATCAGTGCCAAATAACATTGTTGGCTGAAAAATGGAGCAAACGCCATTTACACTGGTTTTCTGCCTCAAAAATGAGTTTCCTGCTTTTATACTCCCAAATCACTCGAGATAAGTTAGACTGAGAATTGTAAGGTTCGGCAGTACGGTCCAGATTGTGCGTCACACGTACAAAAAAGGTCAGGACTTGGACATTGCTAGAGAGACACGCTAGCTGCTTTGGAGGCAGAACTAGGTGGAGGAGAGCATCACAATGACCTTCACTCGGAGGACTCCTCAGTGGCCTAATTTAAAGAATTTGCTATAATTTGTTTTTCATGGTAAACACGTTGTATGAGGGAAATGCATTTCCAAGAAAAAGATGGAACATCACAGAACAAAATCTATTACAAATGTGATTTATTTTGGGAGGTTTGTGTAAAGATATGCACACTCATATTGAAACTGTGACTTTGCTTCTAAACTTAGTTTTGTCCCAGACAGGATGAACAGCTTTAAACAACAGCATACATTTGAGTCTTTTACTATAGCTGAATTCAGAATGGCCAAATATTGGACCTGTTCAGCCTCCAGGCACAGTCTTCAATCATTTAGGGCTCGATTTTGCCAGGCCCGAGGAGACGGGATTGGAGGCATGTGAGGTGGTAAAATCGCAAAAAATGGCGGGTGGGCCCGATCCTGCCTCCATCCCGCCTCCGAGCAATTTTCCCAAATGCGTGTTTTCTGACCCCGTTTCCATCCCGCCTCCAAGAGGCGGGATAGGCCCTTAACAACCACTTAATTGCCTCTATAATCCCATTTTGAGAGGCCTTTCTGATTTTACCACTTTTCCCATGTCCTGCATGTCTCCTCTGCAACACGCCAGTGAATCCTGGCAGCCTCACAAGTGGACTGCTTACTAACAGCTGCAGCTCCACTGTAGTGTCCGCGCATCAATAACACACGGACTGCAGGAGAACGATAATAAGAGGTGTTTACTGAACAGAGGGTATGCTGGAACTGAAAGTACAGAAGCCTGCTACTGTTTTATATACAGGTGTGGTCACTGCCGGGACTACAGCATAAAAGCAGTTCTTTCTTAAAGGTACATACACAACAATTCCTCCCCTTTTAGATAAACAGTACATAACATTCATTTAACAATTGAATAATAACTAATTACAATTACAATTTTCTTTGTACTATATACATCAGCTGAAAGTAATCATTTATAAATTCAGTCTTTGAGGAGGCTTCCTGATCCTGTCTGGATAGCGCCTTTCTCGAGTATCCTGTTCTTGCGGCGGAGTCGATTCTGGCTCACTGTCATTGGTTGGTTCGTCAGCTTCCAATACCACTGATTCTGATGTAGACGCAATCTGTGCTTTGGGTTCATCACCAGGTGCGCATACTCGTGGTATGGGTTTGACCTGTTTCCGTGAATCTAGAATCTGGTCAGCATGGCGTCTCACGATGCTCTCTCCAACGTCCACTGTGTACATTAGTGGCACCTGCCATGTGCATATCGTTCCTGGCTGCCATTTTTCTGTTCGGTAGTCGCGGGCCAAGACTGGTTGCCCTATCTTGAAGCTCCTGGTTGGCCTTTCATTGATGTGCTGGAATTGCTTATTCTCAACATCTCGTCTTATGTTTGGTTTGAGCAAGTCCAGGTGACATCGTAACTCGCGGTTAAAGAACATCATGGCTGGAGATTGGTTGGTGACTGCATGTGTCGCATTTCGGTAAGCGAACAAGAAATTATCCACCTTGTGTTGCAGTGGTATGTTGTCTTTATACATCGCCTTTATTGATTTTTTAAAGGTTTGAACAAACCTCTCAGCCAATCCATTTGTGGCTGGATGATATGGGGCGGATGTGTAATGCTTTACCCCATTATTCCTCAAAAACCTCCGGAAATCCTCAGACACAAACTGTGGTCCATTGTCGGAGCAAATCTGTTCTGGCAAGCCATTCCTAGCGAAGATGGTCTGTAGGACTGCAATAGTTTTCTCCGTGGTGGTGGAGGACATTTTGATGACCTCTGGCCATTTCGAATGTGCAACCACGGCGATCAAAAACATTGAGTCCATAAATGGACCAGCAAAATCAATGTGTACCCATTGCCATGGAGATGAGGGCCACTCCCATGGGTGTAGCGGGGCCTGTGGTGGAGCGTTTTGGACTTTCTGGCATCCTGTGCATCTCTTGGTCATTTCCTCGATTTCTTTATCGATTCCTGGCCACCACACAAACGCCCTGGCTAGGCTCTTCATTTTTACCCCTCCCAGGTGACCCTCATGAAGCTCATTGAGCACTCTATCTCTCAACTTGGGTGGAATTACCACTCGGGATCCACACATCAAGGTCCCCCGGCACACTGACAGCTGTTCTCTCCTTGGCGAGAATGCTGGCAACAGTGAGTCGCCATGTGCTGGCCATCCCTTCACCGTCAAATCATAGGCCCGAGAGAGTGTCGGGTCATTTTGGGTTTCCTTCTCTATACTTGAGTTTGTAACAGGTAGACATTCGACTATGGTCGCATGGAATATCTCAACAGGGTCCACTGCAGGTGCTTCCTCCACCGTAGGCAGCGGCAGGCGCGACAGCCCATCAGCGTTTCCATGCTGTTTCATGCCCTTAAACTCTATGTCGTATTGATGTGCCCCTAGAAAAAGGGACCATCTTTGCAGCCGTTGCGCCGTCATCACCGGAACGCCCTTCTTTGGGTTAAAAATAGTGACAAGAGGCTGGTGATCAGTCAGTAAGGTGAATTTCTGCCCGTACAGATAGTGATTGAACTTCTTCACCCCCCACGCCAGGCTGAGGGCCTCCCTGTCAATCTGGGCGTAGTTACGCTCGGCTGATGTTAACGAGCGTGACGCAAAGGCTATTGGCCTCTCTGAACCGTCATGGAATTTGTGCGACAGCACCGCTCCAATGCCGTAGGGAGACGCATCACATGCCAACCGAATCGGTAGTGATGGATTGTAGTGAGCCAATACTTCTTTTGAGGTGATTAAGCATTTACATTTCTGAAAGGCACGCTTACACTCATCACTCCACTTCCATGCTACTCCAGTTTGCAGCAGGGCGTTCAGCGGGTGCAGAATTGTAGACAAATTTGGCAAGAACTTATGGTAGTAGTTCACCAACCCGAGGAACGACCTCAGTTGTGACACATTTTCCGGTGCTGGAGCCTTGACTACTGCCTCAATCTTGTCTGGGGACTTATGCAACCCCTCTTCATCAATCACGTGGCCACAATACGAGATTTGTTTCCTGAAAAACTCGCATTTGGGGCGGTTGGCTCGTAGTCCATATTCTTGTAATCTAGTGAGCACCTGCTCCAGGTTGGCAAGGTGTTCACTGTCATTTCCGCCCGTAACCAGGATGTCGTCCAAATAACACTGGGTCCCCGAGATCCCTTGCAGGACTTGTTCCATCGCCCTCTGCCAAATAGCCGGAGCTGATGCTACCCTGAATACCAGTCGATTGTACTGGTAAAGACCTTTGTGAGTGTTTATCGTGAGGTATTTTCTAGATGATTCATCTACCTCCATTTGTAGATACGCTTGGACCAGATCAATCTTCATAAAGCGTTTCCCCCAGATAGTGAGGCAAAAATATCTTCTATCCGCAGAAGTGGATATTGTACCGTGTGAAGGACTGGGTTCACAGTAACCTTAAAGTCCCCACAGATGCGAACCTTCTTCGGTTCCCCAGGCGTGCTGCTCAATGATTTCTTCATTACAGGAACGATGGGTGTGGCCCACTCGCTCCAGTCCACCTTGGACAGCACACCCGAACGCTCCAGACTCTCCAGCTCTGCTTCGACGGCTGGGCGGGTCGCATACGGTTCCGGTCTGGCCTTAAAAAATGTTGGATTTGCGTTATGTTCAATTTTTATCATTGCCATTACGCCTTTTAGAGTCCCAAGTCCTTGCTGGAACACCTCTTTCGCGTCAGTTAGAATTTTTGACAGTCATCCAGGTGTGGCGTCATCATCTTTTTTGTCAGCCACAGTTAGTGCCTGAATGGAATGCCAATCCAATTGTATTTTTCGGATCCATTTACGTCCCAATAATGGTGGTCCTCCATCTTGTAGTATATATAGATACAGTTCCTGTGTTTCCTTGCTGTTGTATTTAACGGGCACCCTTATTTTTCCTCTGGGGTAGACTTTTTGCCCCGTATATGTCTTCAAGACAATGGACGTATCCTTCAAAGGAATGTGTGAGAATAGCCGCTCGTAGTCTCGTCGATTCATGACTGTTAGGGCTGATCCTGTGTCCAATTCCATCTTTACTTGGGACCCTGCTATCATGAGGGTGACCCAAATGGTTCGGTGATCCTCCTTTGCGATCACGTTGTGTAGCTTTAGACAACTTAGTCCCCTGCTCCCGGAGTCATTATCACTCTTCTGGTCTTCTGAACTACTGTCCGTCATCTTTTGTACTTTCTTGTACTTTTCCTTAGTAGTTCTTTTAGTGTTGGTTTTCTTTCCCGACCTGCAGACTCGTGCTATGTGTCCCATTTTTCCACATTGCCTGCATACTTTGTCCTTAGCCCAGCAATCCTTCTGGTCATGGGTTGTTCTGCCACAGCGATAGCACTTTTCTGCTCCATATGCCATTTCGTTAGTGCTATATTCTTGCGGTTTCTGTTGTATTTCCGCAGCTCCCCGTGCTGCTGCTTCGTTGGATACTGCAACGCTGAAAGCCTTTTCTAGCGTAAGGTCCTTTTCCGAAAGTAGTTGTTTCTGGGTTCCTTCACTCTGGAGCCCGCAGACAAACTTATCCCTTAAGGTATCTGCCAGTCCTGTTCCGAACTGGCAGTGTGTCGATAACTTGCGTAGTTCCGTAAGATAGTCAGCATTATTCTCCTCTTTGTGCTGGTTTCATTTATGGAACTTGAATCTTTCTGCTATCAGCAGCGGTGTAGGGTTTAGATGTTCCTGTAAGATATTGACAATCTCTTCAAAACTTTTCTCCATTGGTTTAGCTGGGGTAATTAAATTTTGCAAAAGGCCATACGTTCTCGCGCCCATCAAATTTAATAATATCAACGCCTCCTTTTCAGCGGCCACCTCATTTGCCCTGCAGTACACTTCAATTCTTTCCACATACGTGGTCCAGTCTTCTATTTCGTTATCGAAAACAGTGATGCTGCCACTCTTCGGCATCTTGGGTGGTTTAAAATGGCGCCTCCCGCGCTTTTCCTTCTTCCCCAATGGATTAAAATGGCGCCTCCCGTGCTTTTCCTTCTTCCCCAAAGGATTAAAATGGCGCCTCCTGCGTTTTTCCTTCTTCCCCCTGCTGCCAATGCTGCTCCTCGCATTCTAACAGGTAATGGCGGCACCCCACAGCTTTCTGCGCGTCTCTTTTTCAATGCTGCCCGACTCTTGAGCACCGGCTGCGCCCTGTGCGCTCCACCCTCTCTCTCTCTTTGTCTTCCCGACGACGCTGCTCGGCCCCCTTACAGAGCCGCTCGCTCGAGCTCTAGCCCGCCGCAGTCCGGGAAGGGTCAACGCACTATCTGCTACCAGCCCGATTTGCTGGGACACCTTGACTGGAGAACCAGGCCCAGCTCTCCACGACTTCCCCTGCAATTCTCTGGACTCCAATGGATCAATGGGCGGTTGCCCCCGGTCGACGCCCGTTGCTCTGGCTTCGACCTCCAAGAAGCTTCTTCCCAGGGATGGATCCCCGTGAGGTGATGCAGTACTGCAGGTGAGTTCGAACCTGCTCGTCGCCACTGTAGTGTCCGCGCATCAATAACACACGGACTGCAGGAGAATGATAATAAGAGGTGTTTACTGAACAGAGGGTATGCTGGTACTGAAAGTACAAAAGCCTGCTACTGCTTTATATACAGGTGTGGTCACTGCCGGTACTACAGCATAAAAGCAGTTCTCTCTTAAAGGTACATACACAACATCCACCATTAAAAAGGAGTTTTCAGCAATCATCATTTGCAGGGGGCAGAATTTGTTGCCTCAGGTCTGGGGGAACTTTTAGTTGGCATACCCATTGTTGTGGAGGTTTGGAGCCTGACACCCATCTCCAGTGTGACCTCCTGGGAAACCCCTCTCGCCACCTTGACTGAGTGCTTCCTCAGCTGAGGCATATACCAGAAGCATGGGAACCATTTATTTCCTTTCCTCCTGGACATCAGATTCGGACGAAAAGCCAGCCGTGGCAGCAGCAGAACCATGAACAACAGCACTACCAACAGCAGCAGCAACAACAGGAGTGCCAAGCTGCTGCTCACCTACCTGAAGCTGCACAGGCCAGAAGGTGTCAGTGCGCGACCACATTGCTGCCTGGGATGAAAGGGACGCACTCATCTTGGCCAGATTTGCTTAGCCTGCACAATCAAACACTTTTGCCTCGCACCTTCTTATCACACCATTGACAATGGCCAAGAACCTACGGCTTCCTATCACTCTGACCACCATACTAACAATTGCAAGTCACCCTAAGCCCTCAATGTGGAAGTCCCATTAGCGAAATGACACACACCACAACTGCAACAGTTTGCCATCAGAATTTTTTAGGACAATAAGCAACTGATGGCTTTTCAAAATTAAACACAACATTACACCCAAGTGACTACCCTTGTGACTACTTGTGCATTATCTTCCTCTTATGCGTGCTCTTACGTGGTGCTTCCCCTGTGGCTTCAGCAGATGTGGAGGCCCCTTGCTCACTTTCTTGCTGCTCCTGTCTAGACACCTTTGGCGGGCGTCCTCTGGAGTTGCAAACCTGTGAGGGCTCGCCAACAGTCTGCTTCTCCTGTGGCTGTGCAGGGGTTGAGACGTCTATCTCAGTTGGGTGGGGACTCTGGTGGGGCTCTGACCGAGGGCTCTGCAATGGCATGGTCGTGTGAGCACTTGGAGAGGAGCCCCCACTTCCTTGTTGTATGCCACCAACATCCCTCTCATGGGTCAGCCCTAGTTCAGAGCTAGCAAGTGGCTGGACAGCACCTTGCTGCACTGCAGGGGGGCCATGAGGACCAGTTTCTGCACTGGAAGTCCTACTCCAGTGGACTTCCATGAAGGTCTGGTTTGTTTGCTCAATAGCTGACCATTGCTCCTCAAGAGATGTCAGTCTATTCTGAACAATTACCATGTTTTCCATACCCTGGCAACTAAGCTCCTCCATGGACGTAGCCATCCTCTCCTGTACCATAGCCATCCTCTCCTCTACGGTAGCCAGGCTTACCATGGAGGTAGCCATCCTTTCCAAGGAGGTTGCCATCCTTTCCGTGGTGATGCGTTCATGTGCCAATGCCTCCACAAAGGCTCTGCTCATGTTAGCGATGGACTCCTCCATTCGCTCCACACTCGCAGCGACCCTGGAGACAAAACCTGCCAGAGACTCCTGCACCTGTTCCTGGAGTTCCAGCACTGCTCTCCTTCAGGAGGGACCCGGAGGCACAGGGTCAACATGCAGCAGAGCCGAGCTGGAAGCATTCTCTCCACTGTGACGAGGACTCTCCACTGCTATTGTTAAATCCGTGAATCTTGATGTATGGTGTCCTTCAATAAATAGACAGAGACTGCAGAGGAACAATCAACAGGTGTTTACTGGATGAGGGTTACTCTAAAAACTAACAGTACAGATCCCTACTCAGGGTTTATATACAGGTGTGGTCACTGCCGGTACTACAGTATACAGGAGCTGTAAAAAGTAGTTCTCCCCTTAAAGGTACATACACTACAATTCCTCCCCTTTTAGATTAACAGTACCATAACATTTATTTAACAATTAACACTTTTAACATGCAACATTAACTGAAAATAGTCCATTTATAAATTCAGTCTTTGGGGCGGCTTCCTGATCCTTTCTGGATAGCACCTTTCCTGAGTGTCTTGCTCTTGGTGTGGAGGCGATTCTGGCCCCCTGTCGTCGGTTGGTTCATCAGCTTCCGATGCTACTGTTTCTGGGGTAGATGCTACCTGTATGTCGGGTTCATCACGAGGTACACGAGACATGGGGTTGACTCGTTCCTGTGACTCTAGTATCTGGTCGACATGGCGTCTCACAATGTTCTCCCCAACATCCACTGTGTACATTAGTGGCCCCTGCCGTGTGCATGTCGTTCCTGGTTGCCATTTCTCTGTTCGGTAGTCGCGGGCCAAGACTGGTTGCCCTACATTGAAGCTCCTTGTCGGCTTCTCATTGATGTGCTGGAATTGCTTATTCTCAACATCTCTTCGTACATTTGGTCTGAGCAAATCCAGACGAGCTCTCAACCTTCGGTTAAAGAACATCATGGCCGGGGTCTGGTTGGTGACTGCATGTGTCGCATTTCTGTAAGTTAACAGGAAATTGTCCACCTTATGCTGCAGTGGAATGTCGTCATCGCACATGGCCCTTACTGCCTTTTCAAAGGTTTGTACGAACCTCTCAGCCAATCCATTTGTGGCTGGATGATACGGGGCGGATGTGTAATGCCTTACCCCATTCCTTTTCATAAATTTCTGAAACTCTTCGGACACAAACTGTGGTCCGTTATCAGAGCAAATCTGCTCTGGCAAGCCGTTCCTGGCAAATATGGTCCGTAGGACTGCAATCGTTTTCTCCGTGGTGGTGGAGGACATTTTGATCACCTCAGGCCATTTTGAGTGCGCATCCACAGCTATTAAAAACATTGAGTCCATGAATGGACCAGCAAAATCAATATGCACCCATTGCCATGGAGATGAGGGCCACTCCCATGGGTGTAGAGGGGCATGTGGTGGTGCATTTTGGACCTTCTGGCATCCTGAGCAGCTCTTTGTCAGGTCCTCGATTTGCTGATCGATCCCCGGCCACCACACATAAGCACTAGCAAGGCTTTTCATTTTCACCCCTCCCAGATGGCCTTCGTGAAGCTCATTGAGCACTCTCTCCCTTAACTTGGGTGGAATTACCACTCGGGATCCACACATCAAGGTCCCCTGGCATACTGACAGCTGTTCTCTTCTGGATGAGAATGCTGGCAACAGTGAGTCGCCATGTGTTGGCCATCCCTTCACCGTCAAGTCATATACCCGAGACAGTGTCGGGTCATTTCGGGTCTCTGTTGTATCTCTGCAGCGCCCCGTGCGGCTGCTTCGTGTGATACAGGTAGACTATCCTTTATCCGAAAACCTCGGGACCAGCCGAGTTTCGGATAAAGGAGAATTTCGGATTTCGGAAGGTGGGTCCGCGGGGGTCCGCGGGGGGGGTCGGCGGGGGTCCGCGGGGGGGTCGGCGGGGGGTCGTGCGCACGACTTACGCTGACGCTCAGCGTAAGTCAGTCGGGGTCGGCGGGGGTCGGGGCCGGCGGGGTCCGCGGGGGGGTCGGCGGTTGTCGGGGCCGGCGGGGTCCGCGGGGGGGTCGGCGGTTGTTGGGGCCGGCGGGGTCCGCGGGGGGTCGGCGGTTGTCGGGGCCGGCGGGGTCGGCGGTTGTCGGGGCCGGCGGGGTCCGCGGGGGGGTCGGCGGTTGTCGGGGCTGGCGGGGTCGGCGGTTGTCGGGGTCGGCGGTTGTCGGGGCTGGCGGGGTCGGCGGTTGTCGGGGCCGGCGGGGTCCGCGGGGGGGTCGGCGGTTGTCGGGGCTGGCGGGGTCGGCGGTTGTCGGGGCCGGCGGGGGGGTCGGCGGGGGGCCGTGCGCACGACTTACCCTTTATCCGAACTTCCAAAACTGGAACCCTCTAAAAACCGAAGGTTTTTTTCGTTCGTACGCACGACTTACGCTGAACGAAAAAACCTTCGGTTTTTAGAGGGTTTCGGTTTTCGGAAGTCCGGATAAAGGGTAGTCTACCTGTACTGCCATGTTGAAAGCCTTGTCCAGCGTAAGATCCTTTTCTGATAGAAGCCGTTTCTGGGTTCCTTCACTTTGAAGCCCACACACAAACTTGTCCCTTAAAGTATCTGCTAGTCCCGTTCCAAACTGGCAGTGTTTCGATAGCTTGCGCAGTTCCGTCAAATACTCAGCATTACTTTCGTCTTTATGCTGGTTCCTTTTGTGAAACTTAAATCTTTCTGCTATCAGCAGCGGTGTGGGGTTTAAGTGGTCCTGTAGGATTGCCACTATGCTTTCAAAATCCTTTTCCACTGGCTTCTCTGGGTTACTAGGTTTCGCAGTAAGCCATATGTTTTTGCACCCATGGAATTCAACAATACCAGTGCTTTCCTGGCATCTGGCACTTCATTCGCCTTGCAGTACACTTCTATGCGTTCTACATATGTCGCCCAATCTTCGACTTCATTGTTGAACGCTGTGACACTGCCACTCTTCGGCATCCCTGGGTGTGGTTAGACTGGCTAAAAATGGCGTCTCCCGCGCTCTCCCTTCTTCTCCGATGGCTCAAAATGGCTTCTCCCACGCTTTCCTTTCTTCCCCCGCGGACGCTGCTCAGCCCTTGAACACTGGCGTTTTCCTGTGCGCCTCTCTCGTTGACGCCGCTCGGTCCTGAACCCCGGCTGTGCCCCGTGCGCTCTACCCTCGCTCTCTTTTTTTCCATCGACGCCGCTCGGTCTTCAACCCCGGCTGCGCCCTGTGCGCTTTACCCTCTCTCTTACCCCGTCGACGCTGCTCAGCCTTTCCCTGTGCCGTCGGTCGGCTCCAGCCGCCGCCGTCCGGGAAGGGTCTGCGCCATACCTGCTGCCAGCCCATCTCGCTGGAGTCTCCGCCGGATGGTCGACGCCCGTGCCCCTGGAATCGGCCTTCTTCTGCAGAGTTGCAGGTAGGTTCGAATCAACTCGTCGCCAATGTTAAATCCATGAATCTTGATGTATGGTGTCCTTCAATAAATAGACAGAGACTGCAGAGGAACAATCAACAGGTGTTTACTGGATGGGGGTTACTCTAAAAACTAACAGTACAGATCCCTACTCAGGGTTTATATACAGGTGTGGTCACTGCCGGTACTACAGTATACAGGAGCTGTAAAAAGTAGTTCTCCCCTTAAAGGTACATACACTACAGCTATCTCTGTCTCCGCCATCTGCTGATGCTCACTTTTGAGCTGTGATACACCAGGTGACAACTCTACTCTATATGCCGAAGGTCCCACTGAGGTGTGAGTGTCTGCGCTGGTGCAGGGTGCGATTAATTCTGCTGACGGAGCGCCCTCAGAGGTTGCAGCTACCTCTGAGGAGTCTGGAAGCTCAGGCTCTTCCTCCTGGACAGTGGGGATGGGGGCTCTCGATGGTCCTGTGGGGGAGTAAAGGAAAGAGTTTGTGATGTGAGGCCAAGGTTACATGCACATTCAATTGTGCTGATGATCATAAGTCAATCTGTTAGAGCATCAGAATCATTATCAGTCACTCATGCAATGTCAATGAGAGAGATGCCAAAGTATTCTGTCACCAGCTTGCTGTGATGCCCCCGCCTGTCTGTCCCCCACTTGGGAATCCTCCTCGATCCCGGCAATTTCCAGGGCCCTCCTCCTGTCCTCGCTCTTTCCCTCTTATTGTGGCCTCTCTTTTCTTGTGGCCTCTCTTTTCCTGCAATGAGAGACACAAGTGGAGTTTGAGTGAGAGTGAAGGAGTGAGTGTTGAGAATCCATAGCATAGATGTTTAGAAGGAGACAAAGGGCATTCCCTGTGTGTTGTAAGTTGTTGTCATTGCGTCATAGTGATAGGGAGTGTGAGGGCTGCATGGTCGAATAGTTAAGTGAATGTGACCATAGAGAGAGAGGGAATGGGTAAGGGTGCAGGGATGTCAGTGTCAAGTGGGATGTGGAGGAAGAGGTTGGCAAAGCAGAGTGCTGGTGAGGAGAGGCGATGGGGATGAGATTGAGGGTGATGAGAAAGTCATACTCACTTTTCCTATGCGGAAAAGGTCATTAAACCTCTTCCTGCACTGCAGCCACGTTCTGCGGCACATAGAGATGGCATTGACCTCCTGGGCCACTTGCAGCCACACAGCTTTAGTCTGTTGTGGTGGCTTTTTTTTCCCTGAGGAAGGGAAGAGCACCTCCTTATTAGATCTTGCTCCCTGCACCAGAGCTTGGAGGGAGGGCTCATCAAAGCGAGGTGCACACTTTTTCTTGCTGGTGGACATGGTCGGTAAATTAAGCCCTTCATGCAATGTGCAAAGCGTTTGCAGTCTCCAGGAGAAGCAAGGCTGCTTGCAGGCCTTAAATCCAGCAGCACTGATGATGTCATCGGAGGCGACTTTCAGGATGGAAAGACGAATTGGGCCAGGGGTTCCCACACGCTGGAAATCAAGTGCCCAATTAGGGGAAAATTGCACTTTTTTCCCACTTCACATCGGAGTCGGGGTCCTGACACGAAAACCACCTGACACGCCCCAGCCCGACCCCAATGGCAAAATCGAGCCCTAAGAATTTCTTCAGTATGAGGACTTAGCATATGTGCACCTCAATTATAATTTAAATTATGGAAGATTTAAGAAACTTTACATAAAGAATTCAGTATGTTCAGTGCAAAGTGGATTTAATTTCTACTTTAGGCAGTCAGAAGGCAAAGACTATATAGGGTCTGATTATGCATTCCCCAATACAGTGTCTACTCTGCTGGGGCACTGCTGTTTGGGCGCTGCATGCACTTGTAGCACACTGAGCTGACCTTGCACTACAAAGCACCTCTCATCGCATTGAAGTAAATTGACAACATGCAAGAAGCATGCTGAGGTAAGGGGGAGGGGTTTCCAGTGTGGGTACTGAAGAGTGGGGAGACAACTCGATGGAGTAAGAACACATGTAAGAACTGCTCCATTTAATGAAACAAATTAGGAAGTCCCACTGCAAAGTCCTGCTACAAGAGGTCCTGCAAAGAAGGGTGGTCTTATTTGAAGTGGAAGGCCACTCTCAATGGCAGAGCAGCCTGGTTAGAGGTGGCAGAAAGAGTAAATGCGGTATCATTTGTGAACTGAACCTGGGAGCAAGATGTTTGTCAAACTGAGTGTCCTCACATGCTGCTTCATTTACTATTTTGCCTTATATTGCATGATAAAGGCGCTTCACTGCCTGTGTGGTGGAGCGTCACAGATGAAGAATGTACTCTGGTAACTGTTTGTGTACTTTCTTAATGCGCAGTCTTGCCTATGGTTTATTAAGGCAGTCTGTATTGCTGCCATCACAATGGGCTGGATTTTCCCAGCGGAGGTGGGATCGCAGCGGGAGAGGTGGTTGGCGGGTTCCGGTCCCGCTCCCGGCTGCAGCCGCTCTGTCAAAAGGATTTTCCGTTTATAGGGCTTGTTAAACCCGCCCTGTGAGGTTCCCGGCCAATTAAAAGTAAGCGGATCTGATGATGTCATTTGAAGACTCGTCATCAGCCGGTTTCCTTAAAGGGACCACGGCCACATTCATTTTGACAGTTGGTCTGTCAGTGTTCTGCAGCATTGAGGCGCTGCAAACACTGACAAACACTGCGCAGAGGTGCACGGCTGCACCCAGGCTCTCGCATGACACCCCCCATATGCTTATGGAGGGAGTCACAGCACGCAGGGTAGTTCTCTTCCCATCCAGTGGGCTGAAGAGACCTCCCCAGGACACCAACGCAGCCTGGTTGCCATTGCACAGGAAAGCAAAAGCAGGGATGTCGTCAGTGTTGGATCTGTGGTTTAGTGGATAAATAATTACACAGATGCTGTACATAACAAATAACAGGTCTTTACTGAAGGAGGGCAATCTCTAGACTGGAGTACAGAGGCATGCGCACAGCTTATATACCGGTGTGGTTACTGCCGGTACTACAGTATACAGGAGCTGTAAAAAGTAGTTCTGACTTAAAGCACATACACTACAATTCCTCCCTTTTTAGATTAATAATACCCCCTTAATATTCAAATAACAATTACATTTTTACATGTACATTCAATAACAAAAGTCCATTTATAGATTCAGTCTTTGGGGCGGCTTCCTGACCCTTTCGGGATAGCGCCTTTCCGGAGGTTCTTGTTCTTGGTGCAGAGGCGATTCTGACCCCCTTTCATCGGGTAGTTCATCGGGTTCCACTGCTACTGGGTCTGAAGTAGATACTACCAGTATGTCAGGTTCATTCCCAGGTACTCGAGACATGGGGTTGACGCCTTCCTGTGACGCTAAGATCTGATCGACGTGGCGTCTCACAATGTTCCAGGAAGCTCCAGAGCGATTTGGACAGACTGGGCGATTGGGCGGATAAATGGCAGATGCACTATAATGTGGACAAGTGCGAAGTTATCCACCTTGGGTGCAGGAACGGGAGGGCAAATTATTATTTAAATGGCAATAGATTGGGAGAGGGGGAAGTACAGAGAGACCTGGGTGTTCTTGTACACCAGTCACTGAAGGCGAGCATGCAGGTGCAACAGGCGGTCAAGAAGGCAAACGGTATGCTGGCCTTCATAGCAAAAGGGTTAGAATACAGGAACAGGGATACCTTGCTGCAGCTGTACAGGGCACTGGTGAGACCACACCTCGAGTACTGTGTACAGTTTTGGTCGCCTCATCTGAGGAAGGATGTTCTTGCCATGGAGGGGGTGCAGCGGCGATTCACCAGGCTGATACCAGGAATGGCGGGAATGACCTATGAGGAGAGACTATGTAGTTTAGGGATGTACACACTGGAGTTTAGAAGATTGAGAGGGGACCTCATAGAAGTGTATAAAATTCTGACAGGTCTAGACAGACTGGATGCAGAAGGAATGTTTCCCTTGGCGGGTGAGAACAGAACTAGAGGACATAATTTAAGGATAAGGGCTAAACCATTTAGGACAGAGATGAGGGGGAATTTCTTCACTCAGAGAGTGGTGAACCTGTGGAACTCATTGCCACAGAGGGCAGTGTACGCCAGCTCATTAAATATATTTAAGAGGGAATTAGATATATTTCTACGGGCAAAAGGGGTTAAGGGTTACGGAGAGAAGGCGGGGACGGGATACTGAATTAAAGGATCAGCCATGATCTCATCGAATGGCGGAGCAGGCACGAAGGGCCGAATGGCCTACTCCTGCTCCTATCTTCTATGTATCTATGTATCTATGTTCTCCCCGACATCCACTGTGTACATTAATGGCCCCTGCCTTGTACATATTGTTCTGGGTTGCCACTTCTCTGTTCGATAGTCCCGGGCCAAGACTGGTTGCCCTACATTGAAGCTCCTTGTCGGCTTCTCGTTAATGTGCTGGAATTGTTTGTCCTCAACATTTCTTCGCACATTTGGTCTGAGCAAGTCCAGACGAGATCTCAACCTTCGGTTAAAGAACATCATGGCCGGGGTCTGGTTGGTAACTGCATGTGTCGCATTTCGGTAGGCTAATAAGAAATTGTCCATCTTATGCTGTAGTGGAATTTCCTCGTCGCACATGGCCTTTATCGCCTTCTTAAAGGTTTGTACGAACCTCTCAGCCAATCCATTGGTGGCTGGATGATACGGGGCAGATGTGTAATGCCTTACCCCATTCCTTTTCATGAATTTTTGGAACTCATTGGACACAAACTGTGGTCCATTATCAGAGCAGATCTGCTCTGGCAACCCGTTTCTGGCAAATATGGTCCGTAGGACTGCAATCGTTTTCTCTGTAGTGGTTGAAGGCATCTTTATCACCTCAGGCCACTTTGAATGAGCATCCACTGCTATTAAGAACATTGAGTCCATGAATGGACCAGCGAAATCAATGTGCACCCGTTGCCATGGAGAGGAGGGCCACTCCCATGGGTTTAGAGGGGCATGTGGTGGTGCATTTTGGACCTCCTGGCATCCTAAGCAGCTCTTAGTTAGGTCTTCGATTTGTTGATCGATTCCCAGCCACCACACATAAGCCCTAGCTAGGCTTTTCATTTTCACTCCCCCCAGATGACCTTCATGTAACTCATTTAGCACTCTCTCCCTTAACTTGGGTGGAATCACCACTCTGGATCCACACATCACTGTCCCCTGGCATACTGACAGCTGTTCTCTTCTGGATGAGAATGCTGGCAACAGTGAGTCGCCATGTGTTGGCCATCCCCTCACCATCAATTCATATACCCGTGACAGCGTCGGATCATTGCGGGTCTCCTTCTCTATATCCAGGTTTGTTACTGGCAATCGTTCAATTATCGATGAATAAAATATCTTGATAGGGTCCACTGCTGGTGCTTCCTCCACAGTAGGCAGTGGCAGGCGCGATAGCCCATCAGCGTTCCCATGCTGTCTCGTGCCTTTATATTCTATTTCATATTGATTTGTCCCTAGAAACAGGGACCATCTTTGTAACCGCTGTGCAGTCATTACTGGCACGCCCTTCTTAGGATTAAAGATGGAGACAAGTGGTTGGTGGTCAGTCAGCAAGGTGAACTTCTGTCCATGCAGATAGTGGTTGAATTTTTTTACTCCCCATACTAGGCTGAGGGCCTCCCTGTCAATCTGGGCGTAGTTGCGCTCGGCTGAGGTTAGTGACCGAGACGCAAAGGCTACTGGCCTCTCCAAAGCGTCCGGGAATTTGTGCGACAGCACCGCTCCAATGCCGTAGGGCGATGCATCACATGCCAAACGAATTGGTAGTGCTGGGTTGAAATGGGCCAACACCTCTTTTGATGTGATCAATTCTTTACACTTCTGGAAAGCTAGTCTACGTTCGTCATCCCACTTCCATGGTACCCCTGTTTGCAGTAGGGTGTTCAGCGGGTGTAATACCGTAGACAAATTTGGTAAGAACTTGTGGTAATAGTTTACCAGCCCGAGGAACGACCTCAGTTGTGACACATTTTCTGGTGCTGGAGCCTTGACTACTGCCTCTATCTTGTCAGGGGACTTATGTAACCCCTCTTCATCGATGACGTGGCCACAATACGAGATCTTTTTCTGGAAAAACTCGCACTTGTGGCGATTAGCTCGTAGCCCATATTCCTTTAATCTGGCGAGCACCTTCTCCAAGTTAGCGAGGTGATCACCGTCATTTTCGCCCGTCACCAGGATGTCATCCAAATAACACTGGGTCCCTGGAATCCCTTGCAGGACCTGATCCATCGCCCTTTGCCAGATAGTCGGAGCCGAGGCTACTCCAAACACCAGCCGGTTGTATTGATATAGACCTTTATGGGTGTTGATCGTAAGGTAATGTTTCGAAGCTTCTTCTACCTCCATTTGCAAGTACGCCTGGGCTAGATCAATTTTTCTGAAGCGTTTACCACCAGATAGCGAGGCGAAAATATCCTCAATTCGTGGAAGCGGATATTGCACCGTGTGAAGGACTGGGTTCACTGTCACCTTAAAATCCCCACAGATGCGGACCTTCTTTGGTTCCCCAGGCATATTACTCAACGACCTCTTCATTACAGGAACGATGGGTGTAGCCCACTCGCTCCAGTCCACTTTGGACAGTACTCCTGAACGTTCCAACCCTTCCAGCTCTGCTTCAACCGCTGGTCTGATCGCAAAAGGCACTGGTCTGGCCTTCAGAAACTTTGGGCTTGCATTATCCTCTATTTTAATTGTTGCTGTTATTCCTTTTAGTGTTCCTAGTCCCTCCTGGAACACTTCTTTTGCGTCAGTTAGCATTTTTGACAGTCGTCCAGGTGTGACGTCGTCATCCTTTTTGGCCTCCACCTTCAGTGCCTGTATGGAATGCCAATCTAAATGTATCTTCCGGATCCATTCACGTCCTAGCAGTGGTGGTCCTCCATTTGGCAATACATATATATCCATTTTAGGTATTTCCTGACCTTTATATGTCACTTTCACCTTTATTTTTCCTTTGGGGTAGACTTTTTGCCCCGTATACGTCTTCAAGACAATCTCTGTAGCTTTCAAGGGTATGTGTGAAAATAGCCGCTTGTAGTCTCTTTGATTTATGACTGTTAGAGCTGACCCTGTGTCCAATTCCATTTCCACTTGGACTCCGTCTATCTTGAGTGTAACCCAGATAGTCTGGTGATCCTCCATTTCGGTTACATTATGTAGTTTCAGACAACCCAGCTCCTTGCTTCCGGAGTCTGTGTCACTTTTCTGTTCGTCTGAACCACTGTCCATCACCTGGTGTACCTTTTTTGTACTTCTCCTGTGGAAATTTCTTACTGCTGGTTTTCTTCCCAGACCTGCAGACTCTTGCTATGTGTTCTGCTTTCCCACACTGTCTGCACACTTGGTCCTTGAACCAACAATCTTTCTGGTCATGTGTTGTTCTGCCGCAGCGATAGCACTTCCCTGTTCCATAGGTCATTTCGTTGGTGCCATATTCTTGCGGTCTCCGTTGTATCTCTGCAGCGCCCCTTGCAGCTGCTTCGTGTGATACTGCCATGCTGAAAGCTTTGTCCAGCGTAAGGTCCTTTTCTGATAGAAGCCGTTTCTGGGTTCCTTCACTTTGTAGCCCACACACAAACTTGTCCCTTAACGTGTCTGCTAGTCCCGCTCCAAACTGGCAGTATTTCGATAGCTTGCGCAGTTCCGTTAGGTACTCAGCATTGCTTTCATCTTTGTGTTGGTTCCTTTTATGGAACTTAAATCGTTCTGCTAACAGCAGCGGTGTGGGGTATAAGTGGTCCTGTAGGATTTCTACTATGTTTTCAAAATTCTTGTTTACCGGCTTCTCTGGGGTTATTAGATTTCGCAGTAACCCATAAGTTTTTGCACCCATGGAATTTAACAGAACCAGTGCTTTATTAGCATCTGGCACGTCATTCGCCCTGCAGTACACCTCAATACGTTCCACATATGTCGCCCAATCTTCGGCTTCATTGTCGAATGTAAAGATACTGCCACTCTTCGGCATCCTTGGTTGTGCGTTAACTATCACCAATGGTGCCTCCCGCGCTTCCCCTTCTTCTCCGCTGGCACAAAATGGCGTCTCCTGCGCTTTCCTTCCTTCCCGCGCTCGCCTGTCTTCTCCGCTGCGGCTTCGCAAAATGGCGTCTCCCGCGCTCTTCCTTCTTCTCCGCGGCTCAGTGGCACCTCCCGCGCTCTCCCTGCTTCTCCACGGCTCAATGGCGTCTCCCGCGCTCTCCCTGCTTCTCCGCGGCTCAATGGCATCTCCCCTTGCTTCGCCCCACGGACCCTGATCAGCCCGTGATCCCTGGCTATGCTCTGCGCGTTCTCCTCTTGATATTTGTCGACGCCGCTCAGTCTAGAACCCGGCTTTTTCTTACCCTCTCTCTCTCCGGTTTTGCAGTATTTTTCCTCGACGCCGCTCGGTGATCAACCCCCGGCTGCGCCCTGCTCTCTTCACCCTTTTTCTTACCCTGTCGACGCTGCCTGGCTCTCTCTCTCTGCCGTCGGTCGGCTCCAGCCGCCGCTGCTCGGGAAGGGTCTGCTCTGGACCTGTCGTCGGTCTCCTACTGCTCGTTGTGGCTGGGGAACCAAGCCCGGCTCTCCACAGTCTCCCCAGTGAAGTTGGATCTCTGCCTGACTGCTGGACGGTTGCTCGCGGTCGACGCCCGTGTTCCTGGACTCGACTATTTAAAAAAAAAAATTATTTAATGTTGCAGGTAGATTCGCATCAAAACTCGTCGCCACTGTTGGATCCGTGGTTTAGTGGATAAATAATTACACGGATGCTGTACATAACAAATAACAGGTCTTTACTGGAGGAGGGCAATCTCTAGACTGGAGTGCAGAGGCATGCGCACAGCTTATATACCGGTGTGGTTACTGCCGGTACTACAGTATACAGGAGCTGTAAAAAGTAGTTCTGACTTAAAGCACATACACTACAGTCAGGAGGACCAGGCTGCAGTGGCGCAAACCTTTTAATGATCTCAATGGATCACGAAACATTACTGCAAAGCCACACTCAACCTCATCCTGCTGTGGCACTCATCACATCCCCATCACTCTGCCTTCCCTACCCTACTCCTGCACATCCTTACTCACACCAACTTACCTTGCACCTCCACTCATTCCTCGCTACCTACATTATCACTTCCCCATCTCACTAGCCACCCCTCACACTCACCCTCATCCTAGTCCAATCATTCCAACTAACAACACACAAGGGTAGGCACTTGGGTGTCTTATGCAATGTTGATGTACATTTTCTGTTAATGTGCTGTCAAACATTGAAATCTTTATTTTCAACACTTTGCCTTATTGTAGATTTGTGTGCACCTTTGGAAGTGTCTTTGTGAGTTGCAGTGAATGGTGAGATATAACGGTAGCCCCCACAATGGTGATGAGTGTGAAAGGAATGGCTTGGTCATTGTAGGAATGCTTTATGGTGCTGGTGTGGGGTGGTGTTAACCTGGCGCATCATGTGGCAGCCAGGGTGTACAGTGTCAATTGAAGTAAATCTGGCCATGGTGATGCCATCGCTGGCCTCCCGGGCAGCAATGTGATCGGGTGCTGATGCCCTGAGTCCTGTGCAGCATCAGGTGATTGTGGAGAAGGTTGGAATTGTCGTTGGTGATGTTGGTGTGCCTGGTGATGTTGGTGTTGGGGCTGATCGTGGAGGGATTCAGAGGACCAAGGTGAGATTTTTTCAAGGGCACCGATATTGCTGGAATACATGGCAGCTGAAGTTGAGATGACAGAAGCGATCTGTCAGTGGTGAGAGAGCTTGCTCCAAGGAGGTGACAGTGGATAGAGAGTTTACTCCAAACATTTCCAAACTGCATACAGCTTAAAAGTGTCTTCTAAGTCCTGAAGGCTCAAGCTTCTGACATTGGAAAGTGACCAGCTGTGAAATGGTAGCTTTCATACCACTTTTGTTGCTGTCACCTATTCACAGCAATGGGGAGACATAGAGAACCCAACCTACTTACCTGACGAGATCTCCGAACGACGTGAATCCTGTTAAAAATGTGGTAAAATAGAAATAGGCTGGCAAAATCGTGGTTAACAAGCACTTAACAAGCAGTTAACTGTCTTAAATGCCTCACCCGTCGTTTGGTGTCGGGTCTGTTCTGAAATTGCAGACCTGACACTTTGGAAACTTACATGGAGGCAGGTTCGTGGCGGGTTCCCAACCCACTGTCAATCATTTCAAATTTAACAGTTGACCCGCCTCCAAACCCGCCCTCTGAGCGCTGGCAAAATCGTGGCCTCTGTGTTTGCTCTGTGGTCCATGAAATGTGTCAAGTAACAAACACCAAGTGCACCGCTCACAAAAGGTATCTGCATGCTACATGCATACACACTCATATTAGCTGGCTATTGGACTCAGCACTTTGGACGACACACATCTCTTCTTTTGATCATTCCAATATATGTCCTTTTTCTATCTGCGGGAGAATAACTAGTGCGAGCAAATGTGGACCGGATGAAGGTCACCTAAGTTGTGACCCTTGACTCCATATGAGAAAAGGGCTCTGGAGATTCTGGACATAGAAGCAATAGAGGTAGTGGATGAGGGAAGGCTGGCAGCCTCCCACCAGCTCCGCGATTGTACCACATTTTGTTTGTTATTCTTCCTCCCTGCTCACTCAGTTAATGAAACAAAGGCGAAAAGTGACCTATAGCAAAATAACACGTAATAACCTAGATTTGAAAATGCTGGAAACATGTTGCTGCAATTGTTCTAATTTATTTATTTTTTGCCCTCAGCACCGTTACTGTTACAATGCTTTCTTAATAGGTTAATGGTATTATCCCTCCTATCTGATATGGGTAGAAGAAGAGGACATGTGCAGGGTTGTCAGGCAAGCCAAGTTACATAAGAGGTGTACTGTGCGAACTGACGAAAGGGCATCAACCTGAAACGTTAACTCTGTTTCTCTCTTCACAGATGCTGCCTGACCTGCTGAGTATCTCCAGCATTTTCTGTTTTTATTTCAGATTTCCAGCATCTGCAGTATTTTCTTTTTGTAAGATATATGTATACCTGACTAACAGCACAAACAGGGAAGGGTGGCGATGGGGAGAGGGAGGGGTCGATCGGAAGAGCATGGAAAGTGATAGGGAGGGAAGGGGATGATTGGGAGAGGAGGAGGCTATGGGAAGGAGGCCGAGCGAGGGCCATCAAAGGTCTTCGACATTGCAGTGGAGCTAAGAGGAGCACTCCTGCACCTCCCGGCTCCACATTCAGATAAGTATTTTCTTTTAAGCTTACCATTTTGGCGCTGGCCTCCAGTAGTCCCTTTAATGACTGCTCGTTAGGCCACATGTAGACCATGTTTGCTGAACACAGCTGACCTGGCGCTAGCTGTACTCGGGGCAGCCCAATTTTGCAAAGTGGGTCTCAAACAGGCATTTGGCCCCCTAAGGCAGCCATTAGCATCATGGAAATATGTCAACTGATGTATTTCCTGTCATTTGTGGCCTAAAAGCACCGAGGCTTCCTGGTGGAAAAGGCATTAAAGGTTGCCTTTGCCTGTGCAATCATTCATAGGGCAATCGATTGTATAAGCTGAGGCAATTATTTTTTTTATTTTTTATTTTCGGGCGTTCCCAAAGTGCCTGGCCATGCTAAAATGCACCAGGCACCCAAGGATGGCTGCAGCCATTCTCCACCCATTCCCACAGGGAATCTCCAGCGGAGGCTGGGGAGCCCACTTCAGGTATGTAAAATAGCCTGATGCTGGAGAATCGGCCAATTAAATTTTTAAAATATAGTAAAACCTGACAATATGCAAGAGGTACCAGCCAATACAGGAGCTCATATTACCCAAAGGAATGAGGTAAACCATCTTAATGAAGTATTTGAAAGAAAGAAAGAAAGAAAGAAAGACTTGCATTTATATAGCGCCTTTCATGACCACCGGACGTCTCAAAGTGCTTTACAGCCAATGAAGTACTTTTTGGAGTATAGTCACTGTTGTAATGTGGGAAACGTGGCAGCCAATTTGCACACTGCAAGCTCCCACAAACAACAAATTGATAATGACCAGATAATCTGTTTTTGTTCTGTTGGTTGAGGGATAAATATTGGCCAGGACACCAGGGCTAACCCCCCTGCTCTTCTTCGAAATAGTGCCATGGGATCTTTTATGTCCACCTGAGAGAGATCCTCGGTTTAATGTCTCATCCAAAATTGGGGAGACTAACATAGTCAAGTTTGAAGTAAATTCATTAATACAAGTGGTTTATATTATTTTTTATTGCATTCACTCATCCCACAAAGAGCGAGCACCATCTGTTAATATCTGTCTCTATTATGTTTGCCATACAGGTCGTTTGTTCATTCCTACTGTTGCTTCACAGTAATGAGAGGTAGTAATTTCAAGGTATTTAAACCTGGCATACTGCTCGATGATTTGTAATTAAGGGGCGGTTCTGACGTAGAGGTTTGCCAGGTATAACAAAATATTGCTCTATTAAGGTCATTCTATGATACCTGCCTTTGAACTAGATTCCATCAGTTTTTGACATGGGCAGCAAGTGTCTCCAGAGCTAGCATGAAAAGGAGGAGCAATAGGAAGGCAACCTCAGTGCATTCCATTGTGCATGTCAAAATGAGCAGACAGTCCGGAATCAGTGGAGACCGCAGTTCCCCAGGTCCCATTACAAAGCCTGTAATATATCCGGACAAAGAGCTCCCTGAGTCCAAACCTTGGTATAGTTGAAAACAAGTGAAGCCACTTGATCAAAGGCTTTCTCTGTGACAAGTGACACAGTAGCAGTGGGGCACAGCAGCTCTTTGCACATCACGAGGAGATAGAGATTATCAGATTTCAGTGACAAACAATTTGGACAATTTTTTCTTTAAACAATTAGTGTTTTGGTGGAACACGGATCAGAAACTGCCACAGTCTAGTCAGCCCTTGCCTTACCCATGGAAAATTGAAGTAAGAATAAGCCATAAACATGGATAAAAGCCTTGCCTTCCCTACGCTAATATATTCCTTCAGTTAGAATGCTTATTCCTAATACAGCTACCTTAAATAACATCAGCAACTGATACTTTATGGTTTAGGGGCAAGTATGTTTTACATGGATTACAGTCAACAAATAGCCAAGTATCAACAGCTAACAGACGGTCACGTAGCTGGTCAGTCAGGGGAAAGAAAGGGAGTTCTACTTCTTTAAAAAAAATTAGGGCAGGTTGTATTGGGTTAAATACCAAAGAATGTATTAAACTGTACAGCCTCAGTCAACTCAAAACTGTGTGAACTTCTACTTATCTTAATTATTGATAAAGAAATGGACAGCCATTTCCCTTGCTCAGAATTACTGACGTGAAGGAGAGTTCTGTCTTCTTATTTCTGAGCTTGCTTAACTCCAGTCATTTTGAATACTGAATATCTCATTGTGATCTAAAAAGATTGCAATTTCAGGACAAATCTGCAACATCTTTTGTGCGGAATTTTGCGGTTGGCGCATAGGTAAGGAGTACACCGCCGACCCCCGAATGAAATCTGCACTTACCTGATACGAGGCCCCAAATGAAAACTTGCTCTGAAATGCTGCAGTGTTGTCGCAGCGTAGTGGCCCACGGATTACAGGGGCACACCGTTTTGCGTAAGCGTACCTAGGATCACGTGGGGCGGTGCTCCTTTCACTAGCCAATCAGGAAACAGAAATCTCCAATATCCGACATCAATCAACCTGTAAATTAAATGGTGTGAATATTTATTTGACAAGTGCAATACTGTACTTGGCTTTAAAAAGCACGGGGAATATTTGGAATAATAGTTATTTACTGGAAGACTCTCAAGATTTAAAAAAAAGATTAAAACTATCTCATCCCTCAAACCAAGCCTTTACAGCTACCTGGTAGGTTGATACACGGCACTTTTATGTGTTCGTTTTTAATTATTTATACAATTTTCTCATCCCTCCTTCCCCTTACGCTGTGCAAACAGGCTCCTGCGCCTGTTTGCACCAGCCATAAAAATTTCCTGCGTAATTGATGTGCAGTTAGTGGGCAATTAGCCCAATTCTGCGCTAGTACATCATTTCAAATGAGGACTTGACAGTTGCAGCGGATGATCTGTCTAGTCGCAGCTTGACAGATCACAAGTTTGGGATTTAACGCATACACTAGATATCCCGTGCTTGTGGTCAATTTCAAAGGTGGTATGATGGCGTACTCTGAGAGTACGCCATCATACCAGCTGCAATTTCTGCCCCTATGTATTACATTTGCAACTGGAGACATGTTTTGATTTGGGATTAGGTGTAAATTTAGTGACTACCTCCAAATGATTAAATGGAGTAAGCAGTTTGAGATTGATGTCATGTTGATTTGGAGGCTGTAAAAAATTTTACTGGGATTTAATTTTAGTTATTTAATCTTTTCCATTTTAATTATATTTTAGTTTAATTGTATAGCACTAACAGTAAATTCGAGGGAAAATATTGGGCCAATTTGCCATTTTGCGAATTTCACCCACAAAATTACAGGAAACTTTTTTTATCTGGCACGGACGGGACTGACGTGGTGCCGGTTCATCAAAAATTCCAGATAACCGAACGCTATAGTAAAAGATACGGAGCTGAGAGCTCTGTATAAAGCAACAAACCCTGTAGCAACAGCTTCAGAACAATGGCCACTGTGGTGTATGTAACCTGTTCCACCTTAAGAGAACTTAAGCCTGGTCCACCTTAAGAAAGGTACTACTTTCTTTGGCTGCTGTATACGTAATACCGGTGGTGACCACACCGGTATATAAGCACAGTGTAATAATATTGTATTCAGTATAGTCCGACCTCCAACCAGTAAAGACCTGTTGAATTTACTCTTGTGGTCTGTGTAGTAATTCTCACTATAACACACAGACTTAACAGTGGCGACGAGTCCGATTCTTACCCTGCTGCAGTAATTTCCACGGCGACTTCGTCCACAGACAGGACGTCGAAGAGAGGTTTCCACCCTCATCACCTACGGGAAGACACGTCGAGCGGCAGGCATCGAGCAACCGGAGTGCAGAAGACATCCTGACCTCGAAGCCTCCATCAGCGACTGTCAGCTTCTTCTACTACCTCGTGGTGGGTAAGCCGGGCAGCGACGCGACAGAAAGTCAACCGCGTTGGCTGTACAGGCGAGGCTGGGAAGACGGAGGAATAAGGGCGGTGAGGTCGATCGCGACCAGAGGTAAGGGCCGGGCCGCTTTCGAGCGAGAGGCGCAGCGCGGGACATCGATCGCGACCGGAGATAAGGGCCGCATTCGGGCTAAAGGCGCAGCGTCTGGGGAAACTGAAGGCGCGAGAGCCGTGGTGAAGCGGAGACAGCGTCGGGGGACGGGTGAAGACCGCCAAGCGCGGGAAAACCGCCATTTTGTGGGCGGAGGACGACGGCAAGAGCGGGAAGCTGCCATCTTAGATAACATTAAAAATATGATAAATTGCTACGATGCCTAAACATGGGAACATTAATGCCTTCGACAGTGATATAGAAGACTGGGCTATGTATGTAGAACGCATACAAAACTATTGTAAGGCAAATAAAATTCCTGAGGCAGATAAAGCACTAACATTACTAAACTTAATGGGTGCGAAGACATACGGGCAATTGAAACACCTGTTATCACCAGATGAACCGGCGGATAAGATGTTCGAACAGATTGTTACTGTCCTAAAAAATCATCTTAACCCCACGCCGCTGATGCTAGCGGAACGATTTAAATTTTACGATAGAAGGCAGCTGCAAAATGAAAGCAATGCTGAATATTTGATGGAATTACGTAAGCTAGCAAAATATTGTCAGTTTGGAACGGGACTGACAGAGGCACTTCGAGATAGATTTGTGTGTGGTTTATTTAAACAGGATACACAAAGGCGACTGCTCGAGGAGAATGAGCTGTCTCTCGAGAAGGCGGTCACTATGGCAGCAGCACACGAGGCCACAGCGAGAGGCATGGCAGTAATGCAGCTACGGCCACCGGAACTCGGTACAAACAAATTGGGTTTGAGTTCTGTCAAATGTTATCGTTGTGGAAAGACAACGCACGATCAGAACCAGTGTTGGTTTAAAAACCAAGAATGCAGAACGTGTGGCAGGCTTGGCCACATAGCTAAAGTATGCCGGTCAGGAAAGAAGACCAGCAATAAAAAGTCACCGCAAGGAAAATATGCAAAGGTACACAAGGTGACAAAGAACAGTTTGACCGAACAGAAGTCAGATTCAGACGCTAGCAGTAATGAACTGAATAGCTTAAGAATACACAACGTTGGTAAGGATACAGACCTCCAGACAATTTGGGTCACTCTTAAGATAGCAGGAGTCCAAGTAAAAATGGAATTGGACACTGGATCGGCATTGACGGTCATGAATAAGAAAGATTACAGAAGGTTATTCCAACATATTCCCTTACAGGATACGGAGATTATATTGAAAACGTATACGGGGCAAAGAGTGTACCCCATCGGAAAAATAGAGGTAGAAGTGGTCCACAAGGGTGAAGGAAGCCAAGTAATGGACTTATATGTGCCACCTGAAGGGGGTCCACCACTACTAGGATGGGAGTGGATTAGGAAAATGAATATGGACTGGCACTCCTTGAAAGCACTAACGGTAGATTCCGGGGAAACAGCTGTCAAACCTAAACGATTGTCCAGAATATTGGATGAGGCTAAAGAGGTGTTCCAGCCGGGACTGGGAACACTGAGAGGAATTACGGCAAACATCAAGATTGATGAACATGCACAACCAAAATTTTTTAAAGCCAGACCGGTACCCTATGCAATACGACCTGCGGTTGAAGCGGAGCTGGAAGCACTAGAACGTTCAGGTGTACTGTCTAAAGTAGATTGGAGTGAGTGGGCTACGCCCATTGTTCCCATTATGAAATGTCCTGCGAACAATAAGCCAGGAGATCCAGGGAAGGTTCGCATCTGTGGAGATTTCAAAATCACCGTTAATCCGGTGCTTCACACGGTGCAGTATCCGCTTCCACGGATTGAGGATATTTTCGCTTCACTGTCTGGCGGGAAACACTTCACCAAGATAGACCTGGCGCAGGCGTACTTGCAGATGGAGGTTGAAGAAGAGTCACGCCAATACCTCACGATCAACACGCATCGAGGGTTGTACCGGTACAATAGGCTGGTTTTTGGTGTGGCATCGGCTCCAGCAATTTGGCAAAGGGCCATGGAGCAGGTATTACAGGGAATTCCAGGCACACAATGTTACCTGGACGACATTCTGATCACAGGTGATGGTGATGAACAGCATCTCGCTAACTTGGAACTGGTGCTCAACAGACTGAAAGAGTATGGACTTAGAGTAAATCGGCAGAAATGTGAGTTCTTCCAGAAGCGGATCTCGTACTGTGGTCATGTCATTGACCGGGAGGGGCTTCATAAGTCTCCTGACAAGATAGCGGCAGTTGTAAAGGCTCCCGCTCCGGAGAATGTCTCTCAGTTGAGGTCGTTTCTAGGATTAATTAACTATTACCATAAATTTCTGCCAAATCTATCCACGGTGCTGCATCCATTGAACGCTCTTTTACAGAAAGGGGTACCATGGGACTGGGGCGAAAACTGTAAGAAGGCATTTCGCAGAAGCAAAGAATTGATCACCTCAGAGGAAGTGTTGGCTCACTTCAACCCGACACTGCCTATTCGGTTGGCTTGTGATGCTTCTCCATATGGTATTGGGGCAGTACTCTCACATAAATTGCCAAATGGCACGGAAAGGCCAGTCGCGTTTGCATCCAGATCATTGACCTCCACTGAGCGCAACTATGCGCAGATCGATAGGGAGGCCCTTAGCCTTGTATGGGGAGTGAAGAAGTTTAATCATTACCTACAGGGCCAAAAATTCACACTTCTGATGGACCATCAACCGTTGGTGTCCATTTTTAACCCTAAGAAGGGTGTTTCGGTGATGACAGCACAGCGTCTCCAGAGATGGTCTCTTTTCTTAGGGGCACATCAATATCAGATAGAATTCAAAGGTACGAAACAGCATAGCAATGCTGATGGCCTGTCGCGCCTGCCACTACCTGAAGATGAAGACACGACGGAAGTTGACCCTGTTGAGTTATTTCATTCGACCATTATCGAGTGTTTACCTGTCACCAACGCAAGTATTGAAAGAGAAACCAGGAATGACCCGACACTGTCCAGAGTCTACGAGGTGACAGTGAAAGGATGGCCAACACGGGGTGATCCTCTGTTACCGGCATTCTCGGCAAGGCGAGACCAGCTGTCCGTCTGCCATGGTACTTTGATGTACGGGACAAGAGTGATTATTCCTCCCAAGTTAAGGGAAAGAGTTTTAAAAGAACTACATGAAGGTCATCTGGGGGGAGTTAAAATGAAAAGTCTTGCTAGGGCTTACGTATGGTGGCCGGGTATTGACCAACAGATTGAGGAGTTAACGAAAAGCTGCGCTGGGTGTCAAAAAGTGCAAAATGCACCTCCGATAGCACCGCTACACCCATGGGAATGGCCTTCAGCCCCATGGCAACGCGTACACATTGACTTTGCTGGTCCATTCATGGACTCCATGTTCCTAATCGCGGTGGACGCACATTCCAAATGGCCAGAAGTCATCAAGATGAATACCACTACTTCAGAAAAGACAATTGCGGTGTTAAGAACAATATTCGCAAGGAACGGATTGCCAGAACAGATCTGTTCGGACAACGGACCACAGTTTGTATCGGAAGAATTCCAACAATTCTTAAAGAAGAATGGAGTTAAACATTATACCTCTGCCCCATATCATCCGGCGACAAACGGGTTGGCTGAAAGATTTGTCCAGACATTCAAAAAGGCTATTAAGGCCATGAATGATGATCAGATTCCGCTGCAACACAAGGTCGATAAGTTCCTGATGTCATATAGAAACGCCGATCATGCCGTGACTAACCAAAGTCCTGCTATGATGTTTTATAACAGGAGGTTGCGGTCCAAGTTGGACTTGTTAAAACCAAATGTGCGGAGGGAAGTGGAAAACAAACAGTTTCGGCATATTAACAGCAAGACCACTCGAACTTTCGACGTAGGACAACCAGTGATGGCAAGGGGCTATGGAAACGAAAAATGGCAGTCCGGAACAATCCGGGCCAGACAAGGACCTCTGATGTACACCGTAGATATTGGTCATAATGTGATAAGGCGTCATGCGGATCAACTGGTAGAGTCGAGAGCAAGGGTCGAACCCATGGTTGTGACAGAGACAGCTGTGGAAGACGTTCATGAACCTGAAGCATCTACCTCGGCCAAGAATGTATTTGATGATGATGACACCCAATACATTGGCAACCAACTAGAGGAGGCACCTCAACAACAAGAATCAGAGACCACTGAAAGGCGTTATCCAAGCCGAATCAGAAAGCCTCCTGAGAGACTGAACCTTTGAACTGTTATACCTGAAGTTATATATGTATATATGTTATGTTTATTTGGGGATATGACTGTTAAGCTAAAAAGGGAGGATTGTGGTGTATGTAACCTGTTCCACCTTAAGAGAACTTAAGCCTGGTCCACCTTAAGAAAGGTACTACTTTCTTTGGCTGCTGTATACTTAATACCGGTGGTGACCACACCGGTATATAAGCACAGTGTAATAATATTGTATTCAGTATAGTCCGACCTCCAACCAGTAAAGACCTGTTGAATTTACTCTTGTGGTCTGTGTAGTAATTCTCACTATAACACACAGACTTAACAGTCACAAGTTGCAAGCGTCTCTGTAGCTTAGCAACAGCTGCAGCCACATCCTTGCACAGCAACAAATGGAGGAAGGCAAGTAATAAAAGTTACCTGAACCTACTCCTGAATTTTGCCGGTTAACCGAGATTTCCGGTTATTTAGGTGCCGGTAAATCGAAAGTTTCCTGTCGTGACATTAAATTTCCCAACTAATGAAAGGGTTTTATAGCATCATAAAGTAAAGTATTATCACTTGATAATACTCTAACATCTTAGTTACAGTCATTAAAATGTTTTATATCATATCTGTCATTGTGTATTCATTTGAATGATAGCTAGGAAAACAAATGAATAAATGTTTATATTTTCAAAGTATTAGAAAAGCCCAGTCCTTATATTGACAACCTTGATTGGATCATCATGCAGTCTATCTGTTCATCTTTGTCAGTTCTCTTTTTCATTCCTGTTATATAAGAGAGAATTTTCCACTTCAGCACTGCTGGTACGGAACTGCACTCACAAGAGTGAGTATCGGGAATCTGCACTCTAGCCCCCAGTCCTTGAATTCCATCCAAATATACACTCCTGGCAAGCACAGTTCCTCATGGGAGGACTGAAGCAGAAAATCTCCTTTACAAATTACTTTTCTCCTTTATCTTAGGCTCCCTTCTCCCCACACACAGTTTCCTAAACTGAGTAGTTCAGTGGCTAACTTCTTTCCAAGCAAGCAATTACAGTTTGTGATATTAATGCAAAAATGTTTAGCATGTTTGCAGGAAATATATTTATTCTAACAGATGCAATGACTCATTTATTTTAGAGGGTTAAGTATTCATATACTAATATCACAAACAGTAATTTTGAGGCTTTATGTATCATATGTGGAGAGGGGGACTGGTCAGAACCCATCTGGACTAGTAAACCATTCTCAGCACCTAAGAATGTGGTTGCTCTTAAGAGGATCCAAATTTGGAAAATCTGATTCCAAGCATCGGGAATCTAAGTTATGAATAAGGATGAAATACATTTTTTGGAAAAGGTAGAATCTGAAGTGACCGATTTTCAAAATTATCTAGAGGATTGACAAAGTTGATTCAGATAATTCTGTACTATAGCAAAGCGTTCAAATACCAGGAGGCACAAGTTTAAAAATTAGGAAGAATAATGAAAGTCAACCTTTTTTTTACACAAAGTGTATCAGGCTTATGGAACAAGTACAAGGATAGGCCATTAATGGAAATATCATAAATAGGTTCAAGGGACATTTAGGTAAGTTTCTGGAGGGAGATTAGCTTAAGGGATATGCTGAATAGATGCTTTGGATATCATTCAAAAAGAAACAGATTTGTTGGGCCAAATTATTTTCTCCCTGTTCCTAAAGGTTCTTTTGTACTAAGCTGGCTTCATATATAAACACACACACATGGAGGGGCCATTTTAGTAGTAAATCTTTACAGGTTTAATCAATTATAGAGCATGAAGAGAGCAGTTCCAGTTTATTCAATGTCACAAAGAAAGTTATTCATTTCAATTTACAAGGACTTTTGCTGTAAATACAGGGGGCTAGAAATTCATTATAGCCCAGGAATGGGCAGTGTCAGTAGAAAAGTTGGAGAATTAGCAAATGCTTTAGGCTGCATGCAAAATTTGTGCTCACTGCTCAATAAAATGATTGGAGTCCTAAATCAAGTCTTAAAACCCAAGCTCATTGGCATTAGACTTAAAGGGTGCACCAATATCAGGTGCGGTCTAATCACAAGTCATGATTGCCAGAGGCTTTTTTCAGTACTTAAAGGGGATGTTCATTGATGCTGCAGTACCTCATTCTCAGCATTGCTGGCTGCCTCAGCAAGCAGAAGCACAACAAGGAGAAGGAGCCGGAGGACTGAACCAAGTGTGCTCATGGCAGATTCACGCCCCAGGGAGAGAACCCGCAGATTCTCCGATGAAACATTGGAGGCATTGGTTTTCGCTGTGAAACGATGGAGGGCGGCAAGAGGCAGGAGGACCTCACCACAAATCTTCCGCACCATGTGGAGGAAGGTAACGCAGCACATCTCGGGCAGCTCTGTGGTTCCCAGGACCCACACACAGTACAGGAAGAAATTTAATGACCTCACTCGGGTGGTCAGGGTGAGTGAATGCTTCAACAAATGCTATATACCACCATCTGAACCATAATCTTCACACACCGCTCAAAGCACCACACCCAAAGCACTCACCCACCAACAATCTTTACCTACCAGCACTCACACCCACATCTCACACCTTGCACACAATGACAGCTATTCAACTATGGCAGGCACATCATGCAAACACATTGCTCCACACTCACTCACACACTTTCCTTTCTCTTACAGGCCAAGGTGGTTCACAACAGGAGGGAGCAGGAGCTCACAGGCGGGGGACAAGCCAACATCCAACCACTTTCTGCACTGGAGAATCGAGTGCTGCAGATCATTGGGCACCAGATGGTGGGCGCCGTGGCCACCGACGACGTTGACCCCTTGGGGACAACAACGGTATATTCATCCCTACTCCTTCTCACATCCCACTTCCCCCCTCACCCCACAAGCATTTTGCACCTCCAGCTAATCATGCTACATGCATGCATTTCTCCCTTCCTGCCTGGCTCCCCTCACCTTAACCCGACTCTTGCGCTTTTATGCTTTCAGATAATCAGCAAGCACCTGAGCAGCCTGTCCCTGCGGGCACGGCAGAGAGCGAGGCAGGAGAAGAGGAGCAGGAAGAAAACACTGCATCTCTCGCCCGCAGACACCAGCTCAGATACTGGCACTATGCGTTCTTTAAAGGTTAGTATAGTAACGGGGTCTGCACAGGATGAGGCACTGGGGATGAGTGACCTGCAGCAAGGCCAGGGGGAAAGGGTAGGTCAGAGGCCAGCTCCCTGGAGGGTGAGTTTGCACACGAGTTCTATTGCACAGGACTCAGATGAGGACCTTGATGGGGAGGTGTTTAGAAGAAGGGTGCTGGGCATGCACACGGAGATGATAAGTGCAATGGCAAGGGTGCCTAAGAGCCTCTCGGCAATGGTAAGGAGCATTGAGGAGTCCGCCTCCAACATTTCATAAGGCTCTACGCACACAAAGGAGCCCATAATTTCCAGTCTGCAAAGGGTGGTGGACTCCCAGAGAGACCGTGTTGATCCAGACCCGATGCCGCGTGTGATGGGCGATCTGGCAGCTTCCACTGCAGCACAAGTGGAAGCAACGCAATGTCTTAGTGCTGTAATGGGGTCTATGCTTGGTGGCATCCAATCTCCGACTTTTCTCATACAGTCTCAGCTTGATGCCACGCAAGCTCTGATTGCTGCCATCATGGCTGGGTCTACCACCGTCGACCAGGGCTTCCATGGTGTCGCAGCAGGCCTGCAATCTGTGCTGCAACAGATTGCTAGGGATGCTGAGATGCTGCCCCGGGGGAGTGGCAGTGGGTCAGTGAAGCAGGAACCTGCTGTTCTTTCTCAGGATGACAGCATTCCTGCTCCCACCACTGCCACTCTGCCATTGCCCTTGTCGCTGTCTGTCATCCAGCCAGCCCAGACTGCTGCTGCCCATGCTGAGGTGGTGCAGTCTACAGCCGGGCCTTGCAGGTCCAGAGCTGGTCGAGGGCATCTGAAGTCTCCCGCATGGACACTCAGCAGCCTTCCATCAGCTGTGCTGCAGCCACTGGGCCAACACTTCATAGAAGCACTAGAGTAGGCAAAGGCACAGTGATGAGAGGCACTAAGGGATTTCACAAGGGTGAATAGTTAATATTTTTGGTGCAAATATGTGTTCACTGATTTTTGATAAATTTATTAATTCACTTACCATTCTTTTGTGGTGTCTTTCATTACAACTTTGTTGTGTGATATGGTCTGCAGTAGGAATGGAATGATGGGGATGTGGTGAGCAAAAGGGATCTGGGCTTTAAGTCATCCTGGTGTGAGGCTGGAGATCTGTTTGGAGGAGGTGGCAGAGTTCTGTGATCACCTTCTTGGTGAGGCGGAGCCATCTAAGACACTGCTCCTCGCTTAACTGAAGGTAGGGGAAGTGCTCTCGGAATACCCTTGGAGGGTAAGGCCTCCTGGTGAGAGCCCTGATGTCCCTCCTCATCTCTCTGCGCACATGTTCCTGTATGTATCGCTGTCTACGCTCACCCTGCTGTAGATCCTGGAGGGCAAGGTGGCATGCCAGTACAGCCCCCATTCTTCTTCTTAGGCAGTCCCTCTGAACCAGGGATGACTTGCTTCCATGCTAAAAATGAGTTCTCAGGTGACTGATGAGTCCAATGCAGGACCTACAGTCTCTGTCACAGGTGGGGCAGATGGTGATTGAAGGGGCAGGTGGGTGGGGTGCTTGGGTTGACGAGCGCTCATTCTGCTGTTTGCGCATGGCTTCTGCTTGCTCCCAGCGAAGACACCAGTGTTACCAAGTGTAGCAGTTTGAATCTTTGAAGAATAAATGTAGCTACTTTTTAGTTACCATAAGACCCCTGATACAAAAGAACCTTCAAATTACTGCATGAAACTGTTGCAGTGGGTAAAACTGACAAGAAACCAGTGAAACTTCACTAACCTGACAGCTGCGAGTGATTACTAATGATCCCTTTAAATAACAGCCCTGGAGCCAGCTTCCTGGTGCTGAAAGCCAGCTCTCCCTGTCAGTTTTTACTCCAAGCGGTGAGGTAGGTGGCGACAATCAATTTAGCAAATCGGATGCCAAGTGAGCGTTGCACACTCACTGACGTCATGATCTACCTGGCATTGACGTTCCTGGTGATACCTCTTACCGACGGCGCTGCAGGGAGGCCGGATTTGGTGTGTGGCACTGGATTTGCCTTGCCCCGGTGATACAGCTCTAGCGCCCCATTAGCACCATCTACTGGCACTAACGGGAGTCGCTAAGGGGACAAATTTTTCCTCCCTAATGTTTTTTATGGTTGGATCAAACTGAATTGTTTTGGCTAAAGTCGGCAGACCAGCTTAGGTAATTGGATATTGTTACTGGATAGATCTGATAACGCCCATGTTTCTTTCTTCCTTTGCCAATTTTAGTACATTATTTGTCATTAATCTACAGAAGTGTCATGAAGAAAGTTATTTATCTATCTGTCAACACTATCATTCCTGGTTGATGACTTCACTAATTCAGAGATATTTAGCATCCTATGACAGTATGAGAATGAGAGACCATTTCCATTTGAGTAACAAGACGTCTCCATGTATCGCAATGCTTCAGCTCCAGCACTGACATGTCGGATCCATGGTGGTGTTGCCAGACCAGCTAGGGGAGGCAATGATTAGAGCCGATGAATCTCGGGGACAAAATTATACAACAAGCCGTAACAGTTTGTTTGAACAAATGTAATTACTAGTTAGACAAGCTATTTTACATTATAGGAAAATATAAAGGAAGTGCAACTAAAGTGTAAAGTGTTGTAAGAAGCATCAAGGGATTCCAAATAAATGCGATGCTTGTGCCAGGTGAAAGTAAAAAATAATTGAACATTTTAATTAAAATCCAGAGTTACAGATTACAATGCTAAAAGAAAAAACATGGGTTGATTGACTGCCCATTAGCAATGCAATACAAGATTTTTCATTCAGTGTAGCTATGGAGGTACAGAACAGTTAAATCCCTTTTTAAAAGGTTGTGCCAAGTGGCAGTTATTGAACAATAATGTTGGAATCCTGTTCCAAAAGTAGTATAATGAATCCACACAGTAGCCTTAATGGTATAAAGATTTTCACCCTAAATAAGGTTAGGATTTGTGGTTTTCACTTATTATTGCTTTTGTATTATTTACCTAACTCTACACACAGACCCTATACAATTGGTATAATGTATTAATATGATGTTCCTACCATTATAAGCATAATAGATAAACTTCTAAATTTTGATAAAAATAAGAATAACTTTTAGGAAATATTAATGAAATTTGTGACAATGCCAAATCACCTCAGGTGAACTAAAATGGACCAAAGGCTAACTGAAAACCAAATTGCAACAAATGTTCCCTTCGCTTTACCTTCAATTCGCATGCTCCCATATCTATACAATGTGTACAACATAATACAGTATCTAAAAACATAATTTAATAAATATCTCATATATATTAAGTAATATTAGCAACAGAACACAAGGACATAAGAAATAAGAGCAGGAGTAGGCCACTTGGCCCTTCGAGCCTCCTCCACCATTCAATAAGATCATGGTTGATCTTCTACCTCATCTCCACCATCCCCGCACTATACCCATATCCCTTGATTCCCTTAGCATCCAAAAATCTATTGATCTCTGTCTTGAATATACTCAACGACTGAGCATCCACAGCTCTCTGGGGTAGAGAATTCCAAAGATTCACAACCCTTTGAGTGAAGAAATTTCTCCTCATTTCAGTCCTAAAAGGTTAACCCCTTATTCTGAGACTGTAACCCCTAGTCCTAGACTCCCCAGACAGGGGAAACATCCTCCCAGCATCTACCCTGTCAAGCCCCTTAATAATTTTATACGTTTCAATTATATCACCTCTCATTCTTCTAAAATCTAGGGAATATAGGCCTAGTCTACTCAATCTTTCCTCATCGGACAATCCCCTCATCCAAGGAATCAGTCTAGTGAACCTTTGTTGAACTCCCTCTAAGGCAAGTATATCCTTAGAGAGATCAAAACTGCACACCGTATTCCAGGTGTGGTCTCACCAAGGCCCTATATAATTGTAGTAAGACTTTTTCACTCTTATGCTCCAATCCCTTTGTAATAAAGACTAACATACCATTTGCTTTCCTAATTGCTAGCTTTCTGTGATTCATGTACAAGGACACCCAGGTCCATCTGAATGCAAACATTTCCCAGTCTCTCACCAATTTAAAAATATTCTGCTTTTCTATTTTTCATACCAAAGTGGATAAAGTCACACTTCTCCACATTATATTCCATCTGCCATGTTCTTGCCCACTCACTTAACCTGTCTATATCCCTTTGCAGCCTCTTTGCGTCCTCCTCACAGCTTACTTTCCCACCTAACTTTGTATCGTCGGCAAACTTGGATACATTACACTCGGTCCCCTCATCTAAGTCATTGATATAAATTGTAACTAGCTGAGGCCCAAGCACTAATCCTTGCAGTACCCCACTAGTTACAGCCTGCCAACTGGAAAATAACTTGTTTATTCCTACTCTCTATTTTCTGTCCGTTAACCAATCCTGAATCCATGCTAATATCCCCCAATCCCATGAACCCTAATTTTGTGTAATAACCTCTTGTGTTTGCACCTTATCAAATGCTTTTTAGAAAATCCAAATACACTACATCCATTGGTTCCCCCTTATCTACCCTACTGGTTAAAACCTTAAAAAACTCTAACAAATTTGTCAAACATCATTTCCCTTTCATAAATCCATGTTGACTCTGCCCAATTATATTATGATTTCCTAAGTGCCCTGTTACCACATCCCTAATAATAGATTCTAGCATTTTCTTTGCTACTGATGTCAGGCCATCTGGTTCATAGTTCCCTGTTTTCTCTCTCTCTCCTTTCTTGAATAGCGAGGTTACATTTGCTACCTTCTAATCCATGAGGAACATTCTGGAGCCTAGAGAATTCTGGAAGACCAAAACCAATGCATCCACTATATCTGTAGCTACCTCTTTTAAAACCCTTGGATGTAGGCCATCAGGTCCAGGAGATTTGTTGATTTTAAGTTCCATTAATTACTCCAGTACAGTTTCTTTACTAATACTAATGTCTTTAAATTCCTCATCCTCACTAGATCCTTGGTTCTCCACTATTTCCAGAATGTTATTTCTGTCTTCTACAGTGAAGACAGATGTAAAGTATGTGTTTAATGTCTCAGCCATTTGCTTATTCCCCATTATAATTTCTCCTGTCTTTGCCTCTAAGGGACCCACATTTACATTCGCTAATCTCTTCCTTTTTACATCTATAGAAGCTTTTACAATCTGTTTTTATGTACCTTGCTAGTTTACTCTCGTATTCTCTTTTCTCTTACTTACCTTCTCTGTGTGAGGGTTCTGACATCACGAAGGTGCGTTTAAACATATGGCCAAAACAAACGCAAAGTCAGCAGTGTGTCTATGGTGCCTGGCCAAACCCTTGAGTGGGCGGCCCCAATCATTTTCAGGTTTGGGCCACAATCAAATTGGCCAACCCCAGTGCATGTTGGAAAATTGATATTTCAATATCCTCTCCTCCTGTTTACACATGTCCATGGGAAAAGTGACGTGGTGGTTTACTCTGATGAACAAGACATCACTATTCTGGTTGATACTTCTACTGAGTGCAGATTGGCTGATATTATCCATGTCTCCTGTGACAACTTGGAAGAAGCCAGATGCAAAAAAGGCCAGGGCTGCACTGATCTCTACTGTAGCTGGCAGTGCTGGGTTTACCCTGGAGGCTGCATGTCACCTTGCAGCAGGTAACCCAAGGCTATTATTGTCTCCTTGAGGAAGCATAGCCTCCGCATATATTGCAACTGCATGAATGTTCACTGCTGTGTGTACACTCGGCTGGGATGGTGAGAATGGGTTCAATCTGTCCCCCTTTGATGTCCAATACCTTGAGCAGCCTCCCTGCTTCCTTCATTCACTGCCTCCTCTTCTTACAAGTAAGCCAAATGTAACGGCATGCCCAGAGACTCCTATAAAGCAAAGGGTAGGCTACTTGCAACAATGGGCCCACAAAAATCCCTCCTGCAAGCCCCCTTCACACATAGAGTGCCTGAAATTACCAGTAAATTACTTGCTGCTGCAAAAACCACAGCTACAAACACTACCTTGTATCAAATGTTGGACCCTTAAATTTCTTCTCATTTGAAATAATCAGCTGACTTCACCCAATACCCAAGGTTTGCGAGGAAGAACAGGAACTGGTATTATGAGAGCCAAAATGATGCCAAATCATGTCGACATTCAAATGGCATCAGTTAGGCCACATTTAAATATATACTCATGAAGTTCCTACCTGGTTCGGAAGGAGCTTCCAGTCCCAGAACCTATTGGAAAATCTGGCGGAGCACAAAATGGGCAGAAATCAGGTAGAACTGATTTCCATTTAATTTTATGGTCTGTTAAACAGCATCTGCACCCATGTTTGAGATGTAATGGACACTAAAGCCACCTGCCCCATCTAAGTTTAATACATTGATTATAAGTAAGATGAATGAATACATTTCAAATCTGTGCATGTTTGCATTGGTTAAAATTCCCAAGTTTTTCTGATGACTTGTGTTTGACTAACTTGATTGAGTTCTTTGATGAAGTAATGGAGAGGGTTGATGAGGGTAGTGCGGCTGATGTTGTATACATTGACTTTCAAATTGCATTTGATAAAGTACCACATAATAGATTTATTAGCAAAATTAAAGCCCATGGGATTAAAGGGACAGTGGCAGCGTGGAAGCAAAATTGGCTAAGGGACAGGAAACAGAGATTAGTGGTGATCGGTTGTTTTTCAGACTGGAGGGAAGTATACAGTGTTGTTCCCCAGGGTTCTGTACTAGGACCGCTGCTCCTTTTGATATATAGTAACAACCTGGACTCGGCTATACAGAATCACAGAAACCCCACAGTGCAGATAGAGGCCATTTCAGCCCATCGAGCCTGCACTGACACATATCCCACCCAATCCCCGTAACCCCTACACCAACACATATCCCACCCTATCCCTGTAACCCCACGTATTTAATCCCCCTAACACTAAGGGTCAATTTATCATAGCCAATCAACCTAACCCGCACATCTTTGGACTGTGGGAGGAAACCGGAGCACCCGGAGAAAACCCACGCAAACACGGGGAGAATGTGCAAACTCCACACAGACAGTCGCCCGAGGCCGGATTCGAACCCGGGTCTCTGGCGCTGTGAGGCAACAGTGCTAACCACTATGCCACCGTGCTTCTGTGAATTTGGTAAGAAGAATGAGGAGATGCAATATAAACTAAATGGTACAATGTTAAAGGGGGTATGGCAACAGAGACACAAGTCTTTGAAGGTGGCACGACAAGTTGAGAAGGATCCTTGGCTTTATTAATAGAGTCATAGAGCAGGATTTTCATTGGGCTGTGGAGGCAGGGTTGGGGGCATGTGGAGGGTTAAAATCTCGAAATCAGGGGGCACAAATCCATCCCGCCCCCAACCCGCCTCCATGCCAGTTTCAAAGGAGGTGGATACCCGACCTGTGCTGGGAGCCGCCTCCCCGAGGCGGGAAGGGGATTAGTGCCAATTAACTGCCTGTTAACAGGTAGTTAACAGGCAGTTTTTAGCCTAATCCCTATTTTTATTGCTGAAGTGTGGGATTCCCGATGGCTCCAGACCACGCCAAGTTAGCGAGGCAGACCGTCAGGCTGAAGGGCTTGGAGGGTTCGAGATGTCCGGTGTTCAGGTGAGTGATGGGTGCATGAGTTCAGAGGTAAGTGTGTTTGGTGTGTGTAAAGTTTTTAAAGAAGTTTTACTTACATTTACCTACCTTTACAGCCTTCCTTCCTTCAGGTCTCGGGAGTCCTTCATCTCACCGGCACAGAAAGCAGAATGGCCGCGAGCTGTCAAAAGTTGTAGCATTCAGCTTTCTGTTCTGGAGAGATCTCTAAATCAGCCTGAAAGGAAGGAATTAACTTGGAGTACAGATTGTCAGTGTTTGACAGCTTCAAACAGCTGTCAAATGCTGATATTTCATCTGTCAAAAGCTTTTGACAGATGAAATGTCAATCTGTGACGTCACCTGTTGCCGGGTGGCCCTTAATTGGCCTGCTGAGCCCGCTGGGCGGGCTCAACAAGGTCAATCAAGTGAAAATCACGTGGGTTGGCCACAACTCAATGGAGGCGGGACTACAACCCCGAAAGTTGTAGTCCCGCCTCCTACACGCCTCCTCAATCAAAATCCAGCCCATAGGGTGCAAAAGCAGGGAAGTTATGATAAACCTTTATAAAACACTGGTTAGGCCTCAGCTGGAGTATTGTGTTCAGTTCTGGGCACCACACATTTGGAAAGATGTCAAGACCTTAGGGAGGGTGCAGACCTGGAAGGAGTCAGCAGCAGCGGCGGCAGTACAAATCCGGTGAATTCCAAAATAACAGTATAAAAACAAGAAGTGACGTCACAAGACAGCAGGTAGGTGATTGGTGGGTGAGTATTAGCGTTTTTTTCTCTCTAACTTAACTAGATAAACTACTTAATACAACTATAAATAATCGTTTGTATAAAGAATTTAACTAAGAGAGCGAGAGAAGCAGCCGAAGATAAAGGTAGACCCGACTTTTAAGACTCTTAGGGGGAGAAATTCAGTTGGTTAGCGCCTCCTGTTAGCGCCTCCTGTTAGCGCCTCCTGTTAGCGCCTCCTGTTAGCGCCTGGAGGGGCACTAACAGGGCGCTAAGGAGTTAGCGACCGGGCGTGGTGAATGCAGTGACACCCATGAACTTCAGTGCCGGTTTAGCGCTGGCGCTAAGTCTTACCACCTGGGCCTCGTGCCTCGCAGATCATGATGTCATAAAGTGCGCAGCGCCCCGTTATCGCCCCGTTATCGCCCCGGATGTGAAACTGCCTCCCGCCCCCCTCTGTATCGCCGGGCGTGAACAACGGCAGGAAGAGGAGTCATCGTCACCTCGGCTGGCTGCTTGGGGAGTGCTAATTAAAGGGAATGGTTTTCAGGTCAGCCAACCTTTATTATTTGCACCAGTCTGGTGCCTGCTTAAAGTTTTTGATGTTTCATTGCTGCAAGATGTCCAAGCCCTCCACTTTGTGAGAGTGTTTGGGGCTGTAATGGCAGTCGCGCAGGTATCCTTGCAATGCAGAACAACCGGCAAGTAGATTGTGCACCATCATTGGCCCTTCCCTTTAAGTGAGGGAAGCAGCCTCTGGTGCCATTAGCAATGTGCTCCAAATTGTTCCGCGCTCTGCCGCTACCGCTCCGCTCTTGGACTTTAGCGCCTTAAGAGAAGTGGTTAGCGCTTGATTTAGCGCGTCACTTCCCTCTTGGGGCGCTAAAGCTGAATTTCCCGGCAGGAGAGAATCATTAGCGCCTGGCGCTACTTTTTCTATTTTTCAAAAGTTAGCACCCCGGGACAGAATTTCTAGCCCAAAGTCTTAAGTTTATTTCTGTTAAGTTAGTTAATAGTCTATTAAATAGAGGCATGGCAGGGCACCTCAGTCTCGTGGAATGCATATCCTGTGCCATGTGGGAACTCCAGGATGCTTCCCATGTCCTGGACAACCACGTGAGCAGGAAGTGTTGTCGGCTGGAGGAGCTCGAGCTCCGGGTTTCAGAGCTTGAGCAGCAGCTGGCGTCACTGCGGTGCATCCACGAGGCTGAGAGCTTTGTGGATAGCACATTTCAGGAGGTGATCACCCCGCAGAGTAAGAGTGTGCAGACAGAGAGGGAATGGGTGACCGTCAGATAGACAAGGAGGTAGTGCAGGAGTCCCCTGAGTCCACCTCGCTCTCCAATCAGTATTCAATACTGGTGAGGGCTATGGTTCCTCTGGGGCATACAGCCAAAGCCAAGTCCATGGCACCACGGGTGGCTCAGCTGTACAGGATGTGAGGAAGAAGATAGGGAAAGCAATAATGGTAGGGGATTCGATAGTTAGGGGAATGGATAGGCATTTCTGTGTCCGCAGATGTGATTCCAGGATGGTATGTTGCCTCCCTGGTGCCAGGGTTAAGGATGCCACCAAGCGGCTGTGGAACATTCTGAGGGGGAGGGCGAACAACCAGAGGTCGTGGTCCACATCGGTATCAACGGCATTGGTAGAAAGAGGAATGAGGTCCTGCAGGTAGTAATCTCTGGATTACTCCCGGTGCAAAGAGCTGGTGAGTATAGCAATAGAAAGATAGAGCAGATGAATGCGTGGCTGGAGAGATGGTACAGGAGGGAGGGCTTTAGATTCCTGGGACATTGGGAATGGTTCTGGGGGTGGGGGATGGTGGGACCTGCACCTCAACAGAGCCGGGATCAATATTCTCATGGGGGAGGTTTACTAGTGCTGTTGGGGAGGGTTTAAACTAATTTGGCTGGGGGATGGGCACCAGGATGTAGCATTAGAAAGTGTAGTGTCCGCGCATCAATAACACACGGACTGCAGGAGAATGGTAATAGAGGTGTTTACTGAACAGAGGGTATGCTGGAACTGAAAGTACAGAAGCCTGCTACTGCTTTATATACAGGTGTGGTCACTGCCGGTACTACAGCATAAAAGCAGGTCTCTCTTAAAGGTACATACACAACAATTCCTCCCCTTTTAAATAAACAGTACATAACATTCATTTAACAATTGAATAATAACTAATTACAATTCCAATTTTCTTTGTACTATATACATCAGCTGAAAGTAATCATTTATAAATTCAGTCTTTGAGGAGGCTTCCTGATCCTGTCTGGATAGCATCTTTCTCGAGTATCCTGTTCTTGTGGCGGAGTCGATTCTGGCTCATTGTCATTGGTTGATTCGTCAGCTTCCAATACCACTGATTCTGAGGTAGACGCAATCTGTACTTCGGGTTCATCACCAGGTGCGCATGCTCGTGGTATGGGTTTGACTTGTTCCTGTGACTCTAGAATCTGGTCAGCATGGCATCTCACGATGCTCTCTCCAATGTCCACTGTGTACATTAGTGGTCCCTGCCGTGTGCATATCGTTCCTGGCTGCCATTTTGCTGTTCGGTAGTCGCGGGCCAAGACTGGTTGCCCTATCTTGAAGCTCCTGGTTGGTTTTCATTGATGTGCTGGAATTGCTTATTCTCAACATCTCGTCTTATGTTTGGTTTGAGCAAGTCCAGGCGACATCGTAACCCACGGTTAAAGAACATCATGGCTGGAGATTGGTTGATAACTGCATGTGTCGCATTTCGGTAAGCGAACAAGAAATTATCCACCTTGTGTTGCAGTGGTATGTTGTCGTTATACATCGCCTTTATTGCTTTTTTAAAGGTTTGAACAAACCTCTCAGCCAATCCATTTGTGGCTGGATGATATGGGGCGGATGTGTAATGCTTTACCCCATTATTCCTCAAAAACCTCCGGAAATCCTCAGACACAAACTGTGGTCCATTGTCGGAGCAAATCTGTTCTGGCAAGCCATTCCTGGCGAAGATGGTCCGTAGGACTGCAATAGTTTTCTCCGTGGTGGTGGAGGACATTTTGATGACCTCTGGCCATTTCGAATGTGCATCCACGGCGATTAAAAACATTGAGTACATAAATGGACCAGCAAAATCAATGTGTACCCGTTGCCATGGAGATGAGGGCCACTCCCATGGGTGTAGCGGGGCCTGTGGTGGAGCGTTTTGGACTTTCTGGCATCCTGTGCATCTCTTGGTCATTTCCTCGATTTCTTTATCGATTCCCGGCCACCACACAAACGCCCTGGCTAGGCTCTTCATTTTTACCCCTCCCAGATGACCCTCATGAAGCTCATTGAGCACTCTATCTCTCAACTTGGGTGGAATTACCACTCGGGATCCACACATCAAGGTCCCCCGGCACACTGACAGCTGTTCTCTCCTTGACGAGAATGCTGGCAACAGTGAGTCGCCATGTGCTGGCCATCCCTTCACCGTCAATTCATAGACCCGAGAGAGTGTCGGGTCATTTCGGGTTTCCTTCTCTATACTTGAGTTTGTGACAGGTAGACATTCGACTATGGTCGAATGGAATATCTCAACAGGGTCCGCTGCAGGTGCTTCCTCCACCGTAGGCAGCGGCAGGCGCGACAGCCCATCAGCGTTTCCATGCTATTTCGTGCCCTTATACTCTATGTCGTATTGATGTGCCCCTAGAAAAAGGGACCATCGTTGCAGCCGTTGCGCCGTCATCACCGGAACGCCCTTCTTTGGGTTAAAAATGGAGACAAGAGGCTGGTGATCAGTCAGTAAGGTAAATGTCTGCCCGTGCAGATAGTGATTGAACTTCTTCACCTCCCACACCAGGCTGAGGGCCTCCCTGTCAATCTGGGCATAGTTACGCTCGGCTGATGTTAACGAGCATGGCGCAAAGGCTATTGGCCACTCTAAACTGTCAAGGAATTTGTGCGACAGCACCGCTCCATGCCGTAGGGAGACGCATCACATGCCAACCGAATCGGTAGTGATGGATTGTAGTGAGCCAATACTTCTTTTGAAGTGATTAGGCATTTACATTTCTGAAAGGCACGCTTACACTCATCACTCCATTCCCATGCTACTCCAGTTTGCAGCAGGGCGTTCAGCAGGTGCAGAATTGTAGACAAATTTGGCAAGAACTTATGGTAGTAGTTCACCAACCCGAGGAACGACCTCAGTTGTGACACATTTTCCGGTGCTGGAGCCTTGACTACTGCCTCAATCTTGTCTGGGGACTTATGCAACCCCTCTTCATCAATCACATGGCCACAATACGAGATTTGTTTCCTGAAAAACTCGCATTTGGGGCGGTTGGCTCGTAGTCCATATTCTTGTAATCTAGTGAGCACCTGCTCCAGGTTGGCAAGGTGTTCACTGTCATTTCTGCCCGTAACCAGGATGTCGTCCAAATAACACTGGGTCCCTGAGATCCCTTGCAGGACTTGTTCCATCGCCCTCTGCCAAATAGCCGGAGCTGACGCTACCCCGAATACCAGTCGGTTCTACTGGTAAAGACCTTTGTGAGTGTTTATCGTGAGGTATTTTCTAGATGATTCATCTACCTCCATTTGTAGATACGCTTGGGCCAGATCAATCTTCGTAAAGCGTTTCCCCCCAGATAGTGAGGCGAAAATATCTTCTATCCGCGGAAGTGGATATTGTACTGTGTGAAGGACTGGGTTCACAGTTACCTTAAAGTCCCCACAGATGCGAACCTTCTTCGGTACCCCAGGCGTGCTGCTCAATGATTTCTTCATTGCAGGAATGATGGGTGTGGCCCACTCGCTCCAGTCCACGTTGGACAGCATACCCGAACGCTCCAGACTCTCCAGCTCCGCTTCGATGGCTGGGCGGATCGCATACGGTACCGGTCTGGCCTTAAAACATTTGGGGTTTGCGTTATCTTCAATTTTTATCATTGCTGTTACGCCTTTTAGAGTCCCAAGTCCTTGCTGGAACACCTCTTTCGCGTCAGTTAGAATTTTTGACAGTCGGCCAGGTGTGGCGTCGTCATCTTTTTTGTCAGCCACAGTTAGCGCCTGAATGGAATGCCAATCCAATTGTATTTTTTGGATCCATTCACGTCCCAATAATGGTGGTCCTCCATCTTGTAGTGTATACAGATACAGTTACTGTGTTTCCTTGCCATTGTATTTAATGGGCACCCTTATTTTTCCTCTGGGGTAGACTTTTTGCCCCGTATATGTCTTCAAGGCAATGGACGTATCCTTCAAGGGAATGTGTGAGAATAGCCGCTTGTAGTCTCGTCGATTCATGACTGTTAGGGCTGATCCTGTGTCCAATTCCATCTTTACTTGGGACCCTGCTATCATGAGGGTGACCCAAATGGTTCGGTGATCCTCCTTTGCAATCACGTTGTCTAGTTTTAGACAACTTAGTCCCCTGCTCCCGGAGTCATTATCACTCTTCTGGTCTTCTGAACTACTGTCCGCCATCTTTTGTACTTTCTTGTACTTTTCCTTAGTAGTTCTTTTAGAGTTGGTTTTCTTTCCCGACCTGCAGACTCGTGCTATGTGTCCTATTTTTCCACATTGCCTGCATACTTTGTCCTTAGCCCAGCAATCCTTCTGGTCATGGGTTGTTCTGCCGCAGCGATAGCACTTTTCTGCTCCATATGCCATTTCATTAGTGCTATATTCTTGCGGTTTCTGTTGTATTTCCACAGCTCCCCGTGCTGCTGCTTCATAGGATACTGCAACGCTGAAAGCCTTTTCTAGCGTAAGGTCCTTTTCCGAAAGTAGTCGTTTCTGGGTTCCTTCACTCTGGAGCCCGCAGACAAACTTATCCCTTAAGGTATCTGCCAGTCCTGCTCCGAACTGGCAGTGTGTCGATAATTTGCGTAGTTCCGTAAGATAGTCAGCATTACTCTCATCTTTGTGCTGGTTTCGTTTATGGAACTTGAATCTTTCTGCTATCAGCAGCGGTGTAGGGTTTAGATGTTCCGGTAAGACATTGACAATCTCTTCAAAACTTTTCTCCATTGGTTTAGCTGGGGTAATTAAATTTCGCAATAGGCCGTACGTTCTCGCGCCCATCAAATTTAATAATACCGATGCCTTCTTTTCAGCTGCCACCTCATTTGCCCTGCAGTACACATCAATTCTTTCTACATACATGGTCCAGTCTTCTATTTCGTTATCGAAAACAGTGATGCTGCCACTCTTCGGCATCTTGGGTGGTTTAAAATGGCGCCACCCTCGCTTTTCCTTCTTCCCCAATGAATTAAAATGGCGCCTCCCGCGCTTTTCCTTTTTCCCCCTGCTGCCAATGCTGCTCCTCGCGTTCTAACAGGGAATGGCAGCGCCCCGCGGCTTTCTGCGCGTCTCTTTTTCAACGCTGCCCGCCTCTTGAACACCGGCCGCGCCCTGTGCGCTCCACCCTCTCTCTCTCTTTTTCTTCCCGACGACGCTGCTCGGCCCCCTTACAGAGCCGCTCGCTCGAGCTCTAGCCCGCCGCAGTCCGGGAAGGGTCAGCGCACTACCTGCTTCCAGCCCGATCTGCTGGGACACCTTGACTGGTGAACCAGGCCCAGCTCTCCACAGCTTCCCCTGCGATTCTCTGGACTCCCATGGATCACTGGGCGGTGGCCCCCGGTCGACGCCCGTTGCTCTGGCTTCGACCTCCAAGAAGCTTCTTCCCAGGGATGGATCCCCGTGAGGTGATGCAGTACTGCAGGTGAGTTCGAACCTGCTCGTCGCCACTGTAGTGTCCGCGCATCAATAACACACGGACTGCAGGAGAACGGTAATAGAGGTGTTTACTGAACAGAGGGTATGCTGGAACTGAAAGTACAGAAGCCTGCTACTGCTTTATATACAGGTGTGGTCACTACCGGTACTACAGTATAAAAGCAGTTCTCTCTAAAGGTACATACACAACAGAAAGGAGAAACAAAGTGCACAAAGGTTTGGGAGAGACAGACAGCACTAGAGTAAGAAATAGTAAGGTGTTAGGTGGGGTCAGACTAAGAGAGAATAAAAGAAGGTCTAAGATAGGTTTACAGTGCATGTGTGTAAACGCACAAAGTGTGGTAAATAAGGATGGTGAGCTGCAGGCATAAATAGCCACATGGTAATATGAGGTTGTGGCGATAAGAGACCTGGCTCAAAAAAGGAAAGGATTGGGTTTTAAATATTCCTGGATATAAGGTGTTCAGGAAAGAGAGAAGGAAAGAAAGGAGGTGGGGTGGCAGTATTGGTTAAGGAGATGTTACAGTGCTGGAGAGAGAGGATGTCCTGGAGGGGTCAAGGACAGAACCTATTTGGTTAGAGTTAAGAAACAATAGATGTGCCATTACACTACTAGGTGTATTCTATAGGCTGCCAACTAGTGGGAAGAATGTAGAGGAGCAAATTTGCAGGGAAATTAAAGAGAGGTGCAAGAACTATAGAATAGTGATAATGGGGGATTTCAACTATCCTAATATAGACTGGGATAGTAATAGTGTAAAGGACAGAGAGGGGGAAGAATTTCTGACGTGTGTTCAGGAGAACTTTCTTGATCAGTATGTTTCTGGCCCAACAAGGAAGGAGGCATTGCTGGATCTGGTTCTGGGGAATGAGGTGGGTCAAGTGAAGCAAGTGTCAGTAGGGGAACATTTAGAGAACAGTGATCACAGGATCATAAGGTTTAGATTAGCTATGGAAAAGGACAGGGAGCAATCTAGAGTAAAAATACTTAATTGGAGGAAGGCCGATTTCAGTGGGTTGAGAACGAATTTGGCCCAGGTAAATTGGAATCAAAGATTGGCAGGCAAAACTATAATCGAACAATGGGCTGCCTTTAAAGAGGAGATGGTTCGGGTACAGTCGAGATACTTTCCCACGAGGAGGAAAGGTAGGGCAACCAAAGTCAGAGCTCCCTGGATGATGAAAAAGATAAAGAGTAAGATGAAGCAGAAAAAGAGAGTGTATGACAGATGTCAGGTTGAGAATACAAGTGAGAATCAGGCTGAATATAGGAAGTTCAGAGGGGAAGTGAAAAAGAAAATAAGAAGGGCAAAGAGAGACTATGAGAATAGATTGGCAGCTAACATAAAAGGGAATTCAAAAGTCTTCTATAGGCATATAAATAGTAAATGGGTAGTAAGAGGAGGGGTGGGGCTGATTAGGGACCAAACAGGAAACCTACGCATGGAGGCAAAGGGCATGGCTGAGGTACTAAATTAATACTTTGGGCAGGATTTTCATTGGACTGTGGAGGCGGGATTGGAGGCATGTGGGGGGTTAAAATCGTGAAATCGGGGGGCACGAACCGATCCTGCCCCCAACCCGCCTCCATGCCAGTTTCAAAGGAGGCGGATACCTGACCTGTGCTGGGAGCCGCCTCCCCGAGGCGGGAAGGGGATTAGTGCCAATTAACTGCCTGTTAACAGGTAGTTAACAGGCAGTTTTTAGCCGAATCCCTATTTTTATTCCTGAAGTGTGAGATTCCCGATGGCTCCAAACCACACCAAGTGAGCGAGGCGGACCGTCGGGCTGAAGGGCTTGGATGGTTCGAGATGTCCGGTGTTCAGTGAGTGATGGGTGCATGAGTGCAGAGGTAAGTGTGTTTGGTGTGTGTAAAGTGTTTAAAGAAGTTTTATTTATCTTTACTTACCTTTACAGCCTTCCTTCCTTCAGGTCTCGGGAGTCCCTCATTTCACCGGCACAGAAAGCAGAATGGCCGCGAGCTGTCAAAAGTTGCAGCATTCAGCTTTCTGTTCTGGAGAGATCTCTAAATCAGCCTGAGAGGAAGTAATTAACTTAGTGTACAGATTGTCAGTGTTTGACAGCTTCAAAGAGCTGTCAAACGTTGATATTTCATCTGTCAAAAGCTCTTGACAGATGAAATGTCAATCTGTGACATCACCTGTTGCTGGGTGGCCCTTAATTGGCCTGCTGAGCCTGCTGGGTGGCCTCAACAAGGTCAATCAAGTGAAAATCACGTGGGTTGGCCACAACTTGATGGAGGCGTGACTACAACCCCAAAAGTTGTAGTCCCGCCTCCTACACGCCTCCAGTATCAAAATCCAGCCCAAAACATCTGTCTTTACCAATGAAGAAGATGCTGCCAAAGTCATAGTGAAAGAGGAGGTAGTGGAGATACTGGATGAGATAAAAGTTGATAGAGGAGGTACTAGAAAGGCTGGCTGTAGTTAAAGTAGATAAATCACCAGGGCCAGATGGGATGCATCCTAGGACAACAAAAAAGGGTGTAAAAATAAACCCAACATCTATAGACCACTCAGTTTAACCTCAGTACGGGGGAAGCTTTTAGAAACGATAATCAGGGACAAAATTAACTGTCACTTGGACAGTCTGGATTAATTAGGGAAAGCCAGCACAGATTTGTTAAAGGCAAATCGTGTTTAACTACCTTGAAAGAGTTTTTAATTAGGTAACAGAGAGGGTTGATGAGGGCAATGTGGTTGATGTAGTGTACATGGACTTCCAAAAGGCGTTTGATAAAGTGCCACATAATAGGCTTGCCAGCAAAGTTGAAGCCCATGGAATAAAAGGGACAGTGACAGCATGGATACGAAATTGGCTAAGTGACAGGAAACAGAGTAGTGGCGAATGTTTGTTTTTCGGACTGGAGGAAGGTATACAGTGGTGTTTCCCAGGGGTCGGTACTAGGACCACTGCTTTTCTTGATATATATTAATGACTTAGACTTGGGTGTACAGGGCACAATTTCAAAATTTGCAGATGACACAAAACTTGGAAGTATAGTGAACAGTGAGGAGGATAGTGATAGACTTCAAGAGGACATAGACAGGCGGGTGGAATGGGCGGACACGTGGCAGATGAAATTTAACGCACAAAAGTGTAAAGTGATACATTTTGGTAGGAAGAAATGGAGAGAGGAAATATAAACTAAAGGATAGAATCCTAAAGGGGGTGCATGAACAGAGAGACCTGGGGCTATATGTTAACAAATCATTGAAGGTGGCAGGGCAGGTTGAGAAAGTGGTTAAAAAAGCATACAGGATCCGAGGCTTCATAAATACAGGCATAAAGTACAAAAGTAAGGAAGTTATGATGAACCTTTATAAAACACTGGTTCGACCTCAACTGGAGTATCGTGTAAAATTCTGGGCACTGCACTTTAGGAAGCATGTGAAGGCCTTGGAGAGGGTGCAGAAAAGATTTACGGGAATGATTCCAGGGATGAAGGACTTCAGTTACGTGGATAGACCAGAGAAGCTGGGATTGTTCTCCTTGGAGCAGAGAAGGTTCAGAGGAGATTAGATAGAGGTGTTCAAAATCATGAGGGGTTTGGACAGAGTAGATAGAGAGAAACTGTTCCCATTGGCAGAAGGGTCGAGATCCAGAGGACACAGATTTAAGGTGATTGGCAAAAAAGCCAAAGGTGAAATAAGAACATAAGAACATAAGAAATAGGAGCAGGAGTAGGCCAATCGGCCCCTCGAGCCTGCTCCACCATTCAATAAGATCATGGCTGATCTGATCCTAACCTCAAATCTACTATCACTCTCCATCCCACCCGAACCCATGTGATCTCCCGGGAGAGGCGAAAAACCAGATTTAAAAAACCCAATGGCCAATTTGGGAGAAAAAATCTGGGAAATTCCTCTCCGACCCATCTAGGCGATCGAAACTCGTCCAGGAGATCACTCTGTCCCTATATTTTCCACAGTACTTACCTTCTGAAAAGGCGATCTCCACCCCAGCCAGGAACAGGAATAAAACCATCTCCTGAAATCTAACACAGAATTAGAACACAAGAAGTAGGAGCAGAACCAGGCTACACGGCCCCTGGGCTCACTCCACTACCCACAGGGCCATGACCATTCTGAACCTAGACTCATGTCTAATTTCCTGCCCGCTCCCCGTAACCCCTAATTCCCTTTACTTCTAAGAAACTTTCTATTTCTGTTTTAAATTTATTTAATGATGTAGCTTCCACAGCTTTCTGGGGCAGCAAATTCCACAGACCTACTACCCTCTGAGTGAAGAAGTTTCTCCTCATCTCAGTTTTGAAAGAGCAGCCCCTTATTCTAAGATTATGGCCCCTAGTTGTAGTTTCACCCATCATTGGGAACATTCTCACCGCATCCACCTGATCAAGCCCCTTCACAATCTTATATGTTTTAATAAGATTGCCTCTCATTCTTCTGAGCTCCAATGAGTAGAGTCACAATCTACTCAACCTCTCCTCATATGACCACCCCCTCATCCCCAGGATTAACCGAGTGAACCTTCTTTGTACTGACTCGAGAGCAAGTATGTCTTTTCTTAAGTATGGACACCAAAACTGTATGCAGTATTCCAGGTGTGGTCTCACCAATACCTTGTACAACTGCAGCAATACCTCCCTGTTTTTACATTCTATCCCCCTAGCAATAAAAGCCAACGTTCCATTGGCCTTCTTGATCACTTGCTGCACCTGCATACTAACTTTTTGAGTTTCGTGCACCAGGACCCCCAGATACCTTTGTACTACAGTACTTTTCAGTTTCTTGCCATTAAGATAATAACTTGCTCTACGATTTTTCCTGCCAAAGTGCACAACCTCACACTTTCCAGTATTGTATTCCATCTGCCAAATCTCTGCCCACTTACTTAGCCTGTCTATGTCCCCTTGCAGGTTTTTTATGTCCTCCTCACTCACTACTTTCCCTCCCATCTTTGTATCATCTGCAAACTTTGATATGTTACGCTCGGTCCCCTCCTCCAAATCGTTAATATAGATTGTAAAGAGTTGGGGACCCAGCACTGACCCCTGCGGAACACCACTAGTTACTGATTGCCAGTCTGAGAACGAACCATTTATCCCAACTCTCTGCTTTCTGTTAGAGAGCAAATCTTCCACCCACGCCAGAATATTACCCCCAATCCCGTGATTTTTTATCTTGAGCAATAATCTTTTGTGTGGCACCTTGTCAAATGCCTTTTGGAAGTCTAAATACACTACGTCCACTGGTTCCCCTTTATCCACCCTGTATGTTACGTCCTCAAAGAACTCAAGCAAATTTGTCAAACATGACTTCCCCTTCATGAAACCATGCTGAGTTTGTCCTATTAAATTATGTTTATCCAAATGTTCCGTTACTGTCTCCTTAATAATGGACTCTAACATTTTACCAAGCACAGATGTTAGGCTAACAGGTCTATAGTTTCCAGCCCTCTGCCTACTACCCTTTTTAAATAAGGGTGTTACATTAGCAGTTCTCCAATCTGCCTGGACCTTTGCTGAGTCCAGGGAGTTTTGGAAAATTATTACCAATGCATCCACAATCCCTAACGCCACTTCCCTCAAGACCCTAGGATGTAAGCCATCAGGTCCAGGGGATTTATCCGCCTTGAGTCCCATTATTTTACCAAGTACCACTTCCTTAGTGATTTTAATCGTATTTAGCTCCTCCCCCCCTAGGGCCCCCTGTTTGTCCAGTGTTGGGATATTCTTAGTGTCTTCTACCATAAAGAATGATACAAAATATTTGTTCAGCGTTTTTGCCATCTCCATGTTTCCCACCATTAATTTCCCGGTCTCATCCTCTAAGGGACCAACATTTACTTTAGCCACCCTTTTTCTTTTTATATAACTATAGAAACTTTTGCTATCTGTTTTTATATTTTTTGCTAATTTACTTTCACAATCTATCTTCCCTTTCTTAATCAATCTTTTAGTTATTTTTTGCTGTCTTTTAAAGACTTCCCAATCTTCTATCCTCCCAGTAGATTTGGCTACCTTATATGCCCTTGTTTTTAGTCGGATACTATCCTTAATTACTTTACTTAGCCACGGATGGCTATCTTTTCTTTTACACCCTTTTTTCCTCAGTGGAATATATATTTTTTGGAGGTTGTAAAATAACTCCTTAAATGTACACCACTGATCATGTACCATCTTACCCTTTAATCTATTTTCCCAGTCCACTCTAATCAATTCCGCTCTCATACCTTCATAGTCTCCTTTATTCAAGCTCAGCACGCTTGTTTGAGATCCAACCTTCTCACCCTCTAATTGAATATGGAATTCAACCATGTTATGGTCACTCATTCCAAGGGGATCCTTTACTAGGACATTTTTAATTAATCCTGTCTTATTACACAGGACCAAATCTAAGATTGCTTGCCCCCTGGTCGGTTCAGTTACATACTGTTCAAGAAACCCATCCCTAATACACTCAATGAACTCATCCTCAAGGCTGCTCAGCCCAATTTCATTTGTCCAGTTAATATGATAGTTAAAATCCCCCATAATTATAGCTGTTCCCTTATTACAAGCCTCAACTATTTCCTGATTAATACTCCATCCAACAGAGTTGCAACTGTTCGGAGGCCTATAGACTACGCCCACTAATGTTTTTTTCCCCTTATTATTCCTTATCTCCACCCAAACTGTTTCACTATCCTGCTCCTTTGACCCAATATCATTTCTCTGTATTATAGTCATTCCTTCCTTTATTAACATAGCCACCCCACCTCCCCTCCCTTCCTGCCTGTCCTTCCTGATTGTTAAATAACCTGGTATGTTTAATTCCCAGTCATGGTCACCCTGCAGCCATGTTTCTGTAATGGCCACAAGATCATACCCATATGTAGTTATTTGTGCCGTTAACTCATTCATTTTGTTACGAATGCTACGTGCATTCAGATAATGAACTTTCAAATATGTTTTATGACACTTAGTTCCTGTTTTTTCCCTTTTTAGTACTTTGCCTTTTACTCCATACCTTCTGTCCCTTCCTGACACGTTCTGTTTTTTAATTCCCCCACTGCTACCTAAGTCTATGACCTTCTCCGTTGTCATTTCTATTATTTGCTCTCTAGAAACCTCCCCCCCACCAATTAGTTTAAAGCCCTCTCTGCAGCCCTAGTTATATGATTCGCCAGGACTCTAGTCCCAGCACTGGCCAAGTGGAGTCCCTCCCAACAGAACAGTTCCCTCCTGTCCCAGTACTGGTGCCAGTGTCCCAAGAAGCAAAACCCATTTCTCCCACACCAGTCTTTGAGCCACGCATTTAACTCTTTAATTTTATTTATCCTAGCCAAATTCGCTCGTGGCTCAGGTAATAACCCAGAGATTATTACCCTTGAGGTTCTGTTTTTTAATTTGACCCCTAGCTGCTCATACTCCTTTAACAGAACCATCTTCCTTGTCCTATCTACATCGTTTGTACCAACATGGACCACGACAACTGGATCCTCCCCCTCCCACTCCAAGTGTCTTTCCAGCCCAGAAGCGATGTCCTTAACCCTGGCACCGGGCAGGCAACACAGCCTTCGGGACTCCCGCTCTTGACTGCAGAGAACCCTATCTATCCCCCTAATAATACTATCCCCTACCACTACAACATTTCTTTTTACTCCCTCCACTTGAATGGCCCCCTGTACCACGGTGCTGTGGCCAGGTTGCTCATCCTCCCTGCAGTCCCCGCTCCCGCCCTCACAGGGAGTAAGAACCTCGATCCTGCTTGACAAGAGCAAGGGCTGCGGCTCCTTCAACACTACCTCCTGGATCCCTGTACCTGCCTCACTCATAGTCACACCATCCTGTCCCTGACCACGGACTACATCTGCATTAATTAATTTCATAGGTGTGACCACCTCTTGAAACATAGAGTCCAGGAACTTCTCCCCCTCCCTGATGTGTCGCAGTGTCTGAAGCTCGGTCTCAAGCTCTTTAACATGGAGCTTGAGTTCCTCTAGCAGCAAACACTTATCGCAAATGTAATCACCGTGAGCCTCAATGGGGTCCACCAGCTCCCACATTTCGCAACAGTGACACATCACCTGTTCACCCATATCTATGTAATTAATTAAATTTCTTATTATTAGTTATGAAGACCCTCTGCCCCGATATAGATGATAATATTACACCACTATTCAATAGGACTTACCAACTTAAAGGTATAAAAGAGAAGGAAGAAAACCAACCAGCTGATCACCAACCTCCTCCTTGAATACTGTCTGTGGGGCCTGTTTGGTTGACTCGTCTCGCTGCTCCGCTTCCGCAGTGCTGTCTAAGCCTGGGAGTGGGGAACAAAACAGAGCAAAAAACACACCCTCACCTCCCACTTGCCCGAACTCTCCCACTTACCAAACTCTAGCAGCAGTCAATGCCACAGCACTCTGTGCAACAGCACTAGTCCTGCCCCTTTTATACCCGGATTCTACTTCCGGTTTAAACTCCCCAGCAGTTTAATATACACTTAAAAAATTAAACTCACTTCAAATAATTAACTTTTTAACACACTAAAATTCACAAAATACACTTAAATGACTTTTCTCCCACTTACCAAACTCTAGCAGCACTCAATGCCACAGCACTCTGTGCAACAGCACTAGTCCCGCCCCTTTTATACCCGGATTCTACTTCCGGTTTAAACTCCCCAGCAGTTTAATATACACTTAAAAAATTAAACTCACTTCAAATAATTAACCTTTTAACACACTAAAATTCACAAAATACACTTAAATGACTTTTCTCCCACTTACCAAACTCTAGCAGCACACATGAGGGAAAACTTTTTTACGCAGCGAGTGGTTAGTGTAATGATATGCAGTAACATGTCATTCTAGAATGGTACACTAGGTGTAGCTGTATGTTTTAGTAGTGGGCTACATCTATATGGGTTGTCTTGTTAAATACGAGGCACTGGTCGAGACAGTCAACATGGCTACTGTATACAAGTCAACATGGCTGAATAAATGACTAGCACAAGCTAGCTGTTCATGACAAAAACGTCAATTTATTTATGAACATAACATGGTACCAGGAGTGGTAATATCTGCTGAATATTGCGAAACACGACATGGAGAATTTGAAGCCACCGGAGGGTTTGAAACTCACGGGGAATGTCGACTGCAATTGGCGGACTTTCAAACAACAATTCGAACTCTACATTGCCGCCATCGGGTTCGGTACAAAGCCAGACGCAAGGAAAATAGCATTGCTGCTCACGGTTGCAGGCCCGCAGGCGATAGAGGTATTTAATACGTTTGTATTTGATCAAGAGGAGGACAGAGAAAAAATGGACGACGTGCTAAAGAAGTTTGATACACATTGTTCTCCCAAAAAGAACGAGACCTATGAAAGGCACATGTTCCGTTTACAGACACAGCAGCAAAATGAGACTTTTGATAGCTTTGTGACCGATCTGAAACTGAAAGCACAGACATGTAATTTCTCTGAACTGAAGTAATCCATGATTTGTGACCAGATTGTGTTTGGTATTCATGATAAAAAGGTCAGGGAACATCTGTTGAGAGAAACCGAACTAACATTGGAGGATGCTGTGAAAATATGCCATGCCAGTGAGCTAGCTCAGCAGCACGCAAAGACTTTCAGTGAAATTAATAATGGTGTGGCTGTAGTGAGTGACAGTGCAGCTGTCGGTGCTGTGTCCTGCAAGGGGAAGAAACGTGGGCAGAACAGGAATGCAAAGCAATCGGAGGATGGAACTTTCAATTGTAAATGCTGTGGTTACCAGCACCATTCAAGACAATGCCCAGCGTTTGGGAAAATGTGCACAAAATGTAATGGAAAGAATCACTTTGCCAAACAATGCTTTTCAAAAGTAAAAACAAAGAAAGAACATAAAGTTAATGCAGTAAAAGGGGACACTGATTTAAGTGAGACATTTTTTGTATGAATGGTGTCATGTGACAATATCGAAAAGGATACAGAAAATGTGCAGCCCTCAGGAATGGACAATGCTGAACATAAAGTTAATGCAGTAAAAGAGGACAAATGGATGATGCCACTGCAGGTAAATGGAGCATTAGTTACATTGAAACTAGACACTGGGGCAAAAGCAAACTTAATCAGTATGAGTGACATTAAAAATATGAAAGAAAAGCCCAAAATACAGAAAAAGTCAGTACTACCGAAGAACTATAATGGACAGAAAATAGATAGCTTAGGTGTATGCACACTTAAAGTGACAGTCAAAGACAAAGTGCATCATCTCATGTTTTCTGTTGTGACTGAAGGACTTGATTCACTACTAGGTGACAAAGCATGTGAGGACTTAGAACTGGTCAAGAGAGTCTACCATATAAACTGTGCCATAAGCAGACCAGATGACTCAGTGGATTCTGTAGTGAGTAATTTCCAGGATGTGTTCAAAGGATTTGGAGTGCTACCATTCACTTACAAGATCCAGCTAAAGGAGGATGCACAGCCAGTGGTACATGCTCCACGGAGAGTTCCAGCACCCCTGCATGACCGGCTCATGAAAGAACTGGACAGAATGACCACACTAGGAGTCATCAGGAAAGTCGGAGAGCCAACAGACTGGGTTAACTCCATGGTATGTGTAAAAAAAAGAACAATGATCTAAGAGTATGCATGGATCCAAAGGACTTAAATGCAAACATAAAACGTGAACACTTCCAGATTCCCAAGCGAGAAGAAATCACCAGTGAAATGTCAGGTGCCAGATACTTCACAAAGCTCAATGCCTCACAAGGATTTTGGCAACTAAAACTAGATGAAGAGAGCACCAAATGCTGTACCTTCAACACACCATTTGGCAGGTATTGTTTCCTCAGAATGCCTTTCGGGATAATATCTGCATCTGAAATCTTTCATAGAGCGATGGAACACATAATTGAAGGTCTGGAAGGAGTTTGGGTCTATGTTGATGACATCATCATCTGGGGCTCCACACTGAAAGAACACAATGAGAGACTGACTAAAGTGCTACAGAGCATACGCCGGAATGGACTGAAGCTCAACAAAGCCAAGTGTCAGTTTGGCGTTCAGGAAGTCACTTTCCTAGGAGATAATCTATCTGGTAAAGGAATAGAGCCAGATATGGAAAAAGTAAACGCCATACTCAACATGCCCCAACCCACTGACAAAAAAGGAGTGCTACGCATCATGGGGATGATAAACTTCATTGGAAAGTTCATTCCTAACTTGTCAGCCAAGACAGCCTGTCTACGAGACCTGCTACATAAAACAAATGAGTTCGCATGGACAGAAAGTCATGACCAAGAGTGGATGAACCTCGAAACAGTGCTGACAACCACACCTGTACTCACCTTCTTTGACCCAACAAAGAGAATCAAAGTGTCAACGGATGCATCAAAAGATGGCCTAGGCGCGGTCTTGCTACAAGCAGAGGGTGAAGATTGGAAGCCTGTTGCCTATGCCTCCAGGTCTATGACTGATTCTGAGTGTCGATACAACCAGATTGAAAAGGAATGTCTAGGCTTGGTAGTTGGACTAGAAAAGTTCCATGGCTACATATATGGACTTCCCACCTTCACAGTTGAGACAGACCACTGCCCATTGGTTGCCATCGTAAAAAAAAACCTGAATGAGATGTCTCCAAGGATTCAACGACTCATGATGAAGCTGCAAAGATATGACTTTGAACTGATCTACACACCAGGCAAACACAGAGGGCCAATAATTCCGGTCCCAACGCGTGAGTACGGATGGTGTACTCACGCGTGGGCCCGATGGAAGTGCCGGTTTTCAGGATGCACAGCGCATGTGCTGAAAACCGGCATTTCCTGTCCTCTGAACCAAGGGGTTAAGAGGTGGAACGCGTACGACGTATGAGGCAGTGCGTGCGCACTGAATTTCCTTTTTTTGTAAAGAGTTGCCTGTGCGTAAAGGCCTCCGGTTTTTACGCTTGAAAATACCAGACGTAAGTACTTAGTTTTACAGGTAAGTGGTCTATTAATACAATTTAGAATTTATTTTCCACAGGTTTATTATTTTTAAAGAATTTACAGTAAGGTAAGTGTATTTTTAGACCCTATTTGTTAAAAAATTATTATTTTTTAAAATTTGATTAATTGTTTAAAATAGTTTTTTACAGTTATTGATAGTTCATTTATTTAGTGGGCTGTTTTTTTAACTTTTATTTGTAGTTTAAGTGCTGTTTTGGGCGCCCTGAGTTTTCATGAGTTTGACAGTTCTTACTATCAAACTCATGAATGAACTTTTGCAACCTCCCATTGGTTGCCCAGTGCCCACATGATCCCAGCCAGCTCATCAAAATAACTACGCTTTAATTCTGTTTCAAACTACTTTACATTCTTCAAAATAATTTAAAAGTATTTAAAACTTTATAAAAGTTACCTAGAGATGAATAAAAATACAAAAAATGTCTTTAAAATGCTGCTCTGCATGTAGAATTGCTTTGCAGCTTGTGTTAAAAATTGGGGGCATGTGTTAAGGAGACCTCAAGGGGCGTGTCTAACTTAGACTCCGCGCTCGAGGTTTCGCGGTGGCTGCACTCCTGGGCGGCGTGACGTCAGACGCTGCCTGGGAGTAATCAACTGAAAACAGGAATTGCAAGCGTCCCGGGAGCTGAATGGCAGGCGCGCCGGGTAAGTGCTCATCGGGGGCTTGCACGTGCGGCCAGCCCCCGAGCCTAATTTCTGACCCATTGTGTTAGCAGATGCACTATCCCGAGCACCCATAATGAGTCATGTGAGCTCTACTGAGGAAGACATGGATGTTCATGTGAGTATGGTCACTGCTGCGCTGCCCATGTCAGACACAAAATCAAAGCAAATAGCAGAAGAAACAATACAAACAGTAATAGAGAACATTCATCATGGTTGGCCAAAAGGTTCCTGTCCAAAGTACTATCACATCAGGTCAGAGTTGAGTGTCGCAAGTGGACTATTACTAAGACAGAACAGAATATTCATTCCACAGGCTCTACATCAAGGCATGCTCAAAAGGATTCATGAGGGACACCTCGGAATTGAAAAATGCAAAAGGAGAGCAAGAGACACTGTTTATTGGCCTGGCATAAGTAAGGACATTGAGACATGTCACAAACACCAAAACAAACAAGCAAAGGAACCAATGATAGTAGCTGACTTACCAACAGCACCATGGAAAAAGGTTGGTGTGGACCTTTTTCATTTGAATGGTAAAGATTATCTATTAGTGATTGACTACTATTCTAACTATCCTGAGATGGCGCTGCTCTCAAGCACATCAGCAAGCAGTGTCATAATGCATGTTAAATCCACCTTCGCCAGACATGGGATTCCCAGGATTGCCGTTAGCGACAATGGTCCGTGCTTCAACTGTAAGGAGTGGCAACAGTTTGCAGCACATTATGAGTTTCAGCACATCACATCCAGTCCTCTGTATGCTCAGTCGAATGGTAAGGCAGTGAAAGGTGTTCAAGTTCTCAAACAGCTACTGAAGAAAGCAACAGAAAGCAAGTCTGATCCTTATCTCGCCCTGCTGAGCGACTGAGCCTCCCCTTTAGACTGTGGTTCTTCACCTGCTGAACTCCTAATGGGTCGCAAGTTGTGCACCCCGCTACCCTGCTGTGCAAAAGAAAAGCAGAGTAAGGAACTGAGACAGAGACTTCAACTGTTAAAGCTGAAATAGAAATCACACTATGACAAGTCATCCAAAACTATGAAACCATTGACAAACATAGAAACATAGAAACATAGCAGATCACAGAAATCACAGAAACCCCACAGTGCAGATAGAGGCCATTTCGGCCCATCGAGCCTGCACCGACACATATCCCACCTGATCCCCGTAACCCCAACACATATCCCACCCTATCCCTATAGGTTTCGATGAGATCCCCTCTCAATCTTCTAAACTCCAGTGAGTATAAGCCCAATTGACACAATCTCTCCTCATACGTCATTCCTGCCATCCCAGGTATCAGCCTGGTGATTCTTTGCTGCACTCCTTCCATGGCAAGAACGTCCTTCCTCAGGTAAGGTGACCAAAACTGCACACAATACTCAAGGTGCGGTCTCAGCAAGGCCCTGTACAACTGTAGCAAGACATCCTTGTTCCTGTACTCGAACCCTCTTGCTACAAAGGCCAACATACCATTTGCCTTCTTAACCGCCTGCCGCATCTGCATGCTTACCTTCAGCGACTGGTGCACAAGAACACCCAGGTCTCTTTGCACTTCCCCTTCTCCCAATCTATTGCCATTCAAATAATAATCTGCCTTCCTGTTTTTGCCACCAAAGTGGATAACCTCACATTTATCCACATTATAGTGCATTTGCCATGTTTCTGCCCAATCACCCAACCTGTCCAAATCGTACTGGAGTTTCACGACATCCTCCTCACAGCTTACCCTCCCACCCAGCTTTGTGTCATCTGCAAATTTGGATGATGTTGTCAGGATTGAGGATCCAAATGCATGGAACAGGAAAGCTACAGTTCTTGAGGAAGTAGGACCAAGGTCATACACTGTTAGAACTGAGGAAGGACAGATTCTCAGGAGGAACCGCCGTTCCCTCCTGAAAACACAAGAAACTATCCAAGAGCAAATCGATGACAATGCTGCAACTGAATCTTGTCACTCACCACCAGAACAATCTAACACAAACACACATACAGGCTCTCATGCAAACACATCAGACTTACCTGTGCTGAGAAGATCCACACGTGAAGTAAAAAAGCCTGATAGACTTCATCTTTGAGTACAAAGAAAAGTATAATAAAAGAATGAAAAGCTTAGAGTTCATAAAGTAAAGCTTTGAAGATGTGTTGACTGTTGTGAAGATGTTAAAAAAAAACAAGTTCATTCGAAGGTTTATAGAGCACTAACAAAAGTGTTACTTATATCATCTTTATCGTTTTTCTTGAAAGTTGATTGATATTGATTTTGTTTAACCTCAAAGGAAGGGGGGTGTAATGATATGCAGTAACATGTCATTCTAGAATGGTACACTAGGTGTAGCTGTATGTTTTAACAGTGGGCTACATCTATATGGGTTGTCTTGTTTAACACGAGGCACTGGTCGAGAGAGTCAACATGGTTACTGTATACAAGTCAACATGGCTGAATAAATGACTAGCACAAGCTAGCTGTTCATGATAAAAACGTCAATTTATTTATGAACATAACAGTTAGGATCTGGAATGCACTGCCTGAAAGGGTGGTGGAGGCAGACTCAAACGTAGCTTTCAAAAGGGAATTGGATAAGTACCTGAAGGAAAAAAATTTGCAGGCCTACAGGGAAAGGGCGCGGGAGTGGGACTACCTGAAGTGCTCTTACAGAGAGCCGGCACGGGCTTGATGGGCTGAATGGCCTCCTTCTGTGCTGTAAGCATTCTATGATTCTAAGGTTGAAAAATTCAGTTGTGCCCCCTTTGTGGCACTAACTTTGCTGGGGCGCTAAAAATTGTGCCCTGAAAAAGGTAGCAGCCCCGCACCGGAAATTGAATGGCAGCGCCCCAAGCAGGAGGCGGGGCACTACTGGAAGCGCTCCCCCTCCTTCCTGGGTGCTACCATTTAATATCGTGGTGTTACATGCAACAGCACCACATGTGTCGGCACGTAGCGCCGCAGTATTACAGGCCTCCTTCCCCTGATTAAAGGGGAGGGGCCTAGCGTAGCGCTACCGGGCCCTGCTTGAACACCGGGGAGCGGGGTGCCAGGAAAACAGCCTGGCACTCAAGAGGAGTGCCGGGCTGACCGATCGCGGCCGGCACCCCGCATGTAGAAGCGGGAGGGGGCAGGTGCTGGCAGGCAGCCCAAAAAAACACCACCCTGACCCTGTCGGACATATCGTCCGGCGGTAGGTCAGGAGTTGCGACCGAAGTTTGCGGCTGGGGCGCGAGCGGGGTGCTGCGCACGGCGATGACGTCATCACCTGAGGCACAGCGCCGTGGGGCGCTACCGGCTACCGCGCTAGGTGCTTTGCGCCCCATTAGCGCCACCCTAGGGCGCTAACAGGTGGCGCAAAGCAACCCAATTTTTCCCTGCAAGAGATTTACTAGGATGGTACCAGGGATGAGGGACTTCAGTTATGTGGAGAGACTGGAGAAATTGGGCTTGTTCATCTTAGAGCAGAGAAGGTTAAGAGGAGATTTGATAGAGGTGTTTAAAATCATGAACGGTTTTGATGGAGTAAATAGGGAGAAACTGTTTCCAGTGGCAGAAGAGTCCGTAACCAGAGGACTCAGATTTAAGGTGACTGGCAAAAAAACCAGAGGCGACATGAGGAAACATTTGTTATGATCTGGAATGCACTGCCTGAAAGGGTGATGGAAGTAGATTCAATAATAACTTCCAAAAGGGAATTAGATAAATACTTGAAGGGAAAGGATTTAGACGATGCTGGGGAAAGAGCAGGGGAGTGGGACTAACTGAATAGTTCTGCCAGGCATAATGGGTTGAATGGCCTCCTCTGTGCCGACACTATGGGCTAAAAATTCAGGGGTTTAGCACGGGCCTTCAGATGAAACGGTGTTAGAGTCAAGGGGATTATTGGAACATGGCACACAAACATAATTTATTCCCCCTTTTAAAGTCATATGTTCTGTCCTTGTTTTTATATTTCCATTATAAATTCCTATGTCTACATTTATAATGCAAATTGTCTATGTCAACTTGTCATGCTGTAAGTGTACACTCCTGCCAGTTTACATAGGGATTTTCCATTATAAATGTGGACATATGATTTTAAAATGGCAAAAGTTGACAGGAAGTGCACACAGATGTAAAATATTTAAAATAAAGGTTAATTTTATGAATACACACTCCAAGTGGGGCTCCTCGCCCAATGGGAGCACATAGCAAGCAATTGTGGGCATAATCCCCTGATTATCTCTTGTTATGGGAAGTGCACTCTCGATTTTCAAATATGTATTGCAACAACAACAACAACAACAACGACAACAATGTGTATTTATATAGCGCCTTTAACATAGTAAAACATCCCAAAGCGCTGCACAGGAGTATTTTAAGACAATAAATTTGACACCGAGCCACATTAGGGCAGGTGACCAAAAGGTTGGTTAAAGAGGTAGGTTTTAAGGAGTGTCTTAAAGGAGGAAAGAGAGATAGCGAGGCGGAGAGATTTAGGCAGGGAATTCCAGAGCTTAGGGCCTAGACAGCTGAAGGCACGGCCACCAAAGGTTGAGCAATTATAATCAGGGATGCTCAAGACCAGCAAAAGAAGCCTTTCAATGCTTGATCAAGGTTAATGACGTAAAGCAGAGTTTACTTTTATATTTTAGCATAATGCGAGTGAGAAATAATTCCAAAGACTACCGATTGTTGCAGACATAAGGCTGCAGTGTCTTTTTAGGATGTGATGCAAAGAATGCTGTTCGTTTTGTTTGAAGAAAGCATGATAATAAATAGTGGCCTAGAAATTCAGTTGCGTGCGCCAGCCGTTAGCGCCATAGGAGGAGTAGATCTCGAGCGCTAGGCACTTAGCGGCCGGGCGCAGGGCGATCTGCGCCTACGCCCAACTTCAGTAGACATTTAGCGCCGGCGCAAAGTGTTTGCGCACGCTCAGCTGCGCGCGCAGCTTATGACGTCATTTCGTCGTGCAACGCCCTTTGTGCGCCCCAAACCGGAACTTCAGTCGCGCCCGCCCAATGTGAGCGTGGCGGTGCTAAGAACTGTGAAGTGGAATGCAGCAGAGGCCCTGCGGGCCTTGGGGAGTGCTAATTAAAGGGCACTTACACTGAACTATAAAGGCCAGCCATTTTGCTGCAATGACTTTTGTGCAACGGATTTCTGGACAGAGACCAAGGAAGAGACCTTACTGATTTGGCCCAACATAGGAGAGGTATTTTTGGCTTCTGGCCAGAGCTTGGAAATTTGCCTCATTGTGATTTCATTGTTTGTAAGTATATTATGGGGGCTGCATGGGGTTCCAACCCTCAGTTCCAGCATTATGTGCGAAGGGCTCGCAGACGCTGTGTGAGAGGGGCAGCCATGCCTAGACGCAGAGGGGGCATCAGGTGTCAGCAACGTAGGCCTTACCCACTCAGGGAATACCGCCAGCAGGTGTTCTATCTCACCATGACTGCCGCGCAGTGTGTTAAGAGGCTGCGCTTCAGAAGGGAGGTGGTTGCAGAGATCTGCCAGCTGCTTCACAGAGATCTGCGTCCACAGCTGATGTGCAGGACGTCTCTGTCGGTGGAAGTGAAGGTCACGGTGGCTCTGAACTTTTATGCAAGCGGCTCCTTCCAAGCCGCTGCTGAGGACATAGCTAACATATCCCAGTTCGCCGTGCATCGCTGCATCCGGCAGGTCACCGATGCCCTTTTCACAAGGAGACACCAATTCATCTCCTTCCCCATGACCCTGGAGAGGCAGGAGCAGCGTGCTGTCGGATTTGCGAGAATCGCGGACTTCCCCATGGTGCAGGGCGCCATTGACTGCACGCATGTGGCTTTGCGGGCACCTATCGACAATGCTGAGGATTACCGCAACCGGAAGGGCTACCATTCCCTCAATGTACAGCTGGTGTGTGACAACAGGCAGCGCATCCTAGCTGTCAATGCCCGCTTTCCAGGCAGCAGCCACAATGCATTTATCCTGCGCCAGACTACTGTGGCTGACATGTTCCAGGCACAGCCTCCCCCAAGAGGATGGCTTATCGGGGACAAAGGCTATCCTTTGTGTACATGGCTCATGACCCCGCTCCGCACGCCCAGGACCCCTGCTGAGGAGGCATACAACGAAAGCCATCAAGCCACAAGGAACATCATAGAGCAAACGATTGGCGTCCTCAAGCAACGGTTCCGCTGCCTGGATCGCTCCGGCGGATCTCTGCAGTATTCGCCAGATAGAGTCTCCCAGTTCGTCGTCGTTTGCTGCATGCTGCACAACCTGGCTATCCGCAGGACTCAGGCACTGCCACCTCACGTTGGACCACCACCTCAGGAGGACGAGCAGGAGGACCATGAGGAGGAGGAGGAGGAGGAGGAGGAGTACCAGCCCAGGAGGGAGCCACAAGGTCCAAGGGCCGTCCGTCAGCGGCTTATTGAACGACACTTCTAGGCCCCCTGTCAGGGAATGGCTTGTGGCAATGAAGGGACATGAATGCAGCCGCTCCGCAAGCCCTCAGCCGGTTAACGCAACAACCACTTCAAACATCAAACATGGACAAGCTGAATAAAGAAAAAGCTTTATTGAACAAACTCAGGGCCCTTCCCACATGAAACCCAAAAACAGACAACACCCCCAAAAAACAGTCAAACACATGACTCACTCCCACAACCTGGGGAGGAATAACAAAACTTTTCCATCCAAATGGCCTTCATCCTCGGCCTTACCAAAACAACCCCCCCCATAGACAACACAACCACCCCCATATAAAAAAACATTTGGCAACACACTCTACTTTGTGTGCCGAGAGGGCGAGTCCTTGTCCAGCCTTTTCCGGCCCCTGGCCGACCTGCTGCTCCGCCTCAACCTGGGCCCTGTGGGTGCTGCAAGGCTGGGGGAAGGCTCCTGAGGGGCACATTGCGTGACGGCAGATGCCCTTGGGGGTCGGCCTAGACGAGCTCTGGCCCTCGAGGGGCCGGCTGCTGACTGCTGCAGCTGTGGCTGGGCAGCATCAGTCTCTCCAGCAGCTCATGGCAGCTTCGCTGGGGGAGTGGCAGTGGCGGCTGCAGCAATGGGGGCAAGCTGGCTGATGCCAGGCGCTCGCTGCTCGCCTGAGACACTGGCACTCGGCCGGGCTGGCACTGCAGCAAGCGCAGCAATCTGCTGAAGGCCAGACCACTGTGCTGCTGCAGCGCGGCGGGTGCCCTGGCGATGCCTGCCTGACACAGCGAGTGTGGCAGCAGTGAGTGCCCGTACTGCCCTGGTCTGTGCCCGCATCAGACCAGCCAGTGACTGCACGGCACCACTGATCAACTGGCCACTCGCTGCCTGTGCTGCCCTGAAGTCGTCCCGACTCGCGTCCTGTGCTGCCCTCAATTCGGCCCGACTCGCGTCCTGTGCTGCCCTCAATTCGGCCCGACTCGCGTCCTGTGCTGCCCCGAATTGTTCGAGACCCTTGGCCTGTGCTGCCCAGAGTTGTTCGAAACCCCTGGCCTGTGAGGCCCCGAAATCGGACACACTATGAGCCAGGGACTCGATGGCCTCAGGCAACCGTGCCACAACCCCCATGAACTCGGTGTGCCGGCGATCCGAGTCCGCGGACATTTGATCGAGGAGGCGCGCCTCCTGGGCGAGGACCGTCTCCGGACTGGAGGCCGGACTCTCCCTCTGGGGAGAAGGCCGCCGAGCTGGCCGACCCTTCCCGCGCGGCTGGACGCCACTGGGCCCAGCAACTACACTCCCCTGCAACACTTCCCCCCTCTGGGGAGAAGGCCGCCGAGCTGGCCGACCCTTCCCGCGTGGCTGGACGCCACTGGGCCCAGCAACTACACTCCCCTGCAACACTTCCCCCCTCTGGGGAGAAGGCCGCCGAGCTGGCCGACCCTTCCCGCGTGGCTGGACGCCACTGGGCCCAGCAACTACACTCCCCTGCAACACTTCCCCCCTCTGGGGAGAAGGCTGCCGAGCTGGCCGACCCTTCCCGCGTGGCTGGACGCCACTGGGCCCAGCAACTACACTCCCCTGCAACACTTCCCCCCTCTGGGGAGAAGGCAGCCGAGCTGCCCGACCCTTCCCGCGTGGCTGGACGCCACTGGGCACAGGAGCTACACTCCCCTGCAACACTTCCCCCTGGCTCTCCTCCAGGGAAGATGTGTCCCCTCCATTGCCATCCCCTGGCGCGGATGAGGGTTCCCCCGATGGGCCGCCTTCCTCTTGCTCCTCCTCATCCTCCTCTTCCGAGGGACTGTCACTGGCAGCTTCAGGGACCTCCTCCTCACCAGCTGAAAGTAGGAAGGCACAAGAGTAGCTTTAGAGTGAGGACAGGGCATCAGCGAGGGAGGCATGAGTGGTGGCATTCAGCGCATTGGTCGGACAGTGGCAAAGGATGTAGATCTGAAGCGCAAGGGGAACGAGAGAGGTCCAAAAGGTCATGTCCTTACCATTGGGGCCCAGCACAGGGTCGGCGTCTCCACATGCAACGGGGCCAATCAGCCGGCCACCCATGAGTCGACCCACGCGCTCCTCCAGGTCACTGAGCTGCTGGAACTGGGGACGGCCTCCCCCGGTGACAGTCCGGCTCCTCAGATTCTGGGCCAGCTTGGCCTGCAAGAGAAAGGACGGCCTCTAAGTACAGTGTGGTGCCCTGTTGTTGTGTGCACTGCCTCCCATGGTCGAATAGCTTGGCCAGTGTGGTGCCCTGTTGTTGTGTGCACTGCCTCCCATGGTCGAATAGCTTGGCCAGTGTGGTGCCCTGTTGCTGTATGCACTGCCTCCCATGGTCGAATAGCTTGGCCGGTGCGGTGCCCTGTTGCTGTATGCACTGCCTCCCATGGTCGAATAGCTTGGCCAGTGTGGTGCCCTGTTGCTGTATGCACTGCCTCCCATGGTCGAATAGCTTGGCCAGTGTGTAAAGTGCAGAAAGTGCAATTGATGTTCATGCCAGTCCCATAGCTGCTGGATGAGGGCTGGCCATTAGGGCTTTGAGGTCCCTTTGCCCATAATGTGAGGTGCACATGCAAGGATGAGGAGGACACTGGAAAGGGTACTCACCCTGACAATCCGAGTGAGGTCGTTAAACTTTTTCCGGCATTGGACACCAGTCCTGGGGACATCGCAGGTGGCTGTGACCCTCTGGGCGATATCCCTCCAGGCTCTCCTGTACACCCTGGTGGCATGCTTCTTGCCACTGTCCGGGAACAAGATATGGCGTCTCCTCTCCAAAGCCCTAACCAGCACCTTTAAATCATGGGCAGAGAAGCGCTGCGCTTGCTCACGGGCCCTCTGCATCCTTCCTGGCGCTATTTCTCTCCAGCAGCAGTGTTTAGGCCTAGCTGGAGGGCTGCAGTATCCAGGGCGTGGCAGCAGACCAAGTCGACCCTTCCCCCTTTAAGAGCTGGCCGGCGCCAGGGTGTCTGTCAATCAAGAAATGACCGCACCTGCGCTGCGCCCGGCCTCGGCGGTATCAGTCTGCACCGCCGGCTTAGCGCCTAAAGATAGCCGTGCATCGCCAGTTTTAGCGCTTGAGCAAACTCCTTGGCCAAAGCTACTGAATATCGGCGAAGTGGCCTCCACTTTGCGCCGGGCGCAAACTTTAGCGGCCGCCCGACTTTACCGCCCCAAAAGTGGCTATACTGAATTTCTAGGCCAGTGTTTTTAAAATGCCATGATTATGGGTTTGCTTATAAGCTTCATCACATTGTTATTCATTACAGAACTCAAATTAAAACTGATTATTCAAATGGGGAACTCATGCAGAGCACTGACAGAAGTGAATATGCACAAGCAAAGTCTTACGGGTAATACAGGATTTTGTCACTTGTTCAGCCAGTTAACAGTATTGTGCACTCCATCACTGGATTAACCGGCTTCCAATATTCATGCTGATTAAGTGTTTGTTTTTTAATTGCTTAAGAAGCATTAAAGGATTGTTGTTCCAGGTGCTTTGAGAGTGGCTGCTTTTTTTTGTTGTTGTTCCTGCCAGCAAGATCACATTCTTATGGTGCGCATATTTCAGGACGCTGCATTTTCGCAATCTCCTTCGTGGGCCGTAAATTACAACAAAGAAAAGGAACTTCTTCCATTTTTGTCAAACAAAAATGTAGCCCTGGATTTTTCTAAACAGAAGTTCATGCAGGAAAACACTGACGCTTCTCATTACTATTCGATTAAAATCTAAATAATTCAAATTACACAATGCTATCCAAATATAAAAAGAACGTTCTAAATGATTCTCTTCTTCGTCCGTTGTACTCTGCTTACTAAGGGTAGTTAACTACAGCAATTTGAAAATTACGATGATCTCTGTCCCTTTAAGAGATTTTATGCCAGGTTGAAATGATTCCACTTCTTGCACAAGAGGCTTTAGTATTTATTTTCCAACGCACAAGCCTAAATGGCAGAGGTGCGAAGGGCTAAAAAGTAGCTGATCAATCTCAAAGAGGAAGAGAGATTTATTGGTCGACAAAGATCACTCTTTAGCGTAACTCTTCTGAAAGAACAAGTTCTGAGGATCCTCCCTTCTTTATAGCTTTCCTCCTCGGGGGAAACTGCTTACAAGTTGCCAGACAAGCAGGTGCAGGTAAAGCAGGTTATCAAATAGATATGCGAGGTGACCCACTCCTGTGCAGCATTCAGTGCCTGTACTTTCGTTTTCCATGTGCAATCTCACATTGGATAACACCTTGAACAGCTCTCGTGTAGTTTCATATGTCTGACTAGTAAATCGAAATTCTTGAATTCCCTCAAACCCACATGACTTGATTTATCGGGCAAATTTTGCTTATCGTCATTTTGTGGCTTCCATAATGGCTTCCATTCTGTGAGGCAGCCATTTCTCTAGAGAAAATTATTTGTAGCCACAAGCATTGAGCAACGTCTATACAATATGAGTTCTATTCCACCTTTCTCTACACACCTGGTTCTAAGGGATATTCCGGAATATCCACAATTTAATGGTAAGCCTATGATTTGACAATTAACAGTCAAGTGAAAACAACCCTTATTGGAGTGAAGTAGGATGGAGAGCAATGAAGGCCATTCCTGCCATTGGTTCAAACGTCAAGCTGTTTGTATACATGAACAGCTCATTGGACCAGCCGAAAGGGTTGCAGAGGCAATACTTAATAGAAAAGGCACCTTTCTGCTTGCTTTAAACAATCGCACTTTGTTCCCGCTTTGCAAACTTGATGTGATTGTACAGGTGAGGCAATGTAAATGGTGGCAACTGGATCATGAACAAGTAAATGTTTTATTAAAGTTGCTTGCAACTAGGTCTGATGTAATGCACTGATACTTTTGAAGCCTGGAGAGAGAGCCTGTGGAGGTATAGGATAAATTCCACTGGCTTAAGGAATAATTACCTGACCAGGTTTGTTATCTTGGACACATTACCGAAAGCTTATCTAGATCTGAAGGCTCGATAAACACACCCAAAGGTATAGGGAGTTGGGACTTGTAGATGAGTCATCATCCAGGGGATTATCCATAAGAGGGCATTGCCGCTACCAGCTTCTTCCAACCGTTACAGTTCAGGGCTCTCTTTTGTGTCTCACTGGCAGTAAAGATCATGCTGTTAAGGACCATCTTTCTGTTGTCATCCCATCTTTTTCTGGGTCTGCCATGAAAGTGATGTTAAATATCAGAGCTGAAATAATCTGGAGTAAGTAGGATAGAAAAGACCCAAAAATGTATCCGAGCAGCACAAATATGCTTGGCTTCTGCATCAGCTTCAGGTTGCTCCTGCTTCTCGAGCAAATGCAGGTAGGAGGAGCACCTTTAACTGTGTGCTCAGGTAGAGGTAGGCAGGTGCTATCCATCGCCAGTGCAGACTCACCACCACGGCCTCTCTCCATTGCTCCTCTCTTTCGTCCAGGTAGCAATGGTAAAGGGGAAACCCCAATGGGGAGATCTATTTTGTGCCTTATTTAAAGGTGGAAGGTAGCCCCACAATAAATGGTAGAAAGGCAGATGATGAAGTAGTTTGCAGGAGCAAAAAAAAAAATCCAAAACTGATGGAGAAATTCAGGCCAGGATTTTCCTCTCCTGTGGCAACACTGCCAAAACTGTGGTAATACAGGTGTTGTGCCAGTCCAACTAACCCTGGCTGATTCCCTGCAATCAGCTACCTTACTACAGAGGGAAGATCAAACTCCCACCAAACATGTCCCCAAATGAGATTAAATGGGGTGGTTGCAATTTATCCTGCGTTTGAGGAAAAAGATGGGTATCCCCCCAATTTTCGGTCCCTCCATTGCTGGATTTTTGCCCCCAGAAGGAGGGTTAATTCTCGGCCCCTAACTCTAAACCAGTACATCTGGTTGTATGTCTCAAAAGTCTCTGAATGTTTCAAAGAACTTGTGAAAAATTGGCTTGAAAAGTTACTCAGCATGATATGCAATGTAAAATAACACTTTGATGTTGATTTTGGCAGTCACTTATCATGTTATAATCATAGTTAAAACACCTTCAAATGAGGAGTGAAGCTCTGCTGTTTAGTTTTGTCTTAGCCATGTTTATTTTTCTTCCTTCCTCCATATACCAAGAATCGCCCCAGCCAAGAGGGTAGGCTGGTGACCTGTGAGCAAAGCAGCATCATTTCAGTGTATTTGAATATTTTTATTATGTAGTGAGACGGTACAGGTTACATATGTAACATTGCATAAAAGTTGGAGCTGTATTAAATTGAAGAGATAAAAATTCAGGTATGATTTTAAAATTACTCAACTTTTACACAAAAACTCGCTGTAGATATTTACTCTTTTTAATCTTCTGGGCAACAGCCCTGAAAATAATATTCAAATGGCAGCACGATATTGTCTAAACCCTGAACTAGCTCCGATACACATTGGTAGAAGAGTAACTTCTTTTGTCTGGTGAGATTTGCAACTCAAAGTCTTATTTTTTGAAGACAAAGGGGCGCTAACCTGTGAAAAGTTTGAGATTTAACGCCAGGTGCTATTGAATCTCGCTGCACACAAAGAAAGGAGTGGCGTGCTAAATCAAGCGCTAATGGCCTAGCTCAGTGGCGTTAGACTCAAAGCGCTAAGCAATTTCAGTCTAATCGCAAGTCATCATTGTCACAGGCTCTTTCCAGTTCTTAAAGGGGAGGTTCATTCATGCTGCAGAACCTCATTCTCAGCATTGCTGGTTCTGCAACTGTCTCAGCAAGCATCAGAAGGCCAAGGAGAAGGAACCGGACCACTGAAGAAGGTGTCATTATGGCAGATCAACAGCCCAGGGAGAGAGCTCACAGATTCTGCAACCAAGCATTGGAGGAATTGGGCCTCGCTGTGGAGAGATGGAGGGCGGTGCTCTACCCGGCAAGTGGCAGGAGGCCCTGGCCTCAAGTCTTCCACACCATGTGGAAGGAGGTCGCCCAACAGGTCTCGGGCAACACTGTGCTCCCCAGGACCCACACACAGTGCAGGAGGAAATTTAACGACCTTACTCGGGTGGTCAGGGTGAGTCAATGCTTCAACAAATGCTACATACCACCATCTGAACCACAACCTGCACACACTGCCCAAAGCACCACACCCCCAGCACTCACCCACCAACAATCTCTACCTACCAACACACACGCCAACATCTCACACCTTGCACACAATGACAGCTATTCAACTGTGGCAGGCACATCTCCCAAACACATTGCTCCACGCTCACTCACACATTTTCCTCTCTCTTGCAGGCCAAGGTCGTTCACAACAGGAGGGAGCAGGAGCGCACAGGCGGGGGACAACCTGACACCCAACCACTTTCTGAGCTGGAGAATCGAGTGCTGCAAATCAATAGGCGCCAGGTGGTGGGCACCGTGGCCGCCGGCGATGTTGACCCCCTTGGGGACAACAATGGTATCTTCATCCCTCCTCCTTCTTCTCACATCCCACTTCCCCTTCACCCCACAAGCCTTTCCCACTTTGCAGCTAATCATGCTGTATGCATGCCTTTCTCCCTTCCTGCCCCCCTCTCCTCACCTTAACCCAACTCTTGATGTGGCGGCTGGAAGAGTGCTGGTGCACTGGTCTGGCACAGGATGAAGGCATCGTGGCTGCTGCCAGGATAGCAGGCATTCACATTGAGAATTCGTCATCTGTGGTCGCACACCAACTGCACATTAAGTGAGTGGTAGCTTTTGCGGTTACGGAAGACCTCAGGGGGGGCTAAATTCGGTTGATTTGCGCCTTCCATTAGCGCCCTAAGAGGATGCTAATGGGGCGCAAATCAACTAGTGCCTGGGTGCGGTGGCGCTATCGCCTCTGCGAAATTCAGCGGAGGTTAGCGGCACTGTGCCGCCGGCAATTACGTCATTGTCGTGTGCAGCGCCCCAGCTGTAATATTGGGTGGCGCCCCCCGACTTACCACCGGACGCTATGTCTGCCGGGGTCAGGGGGCCTACCTGCAGTCAGGGCGGCCCTAGTTAAAGGGGAGGTGGTGGGCGGCCATTTTTGTTGCTGGTCACCTGTCAGCACCTGCCCCCATTGCGGCCCCCGTGAAGCACCCCCCCCCCCCGCAGGGTTCCAGCTGCTCTCCATGAGCCCGGCCCTCTTCATGAGCGCCAGACTTTAATAAGGGGCAGAAGGCCCGCAGTACCGTGGCGTGATGTCGCACCGCGATATTGGCTCACAGCGCCCCAAGAGGGATGCAGGGCACTTCCAGTAGCACCCCCCTCCATCTTGGGGGCGCTACCTGGGAAAATTGGCCATGGGGCACTACCCAATTTTTACCCCCAGGATGTTATGCGGTGCCTGCAAAGCCACGTGGGTGCAGTCAATGGCACCCTGCACCATGGGGAAGCCCGCTATCCTGGCAAAACCACATGCACATTCGTCCTGCTTCTCTCTGTTGATGGGGAAGGAAATGTAGTCCCTTCTCCTACTGTAGAGAGCTTCTGTGACCTCACGGATGCAGCGATGGACGGTGAACTGCAAGATGTTCATTATATCTCCTGTTGCAGACTGGAAGTAACTGCTGGCAAAGAAATTGAGGGCGATGGTGACCTTGACTGCCACTGAGAGAGCCATGGTCGCCCTGATCTGAGGCTCGAGGTCTGGTTGCAGGAGGTGGCAGTGTTCGGTGACCACATCCTTGCTGAAGCAGAGCCTTCTAATGCACTGCTCCTTGCTTAATTGGAGATAGGAGAAGTGCTTTCGGAATACCCTCGGCGGGTAAGGCCTCCTGTTGAGAGCCCTGATGGCCCTCCTCCTCCCTCTGGCCACATCTTGCAATCTTTCTTGCTGCCTGTGCTCCCTCCACCATAGATCCTGGAGGGCAAGGCCGACTGCCAGTACAGCCCCCATTAATGTAACAATGTGTAGCACTTTGAAATTTTGTCAGAATAAATGTAACAAATTTTTAGTAGCCACAACACTCCTGATACTAAATAACCTTTAAATGACTGAATTAAACTCTCGCACAATCACAAACTGACAAGGAAGCAGTGAAACAGCAATAACCTGACAGCTGTGACTCATCCCTTTAAATAGCGCCCCTGGAGCTGCCATCTGCCTGCTTGACGCCTCCTTTTCCTGTAGTTGTCGGAGCGAAGCACTAAGGTGGGGAGCGATAATCAATTTAGCAGATCAGGTGCTGAGTGAGTTTGCACGCTCACTGACATTGCGATCTGCCTGGCGCTAAAGCCCCAGACACTAACTGTTAGCGGCGGCGCTAAAAGGCAACTGGATTTGGCGTGCAGCGCTGGAATCGCCTCGCCCCAGCGCTACCTCATTAGCGTCCCCGCCAGGTGCTAACGGGGGGGGACTAACCAACCGAATTTCTCCCCCTAAGAATTTTTGCCTCCATGTTGTGTCATTTCAAAACTGGCGAATGTGACAGCAGTGTCTGTTTAGAGAATGCAAATGTCAAATTATATTTTCCTGATATAGGTTTAGCTCAGCCATAAACTCATAACATTTCCCCAATATTGACCTCAAAATTTTTTCATAAACTTGCTGGGCCGAGATCATTGCCTAATTGGTACCGAAGCAAAATCTAAGTACAACACTGCATATTTTAAAGCTTATCAGCTATTAAAAGAAGTAAGATATTGCCCTATTTTTTTTTTTTTAAAGAGACAATAGGGTTGATATTCTTGTCCTGGTGCGGTACAACCTGAATGGCATTGTTGCACATGCACAATGCACATTTTAACTGGCGAGGTGATTTCACATGATTCACAACGCATAATTTCAACAAACTCCCTGCAAGATTTCCCCAGGCACAGGGAGCTTGCTGATCGGAGAGGGGGACAGGATATCTGGTAAAGCAGCATGGGTCACTTACCCGCCCTCAGCTTCTGCTCAGTGACACCCTATGTAAATGATATGAATGAGCTATGTGTTAGTGGAAACTCCCAGTCTTTATCTCCTCTTAACCCATGTCCAATTGTTTACTGTTTATATTTGGGGTATATCAGAATGATATTTAAATATTCTTTAAATATCATTCAGATGTACACCTGATTGCACACGATAAACCCTGTAACATTTTACTGCACTTATCATAACCTGTGATCTTTCTTTATATCCAGAAGCAATGACTTACAGTTTAGCATGGTCTACTTAATGGCTGTATTATAGCTTGAAAACAAGCCTGTAGTAGCTACAGATACATAGCTTAAAAAGTAACATTTGTTGCAGTATTTTGTTTATTCAACTGTCAGAATTTTGCAGACTGATAACCATTCCAAAGAAACCAACCTATCATTCAACAAGAAGAACCATTATTATTTTTCCCCTTTCTGCCAGTTACTGATGTAATGTAAAGAATTTCTATGTCCTATGGTAAGGGTTGTCAATTGTCACAGGATTAGTGTGTCATCGCAGTTATGTTTTACATTTTTGTACAATGAAACAATCTGTTAAAAGTTTGCTTTTAAACAGTTAAAACATTCGCATTTTTGTTTTACTTTAAAAAGAATTAGTTTGAGAGAGAACATTGAAGTCCGCGTTATGAAGTTTTTCGCAAGTAACAATGGAGGCATGATGGACTATCATTAATTCAGCTGGCAATTCCCTTGTTTTAACCATACACTTTATTTGGTTGCTTCCAATATACTGTATTTGCAATAACAGTAGCCTGTTCTTATTGACCCCTGAGGGTTACAAAAAACCTTTTAGTTAAACATATATTGACCTTGTCCATGCTGGATTCTGAATTATGCCACTTCTACCAATACAAATACCATAAATTAGACATAAAATCTGTAAAAATGTCTGCAAATGATCAAATTCTGCTCCTTTATCAATGTTAGCTGTAGTCGGTGCCTTCATGTCTCAGTGCTATCAATAACCCTTAGGTCCCAAATTGTTGTATGAAAATTTGAGGGGCTACATTTTACCATAATTAAAAAAAATTCTACTTTGTGTCACCACACACAAGAAGTGTGGTATCAAAATGCAGATAACTGTTATAGGTAAAATGGTAAAAAAGGGAAGCCAAAGCAATGGGACTTGAACGCTTATTACACGAACACTTCGATGTCGCATGCTGAAATGCTTTTTAAAGACCCAGTAGAGTTACTACAGTAGAATGCTGTTGTTAAATTATATCTATTACTTCTCATGACAGTGCACTCTGACCACAGTTTTGACATTTTGTAAACCTGACATACTAGGGTTCGACCCGAAACGTCAGCTCAAATTTCTCTCCACGGATGGTGCCTGACCTGCTGAGTTTTTCCAGCATTTTCTGTTGTTATTTCGGATTTCCAACATCTGCAGTATTTTGCTATCATACTAGTGTGATGTTGATCCCTTTCGGCACAAATTAGAGTCAGTTTACTGTAGCTTGCGTTACCTCGGTACCAAGAGACTTGTGTCCCTTTCAAAATGCAACCAAGGCGAGGATAAATGCACACTGAAAGCATGCATTATGCAATGAACTTATTTTTTCCCAAATGCTTCTGTGTGAAGAGGAGATTGTTTGGCCCTAGGGGATGCCCAGTGTAGTAGAAAGGCAAACATCAGCAGCCTGAACTTAATTTTACATGGAAAGTAATCATCGCCAACTTCTGATATGATCACCTCTCATTTATCATTATTTGGTGATTACTGCAGTGAGTTCATTCTTCAAATCCCATCTTCCTCTGAATAAAAACGACCATATTGGTGAATTTCCTCCATATTTTGCTGATAAAAGTTGGCTAATATTTCTAGTTAGCCAATGTAAACCAGAATAATTCTTTATCTCAGATTGCATCATGAGACAACAGCTTTACAGCACGCAATTATTATTTTAATCTTAAATAAGTTTATCTAAAAGATCATCTATATCATCAAGATTTGGACTGTTCTTTGTGTTGCAGTCATGTTCTGTTTGGATTTTTGACTGCAAGTAGTATGCCCTGAAATTTGGTGGGTTTTATTTTACTGGTGGTGGACATAACATCCATTGGTATTTTCCTTTGTTCCCTGAGCATTAATGTTATCTGCTAGTTGCATTAAGAGCCACTTGAGACCTTCATAACTTTGTGTAATGCCACCTCTGCAACTTTTGTATTTTCCCTGGCCAACCTCAATTTTAATTCATTACACGAATCAGACGATTGGTCGAAACAATATCAGAGACCCAGTATTGCTGTTGACAGAAACATTTTTAATTAGGTAGTACAAACGGCTGCTGCAGTTACTTCAGTCTATCAGTGAGCAGCAACAGTCGGAAGAAAAGATGAGTCCAGAGTGAGGAAGGATTGCCAACCAAACATAATTTATTGGGCCCATAGCAATTATTTAGATTTAAGGGAATGGCAATGCCTTGAGCAGTTTAGGCTCAACAGGCAGCTAATTGCAGAACATTTTTCTTCTCTGGAATTTAGCAGAAGAAAATGCAAACAAAATGGCCCTGATTTTAACTCCAGGCAGGTTTTGGGCAGGTAGGTGGCGAGGTGAGTTGGAAATTCACCCGCTGTTGTAGAAATCAGGCCCGGCCTATTTTAACTCCCGGGCCTCAGTAACATGGTGCTGGGAGGGACGTGTCAGTCAGCCTCCAGAAAAGGATTTCAGGTAAGTTGAGGAAAGGGGCTTCCTGGGAAGGTTTCGTGGGAGGGTAGGGGGGAGCCTGGGCAGAGCTGGCCTAAATATTCCTTGTGGGGCCCAGAGTGGCACTCTTATTTCTCCTGGCCTAAGAAAGAAAGACTTGGATTTATATAGCACCTTCATGACCTCAAAGTCCCAAAGCGGTTTGCAGCCAATGAAGTACTTTTTTTGAAGTGTAGTCACTGTTGTAATGTAGGAAACCCAGCAGCCAATTTGCAGACAGCAAGGCCCCACAAATAGCAATGTGATAATGACTAGATAGTCCCTGGAGCAGGACTTGAACCCCCCATCTTCTACAGTCAGAGGCTAACAAAAGAAAGTAATAAATTGACATGTTTGGGCCTCTTCATCTTCCCATCAGGTCCCGACGCTCTTCAGCCTGGCGGGAAAGACAAAGTGGCTTCCACGCACAGGCCTGAGTTAAAATTGCACTCAGGGTCCAATGATGTCATTGGACCCAGATCTGTATTTTTAAAGAAGCGGGCTGGCTTAGTTGCCCATCCAGAAGCAATCGATGGGATCTGCGCGGCTCGAGGGTGGGTAATCTGGAAGATTCTAACTGCCCACCTGTCCAGCTTCTGCCGTGCGGGTAAGGTTAAAATCACCTAAAATCAATAGTTTTAACATTATGGCTAGATGTCCAGTGATCCTGGGCTTGCTTGGATTAGATCATTTCCTGCAACAGAAAATTTCTCATTCAATAAACAAACAACTGGTTTGTAATGCAAAGCATATCATAGTTCATGCTATTACTAACTATCCTGGAGTCACTCATGACTTCATCACCTTTTGCCATCCAGATGTCAACTTGGCTCCATTGGTACCTCTGAGATAGAGGTTTAGGTTCAAGCCAATTTCCAGCACTTGATTACATAATCTAGGTTGATACCTTATTGCAGTACTGAAAGAATGCTGCTTTGTCAGAGATGGTGTCTTTTGAATGAGATGTTCAACTTTTAAACGTCTACCCATTCAGGTGGACATAGAAGAACCCACAGCATTATTTGAAGAGCAAAGCGGTTACAATCTTATTCTATCAAGGAAAACGATCTTGGGGTGAGATACAATTAAAAATCATTGTCTTGACAAAAAAGGGAGGATATTTGCCAATTCAGTTTGCTCGTTGGCAAAGAAACTATTCCCCAAATAAAATTTCTGCTCAGAGAACTAAAACTCTATGTAGTCATTAAAATATAATTTAAATATTGTTCACCTGTTGCATGGTGGTTGAGGGTAAAAGTTTACACTTGAATAAAATGAATATCAGTACACTAGAAGGGAAAAAAATCAAGCTCATTGTTTGGACAGTCTGAGGTTCTGAATCGGATCTAATTTTTATTATATCTGACTGAAGTCAGGAGGATAATTTAGGTTGAAAACCTGAAAATTGAAAATGTTCAATATTATTGGGAGAATCACCTCGATGGTCTGAAATGATTGGAATTTGGCCATTTCAGATTTCTTAACACTGGGCCTGGATCCATAGTAAAAGTCATCTTCTCCTGAAGATCTAGTGGCCCAGTATTTATCCAATCTCTGGTCGTCCAACAACAACAACAACTTACATTTATATAGTGCCTTTAACATAGTAAAGCGTTTCACTAGAGTGTGAAATTTGACATCGAGCCACATAAAGGACAGGTGATCAAAAGCTTGGTCAAAGAGATCGGATTTAAAGAGTGACATAAAGGGGGAGAGAGAGGCAGAAAGGTTTAGGGATGGAATTCCAAAGCTTAGGGCCTAGGCAGCTAAAAATTGGGAATGCGCAAGAGGCCAGAATTGGAGGAGAGCTGGGATCTTCAATGCGAAAGCATGCACCCAGTTCAACTGGTATGGACGTGGCTTGTGATGTCCCACTTTTGGTTCTTCCAAAGCCAAATGGCCACTGCGTGATGCTCACCAAAACAAATGTTTAATTCATCAGCTCCGATTCCCCCTTGGAGCATCAAACTCGCAATAAGAGTAAAAACAATAAATAAATGTTGATTATGCAGCCCTTTATAGTCTGCTGTTTAGCTTTCTTGTAAATAACCTTAATCTAAAACAAATCCCTATACTATCACTGCAACATACTCGCTGTCACAAAATTAATTAAGCTTTGTTTTCCTATTATAGACAAACTGACATGAAGTTTATAGCAAGATATTTGAAGCTGAACTCCGAATTGCTTCAAGGAATTTTGAATTGGATTGGATTGGATTTTATGTATTTATATGAAATCTAAAACATACAGTATTAGTCAATGTTATTGAGGCAAAAAGGACTTCATTACATCCAGTGGAGTCTTGAAAAGGGATGAGTGCTCTTTTCTTAGGGTGTGGGTAAACAGGAGGTCTATGCTAATGAAGTGCCAGAGGCAGGATAATTAAATTACGAAGATTTATCCAAAGCTGCTTAACATTAGCTGTTTTTGCAATTCTCTGGGGAGAAATGTTACACTATTCTTTCTACTGGGAATGATCTTTCCGAAGTAATGAACTTTACTGACACCACTCTGGGGTCCTTGAATGGTTGTAATCAGAGTCTCCTTTCCAAAGCCACATCCGAGATACCAGCGCTATATGTCAGGACGGTTTTACATAAAGAGGAAATGAGAAGAAGGAAAATAAACACTGCACTTAAATGACATTGACTGCATTTAACCTATTCACTCCCATTTCTGCAATGTGTATTTTGTGAAAAAACTGAGCTGATTTTAATAGTCGTTTAAACACGGGGATATGTTTTCCTTTTTTTTTTGCAAATATGAGGTTAATAGCTCATATTTTGTAGAATTTAATTCAAGTCAAGATTGAAGCACACTTCATTTTGCTTCTGAAGTTTCAGTTAGTAGCTGGTCGATCACGACCCTCCTGTAATAAATGCTGATTTCATATTTCTCAAATGCCTAAATTGGTGAATGTTTCACCCAGCCAGCTATGGAGTGTCCCATCACTGGTCCTATCACCATCTCGTCTCGTTTTGAATACCTCTTAATGTCTCTTCATTTCTTTTGTTCTCTCCCAGTCCTTTCGACCTATTTCATTTCCTTTCCAGTTTTGAAAAAGGGTTAGACCCAAAACGTCGACTCTAATTTCTCTCCACGGATGTTGCCTGGCCTGCTGAGTTTTTCCAGCATTTTCTGTTGTTATTTCGGATTTCCAGCATCTGCAGTATTTTGCTATCATGGAGTGCACAGACTTTGTTAGGGTAGTGCATCACAGATGTTTTTCCACACAAAGGGTGGTGGAAAATCTGGAACTTGCTCCCCCCAAAAGGCTGTGAACACTGGGTCAATTTCAAGGTGGAGATCAATAGATTCTTGTTAGGTAAAGGTATCAAGTGATATGGAGAAAAGGCGGGTAAATGGAGTTGAGGTACAGGTCAGCCATGATCTAATAGAATGGTGGAACAGGCTCGAGGGGCTTCATGGTCTACACCTGCTCCTGTGTTCCTAAGTCGGAAAAACTGTTTCACATTGAGGTCCTTCTCGATGCCATGCTCGAGCTGCATGGTGCACTTTTTGCAATGCCGGGAGAAGGAAACAGGCCACTTTTACAGATGAATCCAAGTTAGTGGCAGATGCAAGTAACCGGCTTTCTGAATCGGGGCAACGTGGCTCTGCTCGGGGAGCACTTCGGAACAAGGCACATGAACAAGCCTTGAAAACTCACACCAAATGCACTTAAATGCCATGTGTACTGAAACACTATGGGCATTCATTCACTAAATAAAATGTCACTTTGAATATGTGTTGTAGTCTGTCATTCTCTGCTGTGCTGCTCACTCTGTCACTGCTCTGTTGAAACTTCGAAATGTTGCCCTGCCTTCATGCCATTTAACTGAGATGTAATGTTGTAATGAATTCAGTTTTAGTGTTTATTCCCACCCCTTTCCCCCCAAGCAAAACTGAGAGAGTTTTTCTTGATTGCCATTTAACAAGGACTTAACATATCTTAACAAGCAACTTTTAGGGCTGATTGCTATAAACACATTTTTGATGGGAACAAGACTCAAAGTAGCCCTGAAAATGAATTAAAAGTTGTCTACAAGTCCTACTCACCTGTTTACTCACATTCATAAAGGAAAATATGATCCTTCGTAGATTTGTAAAGAAGCTGAAATAGCTGCTGACTTAAAGTACAATATACAAACAATGCAGATAAGGATTATTTGGACTAAATCATAATCAAAACCACCCTCAGGTTTGATTTGAAGCCAGCTTTACTTCACATACAACTCAGGTAATTGACAGGAGTCATACTTCAAAAACCTCAGTTTTTCATGATTGTACATTCCAAGTCATGAAGCTGAGGGACTCCAAAACTGTAGTCAAGAAAAGGCAACAATGTGACAACCCAAGCATTTATACCCCACTTCCACACAGTAATGATTAAAACTGTATAAATAAAGGTATTTTGTGTCTACAAAGCCTCGTAGTCAACAGAAAAATGTAAGCATTGCATACTTACAATTTCCTCCGCAGCAAGCTGTCCAAAGTCAGATCAGCCGGCAAGGAGACGTACGAGAGGATATAGGAAGGGCAGATATTCAGGGTTTTATCACCCAATTACAGCAAGCTGGAATTGCAGTCAAAGTGACAGGAATAACTTTGAATGGTGTTAAGGCCAATCCACGCATTTTGTTAGAGCTTTAACACAACCATAAATGACTACTGCCAGTGAAGAAAAAACAATTTAGCCGTTTATTGGCAGCAGATCCAATTAAGTTAAGTAACTCAGGCTATTCTGATCTTTTAAGAGGGTGTCCACACCAGTGTTATAAGTTAGCAAAATACTGCGGATGCTGGAAATCCGAAGTAACAACAGAAAACGCTGGAAAAACTCAGCAGGCCAGGCAACATCCGTGGAGAGAGAAACAGAGTTAACGTTTCAGGTCGAAACCCTTCTTCAGAAGAAGGGTTTCGACCTGAAATGTTAACTCTGTTTCTCTCTCCACGGATGTTGCCTGGCCTGCTGAGTTTTTCCAGCGTTTTCTGTTGTTATTTCAGTGTTATAAGTTACACTTGTAATATTGCTGCCAGACTAAACACAGTGTGGGGGGGGGGGACAATTTTAACTCTCACTACCCAGCGAAAACTGGGCGGTTTGCCATTTAAAATCCCCCAGGTTACTGAGCCGCCGGGTGATGTGCCTCAATAATTCCGAGACTCGATGTTAGCGAAACAAAACAAGGCTTTTATTAACTTAGAAAGTAACACGTAAGAGAGAGAGGTATCTTCCTTCTGGAGACTGAGGCCAGACTGAGCTAGCTTACAAAAGGGGCCAGGTATGGGCGGAGCCCTACATACAGCACATTCCAGCACATTCCAATAAACAATACAATGAGGACTGGGGGGAAGGGAAATGACACTGAAACCGACCACAGTCACAGGCAGTGATGAATGGAATATTTCATCACATTCACCCCTTCTATAGATTTAGTCTGTTCGGGGGTTTGATAGTCCTCTGCGACCGACGTGGTTGTTGTGGTGCCACGGGTGTCGGCTGGGTGTCCCCGGTAGCCTCCTGGGTCTCTGCCGGGGGTGCCGCCAGGGTTGTTGAAGGGGTAGTTGGTGGGGGTGCCGTTGGTCGATGTTCTTCCGGGGGTGCTGAAAGAGTAGTGGGTGGGTAAGAGTTGCTGTGATCGTTGTTGCTGCTATTGCCGTGGTTGTTGTCGATGCCGGCTGGGGCGACGTCTTTTATGGACACGGTGTCCTCCCTTCCGTCGGCGTGCCGGACATATGCGTATTGGGGGTTGGCGTGGAGTAGGTGTACTGGCTCCACGAGAGGGTCCGTCTTGTGGCCCCTCACATGCCTTCGCACGAGTACCGGACCTGGGGTGGAGAGCCATGACGGCATGGATACGCCTGAGGTGGATTTCCGGGGAAAGACAAACATTCGTTCATGAGGCGTGGCATTAGTGGCCGTACACAATAGCGACCGTATCGAATGGAGCACATCCGAAAGGACTTCCTGCCAGCGGGAGATAGGGAGGCCCTTGGTTCTTAGAGCTAGAGTGACTGCTTTCCATACTGTCCCGTTCTCTCGCTCCACTTGGCCGTTACCCCGGGGGTTGTAGCTGGTGGTACGGCTCGTGGCGATCCCCTTGGACAGCATGTACTGGCATAGCTCTTCACTCATGAAGGACGCCCCCCTATCCGTATGGATGTAGCTCGGCATACCGAACAGGCAGAACAGGCTGCTGAGGCATTTAATGACCGTGGCGCTGGTCATGTCTGGGCAGGGGAAGGTGAATGGGAACCGGGAGTATTCGTCCACAATGTTCAGGAAGTAAACATTGCGGTCGACGGACGGGAGGGGGCCCTTGAAATCTAAGCTGAGCCGCTCAAAGGGCCGTGTAGCTTTGATTAAGTGGGCTCTATCTGGGCGGTAGAACCGAGGCTTGCACTCAGCGCAAGTGCGGCAGTTCCTGGTCAGAGACCGAACTTCCTCAATCGAGTAGGGTAAGTTACGGGACTTTATGAAGTGGAACAGCCGCGTGACCCCTGGGTGGCAGAGGTCGTTGTGGAGGGTCTGTAGCCGATCCCCGGTGGCGCTGGCACACATCCCTCGTGAGAGGGCGTCAGGGGATTCGTTAAGGGCCCCTGGCCGGTAAATGATGTCGTACTCGAAGGTGGAGAGCTCGATCCGCCACCTAAGAATCTTATCATTTTTAATCTTCCCCCTCTGTTTATTATTGAACATAAACGCTACCGACCGCTGGTCGGTAAGTAGGGTGAAGCGTTTGCCGGCTAGGTAGTGGCGCCAGTGGTGCACTGCCTCCACGATGGCTTGGGCCTCCTTTTCCACGGAGGAGTGTCTGATCTCAGGCCCTTGGAGGGTCCTCGAGAAGAAAGCTACGGGCCGCCCCGCCTGGTTGAGGGTGGCCGCCAAGGCGAAGTCAGACGCATCACTTTCCACTTGAAATGGAGTGTTCTCGTCCACTGCCTGTAGCGTGGCCCGCTCAATATCCTGCTTAATGCTTTTGAAGGCGGCGTGGGCCTCAGCAGAGAGCGGAAAAGAGGATGCTTTCAAGAGGGGGCGGGCTTTGTCGGAGTAGTTGGGGACCCATTGGAAATAATAAGAAAATAACCCCAGGCACCTTTTCAGGGCTTTGGGAGTGTTGGGCAGGGACAGCTCCCATAAGGGGCGCAATCGGTCGGGGTCTGGTCCGATTTCCCCATTCTCCACCACGCTGCCTAGTATGCAGAGGCGCGTGGTGTTGAAAACGCACTTGTCCTCGTTGTAGGTGAGGTTGAGTTTTTGTGCGGTTTCCAGGAACCTCTCGAGGTTCGAGTCGTGATCCTGCTGATTGTGGCCGCAGATGGTGATGTTGTCGAGGTAGGGGAAGGTTGCCTGCAAGTGGTGGTCATCGACCATGCGGTTCATCTCCCTCTGAAAAACCGAGACCCCATTCGTCACCCCAAAGGGGACTCTGAGGAATTGGTAGAGGCGTCCGTTCGCCTCGAAGGCGGTGTACGGGCGGTCCTCTGGTCTGATAGGGAGCTGGTGGTACGCTGACTTGAGGTCGATGGTGGAGAACACCCGGTATTGGGCGATTTGGTTCACCATTTCTGATATGCGGGGTAGCGGGTAGGCGTCTAGTTGGGTGTACCTGTTGATCGTTTGACTATAGTCGATCACCATCCGTTTCTTCTCGCTACCCCTTACCACTACCACTTGGGCGCGCCACGGGCTGTTGCTGCGTTCAATAATGCGCTCTTTCAGGAGCCTGTCTACCTCGGTCGCGATAAACCGCCTGTCCTCCCAGCTGTACCTCCTGCTTTTGGTCGCTATTGGCCGGCAGTTAGGGGTAAGGTTCGCGAATAGCGAAGGCGGCTTTACCTTCAGGGTAGCCAGACCGCACACTGTGAGGGGCGGCTGGGACCCACCGTACTTGAGCGTGATGCTTTGGTGGTTGCACTGGAAATCCAGGCCCAAGATCACGCTCGCACATAGGTTCTTCATGATTAATACTTTAAAATGATCGTATACAGTTCCGTTAACGCCCAATTGTACCGTGCAGTAACCCAGAATGGTCGATGTCTGGGTTTTATCAGCCATGGAGATGGTACCCTGAGCAGGGACCACCTTTAGGGAGAGTTGTTGTGCCAGTTCAGGGTGGATAAAACTCTCCGTGCTTCCACTGTCAATTAAACATTTAACCCGGCACCCGTTTACCTCGATGTCCACCATTGATTTGGATAGCGGGTGCGGCCTGGTCTGGTCCACTGTGACCGATGCCACTGTAGGGCCCTGATTGATACAAGATGGCGTCCACGCTGTCTGCTCATAAGATGGCGGACCCCACGAGGTCGGGCAAGATGGCGTCCAAGATGGCCGCTCCCACGGCGCACACGCGGCGGTGGCGGGTTTTCCGGCGGTTGGTTTTCCGGCGGGGTTCCCTCTGCACACCTTCCCGAAGTGCCCCTTCTTACCGCACTTAAAGCAGGTGGTGCCTTTCGCCGGGCACAGGTTTCTGGTGTGTTTTGGCTGCCCGCAGAAGTAGCAGTTGGGTCCCTGACGCGTCGCGGCTGTCGTAGGGCTTCTGGGGGGAGAGCGGGGCCCCGCCGGTGTCGGGCTGCCGGGCGGGGAAGATGCCTTCCAAGATGGCGGCGCCCTCGGTGCACACGTGGCGGCGTGGACGGCGCGGGCTGAAGAGTAGGCGTCCGAGTTTCTCTGGGCCACATCCAGGGATCGCGCGGTGTCCGCAGCCTGTTTCAGGTCAAACCCCGTTTTTTCCAGCAGTCTTTGCTGGATGTAAGTGGAGCTGAGGCCTGTGATAAAGGCATCGCGAACAAACTCGTCAGTGTACACTGCGGCTTTTACATCTCGGCACTTGCAGTCTTTGCCAAGCATTTTCAGGGTGCTTAGGAACTCCTCCACCGATTCCCCAGGTCGCTGTGCGCGAGTAGCGAGCAGATGCCTAGCATACACCTCATTCGTAGGCTGCTGGTAGTGCGCCTTTAAGATGTCGCAGGCGGCCAGGTACGTATCGGCGTCTTGGATGAGGGGGTAAACCCGGTGGCTTACCCAATTCCGCAGAATTCCGAGTCTCATCCTCGCAGCGTCCGTAGCGTCTTTGACGGCTGCGGAATTGTCCAGGAAGAATTCCATACACTCAAACCAGTGTCCGAAGCGTGCTGATGCGTCCGGAGCATGTTGATCCAAATCCAAACGTTCGGGTTTCAGGAGTTGATCCATAGTGTTGAAAAATAAGTTAATAAAATTGATGTGCCTTAATAATTCCGAGACTCGATGTTAGCGAAACAAAACAAGGCTTTTATTAACTTAGAAAGTAACACGTAAGAGAGAGAGGTATCTTCCTTCTGGAGACTGAGGCCAGACTGAGCTAGCTTACAAAAGGGGCCAGGTATGGGCGGAGCCCTACATACAGCACATTCCAGCACATTCCAATAAACAATACAATGAGGACTGGGGGGAAGGGAAATGACACTGAAACCGACCACAGTCACAGGCAGTGATGAATGGAATATTTCATCACACCGGGACTGGCCATTTGGAATTTTAACCTGCTCAGCTGAGCAGGCAGCAAAGCCACCCACCCAAAGCCAGCGGGGTCCTTTTTTACATGTGCAGGTCGGGTCCTGATGACATCATTGAGACATGCCTGCAATTTTAACTTGGTGGCCTGAGCAGGAAGCAGCAGTGAGTTTCACGGCAGGCCAGCCTAATGGGGAAGAGGATCAGGGCCAGAAGGCACTTAAAAAAAGAGACGAGCTCCTCCAGACCCGAGAAGGAAAGCTTAGGCCTGCCCTGACACAGACTCGCCATCCCCTTCCAGGTCGCAGGTACCCACGGCACAGCCTGGCAGTAGATCCTGCCACTTACCTGGTCTCAGCAGGTGGCATCCGGGTGCCACTCGATTTTCCACAGCTTCCCAGCCAGAAGGAGTAGATGGTGGGACTTAAATGAGGCCAGAGAGTTAAAATATCCTGGGCATCATTTCTGCAACAGTGGGTAAGTTTCTAACTCACACCACTACTCACCTGCTGAAAACTGGCCTGGAGGTAAAATTGGGCCGAGTGTTTCAGACTTTGCCAAATATAACGTACTTTAACTGTGGATGAAGTAAAATGTCACTTCAGCTTCTACAGCTCCCGGCTGGTGATTTCCCGCCCTCCCTCATACAATTTTTTAGCTTAACTGGAGTGATAAGTGGGAAGAAGTGGGTCAGGGATGCGCTCGGCTACATTCCACACCTACTTTTACATTGCTTCAGTTTTCCTTCAAAAATGGCCTGCGACACCTTTGTCATATTGTACTCATATTCCGATGATGGAATTATATCATCTGGTGTATTTTCCATTGTTTGCACCATAGAAACAGTGGACACGAGGGATGCCTGCTCACCCCTGGTGTCGAGCATTGCTACCGATTAAAAGCCAATTCACGAAGGCTGCCTGGTGCACCACATTGCAGCAGGTCCCCGAAGCCCCCTTTTTCCTGGCAGACTCCCTAGAAGAGGTCAAGGACCCGGCCAAAATGATATAAATGACCCAGAGGCTAGAAAACTGCCAGGGTCAGGGACACATCTAGGCAGTGGATGGAAGTCTTACCGTACCAGAGATGCGTCCCAATTCTGCAATGGTGGAGAATCTAGCCCCCTGTGTACATCCTAAAATAAACGGGTGGGTAACACTCTGCTCGCTTGCTGTTAAATTTTTTCTCCTCCAGCAGTCCTTTCCTGGAATTGCTTTCCTGGCTTGGCAGTAGAATAGCATCTTCTCCTTGGTTGCTTTTTGGATATCCTCGAATTGTTTCCTGACCTCATGACTGATTCTTTTACTCTTGAAATTATAGTCGACTGCTGAGCTACCTCCTCTCAGAACTCCCTCTTCCTGAATATGTTCAAGGAATCCATACACATTCCAAGAATTGTGAACATTCCGGCTACAGCCTCTTACATAAACAGGTATTGCCCTCTTGAGTTTTTCTGATCTTCTCTTCTGGCAGTATTACCACACAGTGGTGTTTAGAGTCAAGGATCTGATTTCTGGCATGTTCAAATTCTTAACTATGATTATTGCTGAAGCCTTATGATTAAATGCCCAAACCTACTGCTTGGAGCAAGTGAAGAAGCAAATGCATTGAGTTATTTAGTGTTAATTGATCTGCTCTCCAGTAAAGCTTAATACCAGAAAAATGTCTAAAATAGCTTTATATTCAACTCTTTGAATATCTACCCCAAGGTGTTTGCTAAAAGGAAGGGTGGAAAATCATCTGGTGAATTTGTCTATCTCCCGCTCATGTGCCTCCCAGAAGTCAGCACCTGACATTGTCAGGGTCACATATCCACCATGTTGCCCATGGAACTGTGAATGGCAAAGAGGATCTTAATCCATTTTTAAAAATCACTTTATTTCCTACTTTATTGTTTACTTTTTGATTGGAAGATGGTAAATCACCCTATGAGATGAAGAGAAAAAAAAAGAAAGACTTGCATTTATGTAGCACCTTTCACGACCACGTCTCAAAGCACTTTACAGCCAATGAAGTACTATTTGAAGTGAAGTCACTGTTGTAATGTGGGAAACACAGCAGCCAATTTGCACACAGCAAGCTCCCACAAACAGCAATGTAATAATGACCAGATAATCTGTTTTTGTTATGTTGGTTGAGGGATAAATATTGGCCAGCACACCAGGGATAACTTCCCTGCTCTTCTTCGAAATAGTGCCATGGGATCTTTTATGTCCTCCTGAGAGAGCAGATGGGGCCTTGGTATAACATCTCATCCAAAAGATGACACCTCTGACAGTGCAGCACTCCACTGGAGTGTCAGCCTAGCTTTATGTGTTCAAGTCCCTAGAGTGGGACTTGAACCCACAACTGTCTGACTCAGAAGCAACTGTGCTATCAACTGAGCCACAGCTGACACAAAGATAGCAGCTCCAAAGAACCAAACACTTTTCTTCTTTTATATCCAGTGTTAGAATCAAGGACACACTGGGCCGTATATTCCGATCATTAGGGTGTCTATGAGCTGTGTACACACCCGTAGGGACATCGGAAATGCCGGTTTCGGGCATGCCAAGCGCATGCGCTGAAAACCGGCATTTCCGATCTATCAAGAATGCTCGTGACAAATCGGACGCCTGCCCTAGAGAAGGGACTCTGCGGGCGGATAGAGTCATAGAGTTATACAGCACAGAAAGAGGCCCTTCGGCCCATCGTGTCTGCGCCGTCCATCAATCCCTGTCCAGTCTAATCCCATTTTCCAGCATTTGGTCCATAGCCTTGTATGCAGTGGCATTTCAAGTGCTCATCCAAATGCTTCTTGAATGTTGTGAGGGTTCCTGCCTCTACCACCCTTTCAGGCAGTGAGTTCCAGATTCCAACCACCCTCTGGGTGAAAAAGTTCCTCCTCAAATCCCCTCTAAATCTCCTGCCCCTTACCCTGAATCTATGCCCCTTTGTTATTGACCCCCCTACTAAAGGGAAAAGTTCCTCTTTATCTACCCTATCTATGCCCCTCATCATTTTGTACACCTCAATCAGGTCCCCCCTCAGCCTTCTTTGCTCCAAGGAAAACAACCCCAGCCTGTTTAGTCTTTCTTCATAGCTGAGGTGCTCCATCCCAGGTAACATCCTGGTGAATCTTCTCTGCACCCTCTCCAAAGCAATCACATCCTTCCTATAGTGAGGCGACCAGAACTGCACACAGTACTCCAGCTGTGGCCTCACCAGCGTTTTGTACAGCTCCATCATAACCTCCCTGCTCTTATATTCTATGCCTCGGCTAATGAAGGCAAGTATCCCATATGCCTTTTTAACCACCTTATCTACCTGTTCCGCTGCCTTCAGGGATCTATGTACATGTACACCAAGGTCCCTCTGACCCTCTGTACTTCCTAGGGTCCTACCACTCATTGTGTATTCCCTTGCCTTATTTGTCCGTCCAAAATGCATCACCTCGCACTTTTCAGGGTTAAATTCCATTTGCCACTTTTCCGCCCATCTGACCCACCCGTTTATATCGTCCTGTAGCCTGAGGCTTTCCTCCTCGCAATTTACCACCCCACCAATTTTCGTGTCATCCGCGAACTTACTGATCATACCTTTTACATTCTCATCCAAATCATTTATGTAGATCACAAACAGCAAGGGACCCAGCACCGATCCCTGAGGTACCCCACTGGACACAGGCTTCCAGTCACAAAAGCAACCTTCGACCATCACCCTCTGCCTCCTGCCACTCAGCCAGTTTAGGATCCAACGCGCCAAGGCACCCTGGATCCCATGGGCTCTTACCTTCTTGACCAGTCTCCTATGCGGGACTTTGTCAAAAGCTTTGCTGAAGTCCATGTAAACCACATCCACAGCATTTCCCTCATCCACACACCTAGTCACCCCCTCGAAAAATTCAATCAGATTTGTCAGACATGATTTACCCTTGACAAAGCCATGCTGACTATCCGCTTTCTGGATAGTTCCGCTTTCTGGAGAACCTCCGCCCGCAGAAAACCCTTAGAAATCTTATGCCTGGGGGCCTGCTTTTACCAGGATAGGATTTGAAAAAAAGTTAAAAAAAAAAAAAAATTCACTCATTTATCATTTAAAAATATTTTTTAAAAAGGTAAGTTTATTTTTAGCCCTGTAAAAAACTTTAATTATCTTTTTCAAAAAATTAAGTTTTTGTTTAAAATATTGAATTTATTGTAATTTCAACTAATTTTAAAAATGTGATTTAAAAAAAATGTTTTTGGGGTGATCTCCATTCATATATTTGACAGGTCTATCTGTCAAGTGTATGAAGGGAGAGTCCCTTCTTTGGTTGGCTCCCCATGGCCCACGTGATCCCAGGGATCAAGGGATATGGGGAGAAAGCAGGGACAGGGTACTGAATTTGGATGATCAGCCATGATCTCATTAAATGGTGGAACAGGCTCGAGGGGCCGAATGGCCTACTCCTGTTCCTGGGATATGTGAGCCCTGCACATTTTGAGCTGGAGAGGTCCAGGAGCAGAAGTGTATGCACCTCGGGAGCCCTCGGGTAAGTCCGTAGATTTTTTCCAGATCGGAGGCCTCCGCACGCAAGAAGCCTCAGATTGGAAAATACGCGCCCCTGAATTTCACGGGAGGCGTTAGCGGCGCCGCGCCCAGGCGCTAGATGCTTTGCGCCCCAGTAGCGACCCCTCGACTTTTCAATTACAATTGTAATAATGCAGTTCGTTCTAGGTCCTTTTACAAAGATTGAAATCTGAATTTGTTTCCCTTCTAAATCACAGTTCAGATGAACTACATACTTCATTATATCTTATCTTTACATTACCCACTGTCCCTACTGTTAAAAAGATCAGACTTTATACACCTGCTTTTGTTGCAGTTCCTAATTGATAATGTTGGGAATATGATGCCCTTTCTGCACTCACTTGACATGTGCCATAAATAAATAGGACTGAGATGAGGAGGAATTTCTTCACCCAGAGAGTGATGAACCTGTGGAATTCTCTACCACACAAGGCAGTTGAGGCCAACTTATTAAATATATTCAAGAAGGAGTTAGATATATTTCTTAAGGCTAAAGGGATCAAGGGATATGGGGAGAAAGCAGGGACAGGGTACTGAATTTTGATGATCAGCCATGATCTCATTAAGTGGCGGAGCAGGCTCGAGGGGCTGAATGGCCCACTCCTGCTCCTATCTTCTATGTTTCTATGTAATAGGATGTCATATTGACACTACCTGTAAAAGAGTTTCCACTGAAAGCATTCGTGCTGAAATTGGTACATCAATGAATCAGGCCTTGGGTTCAAGGGCAGGTTTCAGTGAAAATGCCCTGAGCATCCTGACTACTCTTACTCAAACATTTCATCCACTACCAGTGTAGTCCTTCTGGTATATAAATACCTTTTTGAAATTACTGTCCTGCTGCCTTTTTACAGTGAGAAATCTGTTATTTTTCTGTAATTTAAAAAACTTTGATATCATTTTCAACACCACATTAATGACTTCAATGTTTTACAAAAAGACAATTAAGAAATTGAGATTTGAATGGCGTTGCTTGCATTATTGAAAAATTATTTTAGGGGTTATTCTATGAAATTGCGATCCCGGCGTGGAGTTACACCTAGGGGTGCATGTTGGGAATCTGAGTGTGCAGCCCCCCAAATTGTCCTTCCACAATGGAATTTTGTAAAATTAGCCCAGTAGTATTTTTGAGTGGTGTACATTGTATGGTAGTGACTCTGAACCTTTGGCTGGTTCTTTAGTTGTTTAAAGCTTCATTTATACCGTCAATTTAACATTGATGTGAAATGATTTCTGCTTCACATCAGCACGAAAAGTGTAGTATTAATCCAAAGTCAGGCCCCGACCTGACTTCAGACCATGGCAGAGTAAGATTCTCTGGATTATGTAGTCTCACACCCCTTCAGTTTGAGGGCAAAGCCAGTGCAGTATTAAACCTGGTTTGCAAAGTGTTCAGGAGATCCCAGTAAACCTGCCTGACTTTAATTTGAATGCATAGAGAAAAGATTCTCTCCTCCCTAATCGCTAAGCATTAAACTTTGTAATTTTTAGGTGATAGTTCTGATACATTTATCTAGGCATGTATTCAGCGTTTTCCTAAACAGGACAGTTATAGTTCCAGTCAGGCAAGGGCCAAGCAATGCAAACAGGCTTCTGCCTAGCTGGAACCTGAACTGCAGTTGCTGATCTCCGACCTATCTCAGCTGCAGTGTAAATGTACTCTAAGTTGTGAAATCTGTCTTCAAGTAATCTTGCTGTGTTGGGTTCTTAAAATATATCTTTAAATCATGGCTTGTTCTCTGTTGAGGTAAAGTTCAGAGGTTACTTTTTGGTTTGATGTAACTTGGATAGAATCAATATGATTTCCTGTTGGAGTAATCTAAATGTTGTTCTCACGATATGGGCTTTAGATCACCTCTACAAACTTTAACATAACATTTTTTCCAAAGCCAATTTCCATTTTCTGTCACTTTGGTCGCAAATTTAATGGAGGAGGCGGGTTGGAGTCGGGTTGCCTGGTGGGCGGGTTCCGGTCCCGCTGCCAGTTTCAACCGCTCCCTAATATAGATTTTGAGTTAAGTGGCCTCATTAAGGCTGCCGTGTGTGCTACCCGGCCCAATGAGTGGGAGCGGGACTGCTGCTCATCTCTGCTGATGTCACTCATTCAGTTGTTTTTAAAGGGCTCCATGTAGCCCGAGTTTCTCATTTGGTTTCTGCTGCTCTGGGAATCGTCCAGCTCATGATGACTACGGCAAGGGCAAAGGCTTCACCAAGATTTGCTGAAGACTCCCTCCAAGCTCTTGTGGAGGAAGTAAGAGGGCGGAGGGACACTCTGTTCCCTCCCGATGGCCGGAGGAAGCCTCCTCAGCAAACAAAGGCAGCCTGGCTGCACATTGCTAAGGAGGTCAGCGCTAGGTCAGTTTGCTCACATACCTGGGTCCAGTGCTGGAAACGCTTCAATGATCTTCTGCGCTCATCCAAAGTGAGCATCACATCACACTTACCTTCAATCTGCTTCCCTTCTCTTCTCATCACCAGCACTCTGCTTTGTCAGCCTGATCCCCCACATCCCATCTTACCCTTACTTCCCTTGCACCCTTACCTATCTATCTCTCTCTCTGTACTGAATCACTTCCCCATCCTACTATGCAGGCCTCACACTCGCTCTCACTGTTATGCAATAACAACAATTAACAACTCACAGGGAGGCAGCTTCCTCTTGGCACCTCACTCCATCTTGGTCCCCCTCTAAGCTTCTATGTTATGGATTCTTCACAGTCACTCCATCAATCTCGATGAAACTCAACTTGTGCCCCTCCTTGCAGGAAAAGATAGCCCACAATAAGAGGGAGAGAGCGAAGACAGGAGGAGGGCCACCATCACTCGCAACATTGACAAGCGCTGAGGAGGCTGCTCACGAGATAATTGGAGGTGGCGAGGAGCTGGAAGTGCGGGACGGAGAGACAGGCGCATTAGATGAAGCTGGTGACAGAATACATTTTAAACCCTCTCTTTTATATTTCATGATTGACTGAAATGGCAAATGATATTCATAGATTGACTTTTCATCATCTACACAATACGATGTGTCTGCTACCTAAATATCAGATGTCTAACTCATGCCTTTATTCTCCCACAGGACTATCGAGAGCCCCCCTCCCCACTGTCCAGGAGGAAGAGCCAGGCGACTCCTCAGAGGAACCTGCAGCCTCTGAGGGAGCAGCGTCACCAGGACTCAGTGCACCCAGCACCAGCGCAGATATGCAAACTGCGGTGGGTCGATCGCCACACAGAGTAGAGTTGTCACATGGTGTATCACAACTCGCAAGTGAGCATCAGCAGATGGTGGAGACAGCGACAGCAGTGGAGAGTCCTCATCGGAGGTCGCAGGACACTCCTAGCTCTGCTCAGCTGCATGTAGACGCTGTGCCTCTGGGGCCATCCAGAAAGAGAGCGGTGCTGGAACTCCAGGAACAAGTGCAGGAGGATCTGACAGGGTTTGCCTCCAGGGTAACTGTGAGTGTGCAGAGAATGGAGGAGTCCATCTCTCACATGAGCACTGCCTTTGTGGAGGCAATGGTGCATGAATGTGCCACCATGGAGAGGGTGGCAACCTCCATGGAGGACATAACTTGTCAGACTCAACAGTGCATGGTGACTCTTCTAAATAGATTGTCTGCTATTGAGGATAGATGGGCATCTATTGAGGAGAGATACCAGAGGTACATGGACGTCACCGTTATGAGGACTGTTAGTACAGAGATGGGTCCTCATGGCCCCACTGATGTTCAGCAAGGTGCTCTCCAGCCACTTGCTAGCAGTGAAGTGCGGGTGACCCATAGGAGGGATGTTGGTGGCCGACAACCAGGAAGTGTGGACTCCTCTCCAAGTGCTCACATGACCATGCCACTGCGGAGCCCTTGGTCAGAGCCCCAGATTCCTCACCCAACTGAGATGGCTGTCTCAGCCCCTGCACAGTCACAGGAAGAGCAGACTGTGGAGCAGCCCTCAGAGGCTCCCAAACCCAGAGGACGCCGCCAAAGGCGTCTAAACAGGCGCAGCACCAAAGTGAGCAAGGTGCCCCTACATCTGCTGAAACTACAGGAGAAGCACCACGTAGAAGCACACGTGAGAGAAAGTTAACACACAAATAGTCACAAGGGTAGTCACTTGGGTGTTTTATTGTGTGACAAAGTATCGCTTGTCATCCAGATTGTGCTTGCATTAAACAAAAGTGATGGCAAAGATTTCAAGTATTGGCCTAAGTGTGCTGAGAAATGGAAGTTGCACAGTGCGGGCTCAGGGCTACTTGCATTTGTAATGATGGTGGTGAGAGTGATAGGAAAGCACGATTTATTGGACAGATGATGTATGGCGTGTTAAGCAGCTCGTCCTGACATTCATCTCCATCTGCCAGCCACCTGTGGTTAAAGCGTAAGGCTATGCGAATCTGGCATGGATGAGTGCATCTCTTGCCTGACGGCCAGCAATGTGGTCATGTGCTGCTGGATTGGCTACATCCGGCCCCGCAAGGCATGGCTCCTCGTCCTCCTCCTCTTCTTCCGAGGATGCTCTGCGCTGAACCACTTGTTCCTCAGGCGGTGCTAAGCCACGCTGCTGTGCGATGCTGTGCAGGGCACAGCAGACGGCAATGATTCTGGACACCCTGGCTGGTGTATACTGCTGGGCTCCACCAGACCTGTCGAGACATCGGAATCGCATTTTGAGCAAGCCGATAGTTTGCTCTATGATGCTTCTGGTCGAAATGTGGCTCAGATTGTACCGCTCCTCAGCCTCATTTGATGGCCTCCTCATTGGTGTCATGAGCCACTTTTTCAGGGGATAACCCTTATCGCCAAGTAGCCATCCGGAAAGTTGGGTTGACGGATTGAAGAGCTGAGGCACACTAGACTGCCGCAGGATGAAGGAGTCATGGCAACTGCCAGGGTACTTTGCGCAAACATGCATGATGATCTTCCTGTGATTACACACCAGCTGGACGTTGAGGGAGTGGAATCCCTTGCGGTTGACAAATACAGCTGTGTTGTGATGGGGTACCCTAATGGCCACATGTGTGCAGTCTACGATGCCTTGCACCCTTGGGAAGCCTGCCATATTTGCAAAGCCAACCACATGCGCGGCTACACTTGCTTCATCCGTGGAGAAGTGGATGTAATTGTGCGACTTTGCAAAGAGGGCATCGGTAACCTGTATGATGCAGGCATCTGCAGCCGAATGGGAGATGCCGCTGATGTCTGCAGCTGATCCCTGGAAGGAGCCCAAAGCAAAGAAGTTGAGTGTGGTGGTGACTTTGACAGCCACTGGTAAGGAGTGTCCACCCGCTCCTCTGGGCTCCAGGTGTTGGTGCATCATTGCACAGATGTCAGCGACTACCTCTCGCGGAAATCTCAGCCTCCTTTGGCACTGCTGCTCACTCATATTGCAGAAGCTCATCCTCGGCCTGTAAACCCTGTGTTGGGGGCATTTCCTGTGGTGAAGTGCAGCCCTGCGCTGACGCCCTCTGCCCTGTGCATCATCAGGTGGGTGAGGAGGAGGTTGGTGCTCCTGGTGCTGCTGCTGCTGCTGTGCCTGGTTGTGGTGCTGCCGCGGCTGCTCTTCCTCCGAATCTGACGACCAGGATGAGAGGATATAAATGGTTCCCATTCCGCTGGTATATACCTCAGTCATGGAATGGAGGTTGTTTGCACTCAGCCAAAGTGGCCAGAGGGTTTTCCAAGGAGCTCACACTGCAGATGGATTTCAGCTTGAACACTCACAAGATTAGTAGAGCTGCAAAAAGTGTCCCAAATCCTCAAAGCACTAAGTTGTGGCATCTGAAACTCAGAGATGTTGCAGGACTGCTTTAAAGCTGTTCGAGCAGCTTCCAACAATTCAGGTCCTCGTTAAACCCGGCACAATGCAGCTGGTGTGCTTTTCTGACGATGGGCAACACACAGAAAAAGCTGCAAAATCGCAACAGCCAGTTAAAATAAGATTATCAAGGCAGTTAACAAACTGTTAACTGCCTTAAGTTCCTCTACCACCGCTTGGTGTCAGGTCAGATCAGGAACCGCTGACCCGACACTTGCCAAAGAAGCGTGGAGGCGGGATGGAGGTGAGTTCGCAACCCATCATCAATCTTTTAGATGTTCGCTACCCAGCCACCTCCAACCCGCCCTCTGAGCTCTGTTAAGTGGGGATTTCAATGGGATGAAAATCGGGCGAGTTCTACAATGGGCGGGCGATCCAATCCACCAGATTACCATCCAGGGGGTGAAAGTCAAAATTGAACCCATTGTATTTTGAAGCATATTCTATTACAACATGGAACGTTACACCATCGAGGTTCTACCATTACAGGTTTTATGTATTAAAACATAATAATAGAAAATTATCTACTTAAATGATAATGGAAAACAATTTTGTTAACTGAAATTTGATTTGGTCTGTTAAAGGTGAAGCAAGAATTTAAAACAGCATTGTTGGACAAAGGAGAAATATACAGGGCTATGGGGAAAGAGCAGGGAAGAGCAATAATTGGATTGCTCTTCAAAGAACCAGCACAGACACGATGGGACAAATAGCCTCCTTCTGTGCTGTATGATTCCATGTTGTCTTCTCTTGCAGTTTTAGAAACATAGAAGAAAGGAGCAGGAGTAGGCCATTCGGCCCTTCGAGCCTGCTCTGCCATTCAATGAGATCATGGCTGATCATTCAAATTCAGTACCCTGTCCCTGCCTTCTCCCCATATCCCTTGATCCCTTTAGCCTTAAGAAATATATCCAACTCTTTCTTGAATATATTTAATGAACTGGCCTCCACCGCCCTCTGTGGCAGAGAATTCCACAGGTTCACCACCCTCTGGGTGAAGAAATTCCTCCTCATTTCTGTCCTAAATGTCCTACCCCTTACCCTTAGACTATGACCCCTGGTTCTGGACTCCCCGACCATCGGGAACATCCTTCCAGCATCTAGTCTTTCTAGGCCTGACAGAATTTTATAGGTTTCAATGAGATCCCCTCTCAATCTTCTAAACTCCAGTGAGTATAAGACCAATCGACACAATCTCTCCTCATACGTCATTCCTGCCATCCCAGGTATCAGCCTGGTGAATCTTCGCTGCACTCCTTCCATGGCAAGAACGTCCTTCCTCAGATAAGGCGACCAAAACTGCACACAATACTCAAGGTGCGGTTTCACCAAGGCCCTGTACAACTGTAGCAAGACATCCTTGTTCCTGTACTCGAACCCTCTTGCTACGAAGGCCAACATACCATTTGCCTTCTTAACCGCCTGCTGCACCTGCATGCTTACCTTCAGCGACTTTTTGCACTTCCCCTTCTCCCAATCTATTGCCATTCAAATAATAATGTGCCTTCCTGTTTTTGCCACCAAAGTGGATAACCTCACATTTATCCACATTATAGTGCATTTGCCATGTTTCTGCCAAATCACCTAACCTGTCGAAATCGTACTGGAGTTTCATGACATTCTCCTCGCAGCATACCCTCCCACCCAGCTTTGTGTCATCTGCAAATTTGGAGATATTACATCCAATTCCCTCGTCCAGATCATTAATATATATTGTGAACAGCTGGGGTCCTCGGACCGATCCTTGCGGTACCCCACTGGTCACTGCCTGCCACTTGGAAAACGACCCGTTTATTCCAACTCTTTGCATTCTGTCCGCCAGCCAGTTCTCTATCCAAGTCAATACCTTGCCCCCAATCCCATGTGCCTTAATTTTGCACGCTAATCTCTTATGCGGGACCTTATCGAAAGCCTTCTGAAAGTCCAAATACACCACATCCACTGGTTCTCCCTTATCTATTTTACCAGTGTAAGAAGTCACACGACACCAGGTTATAGTCCAACAGCTTTATTTGAAATCACAAGCTTTCGGAGCGCTGCTCCTTCTTCAGGTGAAGTGGAGAAATGCATAAAGACACAGCTTATATAGTCAGAGAATCATGTCAGATGTTTACAGGTAACCTTGCCAACTGCCATTTATCACACCTCGGCAGAGAGATAATCACAGCAGTCAAAGGTGTGAATGGTGTCCAAACAGGTCAGTCAGGGAAACATTACATCAAAGAACAATGAGGTGGGGTCACAGGGGTCAAATATTGCAGATGCTGGGGTCTGTATGAAAAACAAAAAAACAGACAAAAAACATTTTTTTTGGCTGGAAATCACAGCAGGTCCGGCCGCATCTGTGTAGAGAGAACAAGCCAATGTCGACTCGAGTCTGGATGACCCTGCATCAGGTGGGGTTACATGTAGCGTGACATGAACCCAAGATCTCGGTTAAGGCCGTCCTCATGGGTGCGGAACTTGGCTATCAGTTTCTGCTCGACGATTTTGCATTGTCGTGTGTCTCGAAGGCCACCTTGGAGAATGCTTACCCGAAGATCGGAGGCTGAATGTCCTTGACTGCTGAAGTGTTCCCCGACTGGGAGGGAACACTCCTGCCTGGTGATTGTTGCACAGTGTCCATTCATCCGTTGTCGCAGTGTCTGCATGGTCTCGCCGATGTACTATGCTCCGGGGCATCCTTTCCTGCAACGTATGAGGTAGACAACGTTGGCCGAGTCACATGAGTATGTACCATGTACCTGGTGGGTGGTGTCCTCACGTGTGATGATGGTATCTGTGTTGATGATCTGGCATGTCTTGCAGAGGTTGCTGTGGCAGGGTTGTGTGGTGTCGTGGTCGCTGCTCTCCTGAAAGCTGGGTAATTTGCTGCGAACGATGGTCTGTTTGAGGTTAGGCGGCTGTTTGAAAGCGAGTAGTGGAGGCGTGGGGATGGCCTTAGCGAGGTGTTCGTCGTCATCGATGACATGTTGAAGGCTGCGAAGAACATGGCGTAGTTTCTCCGCTCCGGGGAAGTACTGGACGACGAAGGGTACTCTTGGTTGTGTCCCGTGTTTGTCTTCTGAGGAGGTCTATGCGATTTTTCGCTGTGGCCCGTCGGAACTGTCGATCGACGAGTCGAGCGTCATATCCCGTTCTTACAAGGGCGTCTTTCAGTGTCTGTAGGTGTCCATCGCGTTCCTCCTCGTCTGAGCAGATCCTGTGTATTCGCAGGGCTTGTCCATAGGGGATGGCTTCTTTAACGTGGTTAGGGTGGAAGCTGGAGAAGTGAAGCATCGTGAGGTTGTCCGTGGGCTTGCGGTAGAGTGAAGTGCTGAGGTGTCCGTCTTTGATGGAGATTCGTGTGTCCAGGAATGAGACTCTCATCTTCGACAACCAGTTCTTTACCCAAACACACGGAACAGCCACGGGGACCAAATTCGCACCCCAATACGCAAACATCTTCATGCACAAGTTCGAGCAAGACTTTTTCGCTGCACAGGATCTCCAACCAATGCTATACACCAGATACATCGACGACATTTTCTTCCTATGGACCCACGGCGAAGAATCACTGAAAAGACTACACGATAACATCAACAAGTTCCATCCCACCATCAAACTCACCATGGACTACTCCTCAGAATCAGTCTCATTCCTGGACACACGAATCTCCATCAAAGACGGACACCTCAGCACTTCACTCTACCGCAAGCCCACGGACAACCTCACGATGCTTCACTTCTCCAGCTTCCACACTTACCACGTTAAAGAAGCCATCCCCTATGGACAAGCCCTGCGAATACACAGGATCTGCTCAGACGAGGAGGAACGCGATGGACACCTACAGACACTGAAAGACGCCCTTGTAAGAACGGGATATGACGCTCGACTCGTCGATCGACAGTTCCGACGGGCCACAGCGAAAAATCGCATAGACCTCCTCAGAAGACAAACATGGGACACAACCAACAGAGTACCCTTCGTCGTCCAGTACTTCCCCGGAGCGGAGAAACTACGCCATGTTCTTCGCAGCCTTCAACATGTCATCGATGACGATGAACACCTCGCTAAGGCCATCCCCACGCCTCCACTACTCGCTTTCAAACAGCCGCCTAACCTCAAACAGACCATCGTTCGCAGCAAATTACCCAGCTTTCAGGAGAACAGCGACCACGACACCACACAACCCTGCCACAGCAACCTCTGCAAGACATGCCAGATCATCAACACAGATACCATCATCACACGTGAGGACACCACCCACCAGGTACATGGTACATACTCATGTGACTCGGCCAACGTTGTCTACCTCATACGTTGCAGGAAAGGATGCCCCGGAGCATGGTACATCGGCGAGACCGTGCAGACACTGCGACAACGGATGAATGGACACCGCACAACAATCACCAGGCAGGAGAGTTCCCTCCCAGTCGGGGAACACTTCAGCAGTCAAGGACATTCAGCCTCCGATCTTCGGGTAAGCATTCTCCAAGGTGGCCTTCGAGACACACGACAACGCAAAATCGTCGAGCAGAAACTGATAGCCAAGTTCCGCACCCATGAGGACGGCCTTAACCGAGATCTTGGGTTCATGTCACGCTACATGTAACCCCACCTGATGCAGGGTCATCCAGACTCGAGTCGACATTGGCTTGTTCTCTCTACACAGATGCGGCCGGACCTGCTGTGATTTCCAGCCAAAAAAAATGTTTTTTGTCTGTTTTTTTGTTTTTCATACAGACCCCAGCATCTGCAATATTTGACCCCTTGTGACCCCACCTCATTGTTCTTTGATGTAATGTTTCCCTGACTGACCTGTTTGGACACCATTCACACCTTTGACTGCTGTGATTATCTCTCTGCCGAGGTGTGATAAATGGCAGTTGGAAAGGTTACCTGTAAACATCTGACATGATTCTCTGACTATATAAGCTGTGTCTTTATGCATTTCTCCACTTCACCTGAAGAAGGAGCAGCGCTCCGAAAGCTTGTGATTTCAAATAAAGCTGTTGGACTATAACCTGGTGTCGTGTGACTTCTTACATTTGTCCACCCCAGTCCAACTCCGGCATCTCCACACCATGGCTATTTTACCAGTTACATCCTCAAAAAATTCCAGTAGATTAGTCAAGCATGATTTACCTTTTGTAAATCCATGTTGACTTTGTCCGATCCTGTCACTGCTTTCCAAGTGCTCTGCTATTACATCTTTTATAATAGACTCTAGCATTTTCCCCACTACCGATGTCAGGCTTACCGGTCTATAATTCCCTGCTTTTTCTCTGCCACCTTTTTTGAACAGTGGGGTAACATTAGCTACCTTCCAATCCATGGGTACTGTTCCAGAGTCTATCGAGTTCTGGAAGATGACCAGCAATGCATCTACTATTTCTAGGGCCACTTCCTTAAGTACACTGGGATGTAGATTATCAGGCCCTGGGGATTTATCGGCCTTCAGTCCCATCAATTTTCCTAACACCATTTCCCTACAAATACTGATTTCTTTCAGTTCCACCCTTTCATCAGACCCTATGTTCCCCGGTATTTCTGGGAGATCATTTGTGTCCTCCTTTGTGAAGACAGAACCAAAATATGTATTTAGTTGGTCTGCCATTTCTTTGTTCCCCATTATAAATTCCCCCGATTCTGACTGCAAGGGACCTACGCTTGACTTCACCAATCTTTTTCTCTTCACATATCTATAAAAGCTTTTACAGTCAGTTTTTATGTTCCCTGCAGGCTTACTCTCATATTCTATTTTCCCTTTCTTAATTAATCCCTTTGTCCTCCTTTGTTGAATCCTGAACTGCTCCCAATCCTCAGGATTATTGCTTTTTCTGGCCAATTTGTATGTCCTCTCCTTGGATTTTATGCTATCCCTAATTTCCCTTGTTACCCACGGTTGAGTCACCTTTTTTGTTTTATTTTTATGCCAAACTGGGATGAACAACTTCTGTCTTCGGTCTTTGAATGTTTGCCATTGCCTATTCACCGTCAACCCTTTGAGTGCCATTCCCCAATCAATCCTACCCAACTCGCTCCTTAGACCATCGTAGTTTCCTTTATTTAAATTGACGACCCTTGTTTCTGAGTCAACTACTTCATTCTCCATCTTAATGAAGATTTCGATCATATTATGATCGCTCTGACCCAAGGGGCCTCATACAACAAGATTGCTAATTAATCCTTTCTCGTTACATAATACCCAGTCTAAGATGACCTGCTCTCTGGTTGGTTCCTCGACATATTGGTCCAGGAAACCATCCCGTAAACACTCTAAGAATTCCTCCTCCACAGTATTGTTACCAATTTGGTTAGCCCAATCTATATGTAGATTAAAGTCACCCATGATGACTGCTGTGCCCTTATTGCACGCTTCTTTAATTTCCCTTTTACTGCCATCCCCAACCTCCGCCTTACTGTTGGGAGGTCTATATACCACTCCCACTAATGTTTTTTTCCCCTTAGTATTTCTCAATTCTACCCATACAGATTCCACATCATCAGAGCTAATATCCTTCATTACAATTGTGTTAATCCCTTCTTTAACCAGTAATGCTTCCCCACCTCCCTTTCCTTTTTGCCTATCTTTCCTGAATATCGAGTACCCCTGGATGTTGAGTTCCCAGTCTTGGCCATCCTTGAGCCACGTTTCCGTAATCCCAACCAAATCATATTTGTTTACCTGTATTTGCGCAGCCAATTCATCCACCTTATTACAAATGCTCCTCGCATTAAGACACAAAGCCTTCAGGCTTGTTTTTTTAACGCTCTTAGACCTATTAGAATTATTATTTACTGTGGCCATGTTTGATTTAAACTGTTGATTTCTCTGGCTGCCACTTTTGTTTTTCTCCTTCCTATCTTTTGCTTTTATCCTTGTTTCCCTTTCCTCTGTCTCCCTGCTCAGGTTCCCAACCCCCTTCCATTTTAGTTTAAACCCTCCCCCACAGCACTAGCAAACAACCCCCCTAGGACATCGGTTCCAGCCCTGCCCAGGTGCAGACCGTCCGGTTTGAACTGGTCCCACCTCCCCCAAAACCGGTTCCAATGTCCCAGGAACTTGAATCCCTCCCTCTGGCACCATTCCTCTAGCCACGTATTCATCTGAAGTATCCTTCTATTTCTACTCTGACTAGCACGTGGCACTGGTAGCAATCCTGAGATTAATACCTTTGAGGTCCTGTTTTTTAATTTACCTCCTAACTCCCTATATTCCGCTTTTAGGACCTCATCCCGCTTTTTACCTACATCGTTGGTGCCTATATGCACCACGACAACTGGCTGTTCACCTTCCCCTTCCAAGATGTTCTGCAGCCGCTCGGAGACATCCTTGACCCTTGCACCAGGGAGGCAACACACCATCCTGGAGTCTCGTTTGCGGCCGCAGAAATGCCTATCTATTCCCCTTACAATTGAATCCCCTATTACTATAGCTCTACCACTCTTTTTCCTCCCATTCTGTGCAGCAGAGCCACCCCTGGTGCCAGGAAGTTGGCTGCTGCTGCCTTCCTCTGATAAGTCATCCCCCCCAACAGCACTCAAGGTGGTGTATCTGTTGTAGAGGGGGATGGCCACAGGGGATCCCTGCACTACCTGCCTGCACCTAGTACTCTGCCTGTTGGTCACCCGTTCCCTTTCTTCCTGTCCAACCCCTACCTGTGGTGTGTCCAACTCCCTAAACGTGCTATTCACGATGTCGCGAGCATAGTGAATGCTCCAGCATGCATCCAATCGCAGCTCCAGCGCCGCAATGCGGTCTGTCAGTAGCTGCAGCTGGGTGCACTTCCTGCACACGTAGTTGTCAGGGACACAGGAAGTGTCCCTGAGTTCCCACATATCGCAGGAGGAGCAGATCACGGGGCCGGGCGGTCCTGCCATGACTTACCCTTTAATTAATTGAGTTTAAATTAAATCAATCAATCCCACTAATTACACTACAGTTAAATAATTTTACCAACAGTCCCTGCTACACGAGAGAGACCTTAGAAACTATAAACCAGAGTTAAAGTTTAAAAAAGAGAGAAATACTCACCAACCAATCACTTACCTGCTTCCTGCTGACGTCACACTTTGATTACTTTTTACCTCTCTCCCCTGCTGCTGAATTGGTCGGGCCTCACTCCTCGCTGCCGGTTTTAAGCTCTGCCACCGATGCTGCTCTCTCCCAGGTCCAGGTCCAGGCTCTGTGGTCGGGCCTCGCTCCTCGCTGCCGGTTTTAAGCTCTGCCGCCGATGCTGCTCTCTCCCAGGTCCAGGTCCAGGCTCTGTGGTCGGGCCTCGCTCCTCGCTGCTGGTTTTAAGCTCTGCCGCCGATGCTGCTCTCTCCCAGGTCCAGGTCCAGGCTCTGTGGTCGGGCCTCGCTCCTCGCTGCTGGTTTTAAGCTCTGCCGCCGATGCTGCTCTCTCCCAGGTCCAGGCTCTGTGGTCGGGCCTCGCTCCTCGCTACCGGTTTTAAGCTCTGCTGCCGATGCTGCTCTCTCCCAGGTCCAGGTCCAGGCTCTGTGGTCGGGCCTCACTCCTCGCTGCCGGTTTTAAGCTCTGCCACCGATGCTGCTCTCTCCCAGGTCCAGGTCCAGGCTCTGTGGTCGGGCCTCGCTCCTCGCTGCCGGTTTTAAGCTCTGCCGCCGATGCTGCTCTCTCCCAGGTCCAGACTCTGTGGTCGGGCCTCGCTCCTCGCTACCGGTTTTAAGCTCTGCTGCCGATGCTGCTCTCTCCCAGGTCCAGGTCCAGGCTCTGTGGTCGGGCCTCGCTCCTCGCTGCCGGTTTCAAGCTCTGCCGCCGATGCTGCTCTCTCCCTGGTAAGAAACTTTACTAAAATGGATACTAAACCAAAGCTGCCATTTTCCAGTCAAGATAACAAACTGTGCTGCAGCTAATTCTGTCTGTTAAAGCATAATTTCTTCCTGCCCATCCCCTGAAAAAGTCTAGCATGGTATGTTGAAGCTAGAGTAGATAGCTAGAATGCAGGTTTTTGTAGGTACAGGGCACAATTTCGAAATTTGCAGATGACACAAAACTTGGAAGTGTAGTAAACAGTGAGGTCTTCAAGAGGACATAGACAGGCTGGTGGAATGGGCGGACGCATGGCAGGTGAAATTCAATGCAGAAAAGTGTGAGGAAATCAGGTTTGACAAATTTGCTGGAATTCTTTGAGGATGTAACAAGCAGGGTGGATAAAGGGGAACCAGTAGATGTCGTGTATTTGGATTTCCAGAAGGCATTCGATAAGGTGCCACATAAAAGGTTACTGCATAAGATAAGAGCTCACGGGGTTGGGAGTAATACATTAGCATGGGTAGAGGATTGGCTAACTAACAGAAAACAGAGAGTCGGGATAAATGGGTCATTTTCAGGTTGGCAAACTGTAATGAGTGGGGTGCCTCAGGGATCAGTGCTGGGGCCTCAACTATTTACAATCTATATTAATGACTCGGATGAAGGGACTGAGTGTAATGTAACCAAATTTGCTGATGATACAAAGATAGGTGGGAAAGCAAATTGTGTGGAGGATGCAAAGAACCTCCAAAGGGATATAGATAGGCTAAGTGAGTGGGCAAAAATCTGGCAGATGGAGTTTAATGTGGGAAAATGCGAGGTTATCCACTTTGGTAGGAAAAATAAAAAAGCAAATTATTATTTAAATGGGGAGAGATTACAAAATGTTGAGGTACAGCAGGATCTGGGGGCCCTTGTACATGAATCACAAAAAGTTAGCATGCAGGTACGGCAAGTAATTAGGAAGGCAAATGGAATGTTGGCCTTTATTGCAAAGGGAATGGAGTATAAAAGTAGGGAAGTCCTGTTACAACTTTACAGGGCATTGGTGAGACCACACCTGGAGTACTGTGTACAGTTTTGGTCTCCTTATTTAAGGAAGGATATATTTGCATTGGAGGCAGTTCAGAGAAGGTTCACGAGGTTGATTGCCGAGATGAAGGGGTTGTCTTATGAAGAAAGGTTGAGCAGGTTGGGCCTATACTCATTGAAGTTTAAAAGAATGAGAGGGGATCTTATTGAAACATATAAGATTCTGAAGGGGCTTGACAGGGTAGATGCAGAGAGGATGTTTCCCCTCGTGGGGGAATCTAGAACTAGGGGGCATAATTTCAGAATAAGGGGGCACCCTTTTAAATCGGAAATGAGGAGGAATTTCTTCTCTCAGAGGGTCGTGAATCTTTGGAATTCTCTTCCCCAGAAAGCTGTGGAGGCTGGGTCATTGAATATTTAAGGTGGAGATAGACAGATTTTTGAAAGGTAAGGGGATCAAGTGTTATGGGGAACAGGCAGGGAAGTGGAGTTGAGGCCAAGATCAGATCAGCTATGATCTTATTGAATGGCGGAGCAGGCTCGAGGGGCCAAATGACCTACTCCTGCTCCTACGTCTTATGTTCTTATACATTTGGTAGGAAGAATGAGCAGAGACAATACAAGTTAAATGTTACAATTTTAAAGGGGGCGCAAGAACAGAGAGACCTGTGTACACATTGTTGAAGGTGGCAGGACAGGCTAACAAAGCTGTTAATAAAGCATGTGGGATCCCGGGCTTTATGAATAGAGGCATAGGCCTAGAAATTCGGTGGGCTGCGCCACCAGTTAGTGCCTAAAGAGGGCACTCAGTGGCTTTAGCGCCACTGGCCACGCCTCCCGCGATATTTAGCTGGGGCGCTAATGGCGGCGTTAGCCTGTTGTGCTGCGCCGCCACTGATGACGTCATTGGTGTGCGCAGCACCCCGCTACCACCCTGATCACGATATTTGGTAGCGCCGTTCGCAAATCGCGCCCGGTTCACGGGGCCTACCTGTGGCGGGAGTGGCGCAAATTAAGGTGGATGTTTGGGGCGGCCATTTTTTTCGGCGGCCGCCTGCCGGCACCTCCATCCCCGGCCTCCTGATCTCCCCCCGCGGCAGTGCCGGCTGTTTTCCGAGAGCCCGGCACTTCTTCTCGGTGCCGGGCTCTTTTGCCGGCACTCGCGATCTCCGATCGCACTGGTGCAGGCCCCTCCCCCTTAAGAATGGGAGGAAGGCCTGCAGTACCGCAGCGCGCCGTGCCACAGCGTGTGGCGCTGCGGCATGTTGCGCTGCGATATTCAGTTTCAGCGCCCTAAGAGGGACGCGGAGCGCCTCGAGCCTCGCCCCGTGTCCCTCTTGGGGCGCGCAAGCTGAATTTCCGGCGGTCGCAACTGCTCTGATCGCAGCGGTAATTCCGGCGCCCAGGCGAGCTAGGCGCCCCGTTTGCGGCTCCACCGAGTTTCTCCCCCATAGAGTACAAAAGCCGGGAAGTTATGCTAAACTTATATAAAACACTAGTTCAGCCCCAGCTGGAGTATTGTGTCCAATTCTGGGCACCAGACTTTAGGAAGGACATGAACGCTTTCGAGAGGGTACAGAAGAGATTTACTAGAATGGTTCCAGGGATGAGGGATTATAATTACGTGGATAGACTGGAGAAGCTGGGGTTGTTCTCCTTAGAGCAGAGAAGGCTAAGAGGAGATTTGATAGAAGTGTTTAAAATCATGAAGGGTTTAGATAGAGTAAATAAAGAGAAACTGTTTCCAATGGCTGAAGGGTCGATAACCAGAGGGCACAGATTTAAGGTGATTGGCAAAAGTTATGCAACGAGTGGTTAGGATTTGGAATGCACTGCCTGATAGGGTGGTGGATACAGATTCAATAGCAGTCTTCAAAAGGGAATTGGATAAATATTTGAAGGAGAAAAAAATTGCAGGGATATGGGGAAAGAGCGGGGGAGTGGGACTAACTGGATTGCTCTTCGAAAGTGCCAGCGCAGACACGATGGGCCAAATGATGACCTCCTGTGCTGTACTATTCTATGGTTCTATGATTTTAAAGTGGGTTAATATGTGTCCTGGGCAAGGGTTTTCAGCATATATGAGGCAACTTAGAAAAGTGTGCATGATGACAGGAAGAAGCAGCAAGTGTGGACAAAAAAGAGAAGTAGTTGGGAGGGCGGTAGCAGGTCTTGTGGGTGTGTGTGCGCAAGCAGAACAGAGGTGTAGTGAGGAGGTGTAGTGAAGTGTTCCCTGCCTACTTGAGAGCCATGAGAATTGGGGAAGGGAAGGATTGATAGTGCAGAGTGAATGAGAGATATGAAGTGGAACCTTATCTCGGCAGTCCTGCAGTCAAGTCCTGGGGACAATGCTGGTGGCATTGACATTTCCTGCCACCGCTCTCCATGTCTGTTGACTGATTTGTTTTGCCACCTGACAGCCATCAGAGAGGAAGAAGAGAACCTTTTTCCTGCTGCTCATCTGGTCATTCAGCAACTCCACTGCTACATCAGAGGATGTGGGGGCCCGGTTTGAAGTCATTTTGGCTGCTGCTGCTGTACAATCTCACCAGTTGCTTCCCCTACAGTAAGAAGCATCACCCCTTTAAGGAGATGTTGCAGGCTTTTAAATAGCAGCCACCCTGCTGGATTTCCCGCCTTCCTAATTGATGAGTTACATATAGGGAGCAGGTTTTGCTGCAGCAGATTATTGAATCAATGTAAATTAGGCCCAGCCACGGAAATGGTATGGGCCCCAAAGAGATTCTTTTAGACAGGAGCAGCACACACTTCACCCATTGTCCACCTGATATGGACTCCATATGAAAATTGCCTCCAGAGAATATACTTTCTAACACTATGAGAGTGTGGGAGAGAGAAAAAGACAGAGAGAATGACACAAATAGAGGGAATAGCAGACAGACTGTTTCTTTCCTCATTCTAATTTGATTTATTACAAAAAATGAATTAAATTTTGAAAGCAAACAAAGCCCCTTTGAGGGAAACAGGCAAGAAGGGAGGGCATGAGGGAGAGCGACACTGCTTGAGGGTGAGGGGCCATTGACCTCTCACCACCACCCTTTGGCAGAGAGAGTAGCGGCAGGGGTGGGGGGGTGGGGCTGGTGATGCGGGGTGGTGAGGGTGGATGGAGGGTTAAGGCTAAGGTGAGTGACATGGAGTAAGCAGAAGTGGAGGTTACAGGAGTGGAGTGGGTAGTTCAACGGGGAAAAGGTAGGGGTAATGATGGGGGAAGGTAAAGAGGTAAAGGACAAATTAATAATAAAGGGATAGAAGGAAGCTTGAGTGATTGGGGAGGGAATGGGAAGGGAGCTGCAGAGGGTCACATTTTATGCAAAGCCCACGCCCCCAATGCAGCCTGCAGCCATCGGTGGCTCTTTTCCCTGCCACACCATGCTATACCTCCCACCACCTCCCACCTGCAGGGAAAAAGAAGAGTAAAATATAGAGAGAGAAACTGAAGAGGACAGAAAGAGAAGTAAAAACAAAAGTTATGGGGCAGAAAGCTGCCGAGAAAAGAAAGAAAGAAAGAGACAAGCAGATGATAGAGATAAACAGCAACATGAAGCTATCAGAGACAGGTAACAGAGTGACCATATTCTTTGACCTACTATGAGCAATGCCACAGGAGCTCCACTAGTATCTTAGTCTACGCACCCTGGTCCAATTATCCCCACCCTCTAACCTTGCTTCACTCAGAGAATGAACTTAATCTTGACACCCCATGTGCAACAGCATAGAAGATCGACTGATAATATATTAAATTTGATATGTGTGTCATCCACTCCATTTGGCTATCACTATTCCTGTCATGCCTCTAGGTGACACCTCAATAGGATTTTCCATTATTAGGTGAAAAGCTATTAGCTATCATAGGCTCCCAGTAATACTATCAGTTGCACTCTATCTCTAGATGGAGCTTCAAAAGCTCTAGTTCCTCTTACCTAAAGTGCCATTATTCAGACAGGTTCAACAGCTTCACAACCAAAGAACACCACCAACCTTACAGTCTCTCGACCTGCAAATCCCATTGAGGTAATTTTCCTCAAAAACAGATTCTGTTTCCTCTATACAGTTGATTTGTTTCACTTTCTTTGCAGTATTTTTACAAATAATGTTTTTCAAAATCAGATCTCCAGCCCTGAAACATGCCCTACCTGTCATGTCTTCCATCTCAACCATCATACTCGCAGAACCTTGCCTATTACCCGTTCCTCCCATCATTTTGAACTTCCATTCCCTATTTGTTCCACCTATTGGCCCAGTAATTCCGGTCCCAACGCGTGAGTATGGATGGGGTACTCACGCGTGGGCCCGTTGGAAGTGCCGGATTTCAGCATGCACAGCGCATGCGCGGAAAACCAGCATTTCCTCTCCTCTGAACCAAGGGGTTAAGAGGCGGTTCCCGTGCGACGTTTCAGGCAGCGCGTACGCGTTGAACTTCGTTTTTTTTGACAGGTTTGTCCGTGCGTGAAGGCCTCCACTTTTTACGAATGTAAAAAGCAGACGTAAGGACTTAGTTTTAAAAGGTAAGTGGTTTAATAATTAAAGTTAGAAATTTTTTTCCACAGGTTTATTATTTTTAAAGAATTTACAGTAAGGTAAGTGTATTTTTGGACCCGATTTCTGGGGAAAAAAATTTTGGCAGAAATTTGAATAATTGTTTAAAATAGTTTTTTAAAGTTATTAATAGTTAATTTAATTATTGGAATGTTTTTCTTAACTTTTATTTAAAGTTTAAGTAGTGTTTTGGGCGCCCGGAGTTTTCATGAGTTTGACAGGTCTTATGTCTAACTCATGAATGGACTTCTGTAAACTCCCATTGGTTGCCCAGTGCTCACGTGATCCCAGCCGGCTCATCGCACTAAGTACGCCGCTGGATCACGCACGCACAGCGCGCTAGGAGCTGAACTGGGCCACAGACCGGAAATCCACGCAGGCCCAGTCTTCAAATGTCAGCGCGATATGTAAGTGTAGGTCGGGGGCTTGCACCCGCGGGAAGCCCCCGACCCGAATTTCTGGGCCAATATCTTTCATTATTTGCATTCTTTTATACTGTTCCTCATTACTAGTAAATTCACATTTTTGAGATTATGAGGCAACAGGGCAGTGCCATGTGTTAATAACAGTACAATACTACCAGACAGCAGACAAAGCAGTAGACAGAAGCACCATCAACCACTTCTTCAGGACATCAGCTACATGTGTGTAACCGACTGTATCCTCCTACTCACAATGGGCAACATCATAGGGGATCGACTAGTAACAGTGAACATCATTTATTATTTAGGAGAAAACAATGTTTACAAATTTAAAAATTCTCTGCAAAACTCAATTTGTCAATTATTCCAAAGTGTTATTTAAAATTAAGGGTCCTAATGTGAAACAACCATCACCTGGTACTTATTTTAAATAGAAGTTATAAACCATGTATTTCATAGCTTCTGGATAAAATTATTCCATTTTGCTTTCCTTTTGTAAATTATTCACTTTCTGTTGAATTCCAATTTCACTGCATGATTTACTCATCTCATTTGTTTGTGTCTAATTGCATCTAGCATGTCCTAATTAATTTCCTTTTCTTATATGAGAATTTACAGCTCTTATTTCTTCCCAAAACAACATGCTGATGCAATGACAAGGCCAAGGCTTCTACTCCTGATGAGGGCATTCTTTCTCCTGGATGTATTGTGAAAGAAAGTGTAAAGTAGGTCTTTGGAAATGCCACCCAAACACTCACATACCATGTGTGTAACCGTGCAAACACAAATGCATCTTGTAAAGGAAAGAAAGGGAGATTTTACTGTCTTTGCACTGCTTGGCTGAAATGCTAAAATAAAAATCACTCTCTTGCCTTCACTTCTGATCCTGTCCTCACTCAACGGTGGTACACAAGCATTCTCCAGCAGGAGTCGCTGGATAGGGATCAGGAGCAGGAGTCCCAACTAATTTCACCTTTCTCTAATCCAGGGGCACAGAGTCCAACTGTAGCACCCAAACTGATGCCCTGGCTGAGATCAGCTAACTTGGGACAGACCAGGGATCATACCCAGAACTTCTTGGTGTGTATGACTCACTTCCACATAGGGCAGTGTATTTACTAACTAAACCATCAGGAAGGTTCTCTTTATTACTTTTAGATGATCCTCATGTAGTATATTAATATCACTGATAAAGCAGATTTTACAATGAGTGATTCCCAGAGGATAGGTCAAGGTGACTTCTATCACGTACTTCGTCACAGGTCTCAAAGCAATTGATGAGTCTTCCTTTTGAACATGTAGTTAAATGATGACTTCACTCAAGAACTAGAGGCAGCCTATGGTTTAGTGGTAGCGTTCCTACCTCTCAGTCAGAAGGTGCAAACATAGAAACATAGAAATATAGAAGATAGGAGCAGGAGTAGGCCATTCGGCCCCTCGAGCCTGCTCCGCCATTCAATGAGATCATGGCTGATCATCCAAATTCAGTACCCTGTCCCTGCCTTCTCCCCATATCCCTTGATCCCTTTAGCCTTAAGAAATATATCCAACTCCTTCTTGAATATATTTAATGAATTGGCCTCCACTGCCTTCTGTGGCAGAGAATTCCACAGGTTCACCACTCTCTGGGTGAAGAAATTCCTCCTCATCTCAGTCCTAAATGGCTTACCCCTTATCCTTAGACTATGACCCCTAGTTCTGGACCCCCCGGCTATCGGGAACATCCTTCCTGCATCTAGTCTGTCCAGGCCTGACAGAATTTTATCGGTTTCGATGAGATCCCCTCTCAATCTTCTAAACTCCAGTGAGTACAAGCCCAATCGACCCAATCTCTCCTCATACGTCATTCCTGCCATCCCAGGTATCAGCCTGGTGAATCTTCGCTGCACTCCTTCCATGGCAAGAACATCCTTCCTCAGATAAGGCGACCAAAACTGCACACAATACTCAAGATGTGGTCTCACCAAGGCCCTGTACAACTGCAGCAAGACATCCTTGTTCCTGTACTCGAACCCCCTTGCTACGAAGGCCAACATACCATTTGCCTTCTTAACCGCCTGCTGCACCTGCATGCTTACTTTCAGCGACTGGTGCACAAGAACACCCAGGTCTCTTTGCACTTCCCCTTCTCCCAATCTATTACCATTCAAATAATAACCTGCCTTCCTGTTTTTGCCACCAAAGTGGATAACCTCGCATTTATCCACATTATACTGCATTTGCCATGTTTCTGCCCAATCACCCAACCTTCCAAATCGTACCGGAGTTTCACGACATCCTCCTCACAGCATACCCTCCCTCCCAGCTTTGTGTCGTCTGCAAATTTGGAGATACTACATCCAATTCCCTCGTCGAGATCATTAATATATATTGTGAACAGCTGGGGTCCTAGGACCGATCCTTGCGGTACCCCACTAGTCACTGCCTGCCACTCGGAAAACGACCCGTTTATTCCAACTCTTTGCTTTCTATCTGCCAACCAGTTCTCTATGCAAGTCAATACCTTGCCCCAGTCCCATGTGCCTTAATTTTACAAGCTAATCTCTTATGCGGGACCTTATCGAAAGCCTTCTGAAAGTCCAAATACACCACATCCACTGGTTCTCCCTTATCTATTTTACCAGTTACATCCTCAAAAAATTCCAGTAGATTAGTCAAGCACGATTTACCTTTTGTAAATCCAGGTTGACTTTGTCCGATCCTGTCACTGCTTTCCAAGTGCTCTGCTATTACATCTTTTATAATGGACTCTAGCATTTTCCCCACTACCGATGTCAGGCTTACTGGTCTATAATTCCCCGCTTTTTCTCTACCACCTTTTTTGAATAGTGGGGTAACATTAGCTACCCTCTAATCCATGGGTACTGTTCCAGAGTCTGTCGAGTTCTGGAAGATGACCAGCAATGCATCTACTATCTCTAGGGCCACTTCCTTAAGTGCCCTAGGATGTAGATTATCAGGCCCTGGGGATTTATCGGCCTTCAATCCTGTCAACTTCCCCAACACTATTTCCCTACAAATACTGATTTCTTTCAGTTCCTCCCCCTCATTAGTCCCTATGTTCCCCGATATCTCTGGGAGGTTATTTGTGTCCTCCTTTGTGAAGACAGAACCAAAATATGTATTTAATTGGACTGCCATTTCTTTGTTCCCCATTATAAATTCCCCTGATTCTGACTGCAAGGGACCTACGCTTGACTTCACCAATCTTTTTCTCTTCACATATCTATAAAAGCTTTTACAGTCAGTTTTTATGTTCCCTGCAAGCTTACTTTCATAATCTATTTTCCCTCTCTTAATTAATCCCTTTGTCCTCCTTTGCTGAATCCTAAACTGCTCCCAATCCTCAGGTTTGCTGTATTTTTGGCCAATTTATATGTCCTCTCTTTGGATCTTATGTTATCCCTAATTTCCCTTGTTAGCCACGGTTGAGTCACCTTTTTTGATTTATTTTTATGCCAAACTGGGATAAACAAATTCTGTAGTTCATCCATGTGATCTTTGAATGTTTGCCAATGCCTATCCACCGTCAACCCTTTGAGTGACATTACCCAATCAATCCTACCCAACTCACATCTTATACCATCATAGTTCCCTTTATTTAAATTCAGGACCTTAGTCTCTGAGTCAACTACTTCACTCTCCATCTTAATGAAGAATTCTATCATATTATGATCGCTCCGACCCAAGGGGCCTCGCACAACAAGATTGCTAATTCATCCTTTCTCATTGCATAATACCCAGTCTAAGATGCAGGTTTGAACCCCACTCTAGATAGTCCCAGCGAGTGGAGACCGGAGCTCTGGTTCTGAATTCTGAGTTGACAGCCAAGGGGATATACGCATCCAGTGGCTATGGGTGGCCATCCTCATTGTATGGGTTGTGGGAGCCCATAAAACCTTCCCACCATGTAGGACAACCCACCCTACTCGCTGGTATAAAGATGGTTATGCCCATGGAAGGAGCATTCATGTTGTGACCTGTCAGACTGTCAATCAGCCTGTGAATTTTTTTTACTATTCTCGGAGGAAAGAGTGTGAAGATATGAAAATAACACCTCAAGAACTACACAGGTTGAATGTGTTAGATTCAGCTCCTGCTACTGCTGCATCTCCTTTACCTTTTCCACCATGCTTCAATACCTTGCTCCTTCAAGATTTTAATCTGCTCTGGGCATTATGGCTAACACACATCCTAGCTGTGTATTAGGGGATAGGAGGATCGATCTCAAAAAGGTCCTTGCTGGTAACACATGTGAACATCATGCAAATGGAGTTTGCGCAATCAGGCGACTAATCCTTAGACCTGTTTCTCACTGGATTCCTTCTCTCTACAATTTCCTGGCCTGACAAAAATATTAGCAATGAGGCCTTTGACAAGGTACTGGGAGGGAATGTTCTACAGTTGTAGAGATTGTGCTGTTAAAGCAATTGACAGTATTTGCTGTTGCAGTTTGAAATCTTGAAGTCAGGCTTTTGGATTTGTTTTCTGCATTTTTCCTCTTGCTGATTTGGGTTTAGGTCCAGGTTTTGCCTTTTTGAGTTTTTCCAGCCCAAGTGTTTTGCATTTCTGGCTTTTTGAGAGCTGCAATTATAGTTGCAGCAATTAAAATTTTGAAGATGTGAATTCTCCTGGGGAATCCTTTCTGCTTGTTTTAGAGGAGGCATCAGAGGAAGATCTTTTTACATCTAAAGTGCACTGTCTGCATACGCTCTTTTCCAACCAGCTATGTCTATTGAAGCAGTCACTCTCTACCTGCTCTGCTTCACCAGCGAAGCAGAACAAACATATCCTGTTTTTTGGGCTGGACGGTGCGATAAGGTAGCTGAACATCCATGGACCTTCGGGCGAACACCCACTATATGTTTCGCGGGAGTACAGTGGAAAGACTGGATATTACGCTGAGACTTGGCTACACTGGATCCTGGTCATCCCCACCATCTACTGGTCCAGCAACCATGGATGCCCATTATATTCATGTGTGATTAATGAAGCTCCCTCCTGCTTCCTGCTTCTGTTTTAAATGCTGGTGGTAATCTGCTTAATGCGCAAACAGGGCAGAGAACCAGCATAACAGAGCTCTATTCTATACTTCAGTACATGAGAAGGATACAATCTCAGACCTGAATCATCTGCTGGAACTGGACCTGCGGCCACAGAGCAACATCTGGACCAGATCCATAGTGGGAAAAAAGATGACCACTGCCTTCAACTGTGCCAAAGGATGCTAAACAGTTCCCTGATGCCCCCTTCTGCCATATGTCTGTATACATCAAGTCCAACAGAGGCATGTAGCACCTAATGGAGACACAGACCATCATTTGGCATTCCCCAAGTTAAGATGCCATTGATTCAACAACAACTTGCATTTATGTAGCGCCTTTACAGAGTAAAACGTCCCAAGGTGCTTCACAGGAACGTTATAAAACAAAATTTGATACCGAGGCACATAAGGAGATATTAAGGCAGATGACCAAAAGCTTGGTTAAAGATGTAGGTTTTAAGGAGCATCTTAAAGGAGGAGAGAGAGGTAGAAAGGCAAAGAACTTTGAGGAGGGAATTCCAGAGCTTAGGGCCTTGGCAGCTGAAGGCACGGCCGCCGATGGTGGGGCGATGAAAATCGGGGATGCTCAAGAAGCCAGAATTAGAGGAACACAGATATCTCGGAGGGGTTGGAGGAGATTATAGAGATAGGGAAGGGCAAGGCAATGGAGGGATTTGAAAACAAGGATGAGAATGTTAAAATCGAGGCATTGCTTAACCAGGGACCAATGTAAGTCAGCGAGCACAGGGGTGAAGGGTGAATGAGACTTGGTGCGAGTTCGGACACAAGCAGCAGAGTTTTGGATGATCGCAAGTGTACGGAGGGTAGAACGTGGGAGGCCAGCCAGGAGTGCTTTGGAATAGTCAAGTCTAGAGGTAACAAAGGCCTGGATGAGGGTTTCAGCAGCAGCTGAGCTGAGGCAGGGCGGAGTCAGACCCAGTGTGAACTTATGCAGACAGTGCTTTCTCATTTATCAACAATAATGCTAACTGCTTATTTATGTGATCACCAGCAAAAATAATTATCCACGTATTGCTCAAGATGCACACTTCTTGCATTCTTGGAGACATATTACTTACCCGCTGTAAATATAGATATAACCTCTGCAAAGCTCCCATAAAGACCCCACCTGGAGTACTGTGTGCAGTTTTGGTGACCTTAACTAAGAAAGGATATACATGCCATAGAGGGAGTGCAGCGAAGGTTCACCAGACTGATTCCTGGGATGGCAAGACTGTCGTATGAAGAGCGATTGGGTCCACTAGGCCTGTATTCACGAGAGTTTAGAAGAATGAGAGGGGATCTCATTGAAACGTATAAAATTCTGACAGGGCTAAACAGACTGGATGCAGGGAGGATCTTTCCCCTGACTGGGGGGTCTAGAACGAGGGGTCACAATCTCAGGATACGGGGTAGGACATTTAGGACTGAGATGAGGAGAAATTTCTTCACTCAGAGGGTGGTGAACCTGTGGAATTCTCCACCACAGAAGGCTGTGGAGGCCAAGCCACTGAATATATTTAAGAAGGAGATAGATAGTATTCTAGGCACAAAAGGCATATGGGGAGAGAGTGGGAATATGGTATTGAGATAGAGGATCAGCCATGATCATATTGAATGGTGGAGCAGGCTCGAAGGGCTGAATGGCCTACTCCTATTTTCCCTTTTTCCTAATGCTAGGACTATTGATCACTGCATCAATCCAGCCACAGAGACACAAATGACAGCACAGCACTCCCTCAGTATCACACTGGAATATCAACCTAGTTTTTTATACTTAAGTCCCTGGAGTGGGACTTGAACCCCCAACCATCTGACTCAGAGGTGAGGGTGCTACCCACTTTTTTTTAATATACTTTATTGAACATTAGGAACATTTACAACATCGTGATCATTTCATTGTATCATACAAATCAATTCCACCGCTCTGCACAGCCATTCCGCCACCACATTTTAACATCAAAACCTGAAGTTTAATTTGTCTCCTGTAACATATACAATATTAATCGATTGTACTTTAAAAATTGATTGTGAAATACTATCTTTAAATTCTTTTCTGAATAAAACATCCACAGAGCCTTATAATGATCTTTTAGCTTATATTTAAAATACTCTTTTAGATTGATTCTCCTCCCCTTAAAAAACAGAGCATTCCTTCTTTGCACAATCACGAATCTAGCCAAACTGAACATTAAATTAATTGCCGCTCCGCTAGACTCAGGCAGACTCTCCTGCAATCCCCATCTCAAAATTGAGTCCGACGGGATTCCCATTCTTGCTCTTCGGTCCCCACCCAGCAAAAAAACTTCACACAACTGTTGAACATAGTACTTAAAATCATTTAACTGTGGACATAACACCAGTAAATGGGACAGAGTCTCATCCCGTGTCCCACACACTGGGCAAGTTGCCCCCTCCACTCGTCCAATCTTGCACAAGACCATCATGGTAAAAATCCGGTTATGAGCCAATTTCAAATCCAGTTCAATCCACTCTGGACATTTAAAATTCACCCACACTCCCTTCCAAATCCTGTTGAAGTCCAGCTGTGGGTATATACTCAGCTAAAACACCTGACCAGCAGGTGTCTTGAATCTCCATTCTCTAAATACCTCATAGAAATCTCGTGTATTACAGTTGTCAAATTGGACCAACTCTCCCCCTTTCTCCAGCAGAAAGCTTGGAAAAGCGGGACGCATTTTACTTCCTTTGGAGATTTCCGCATTTATTTCTTCTATCCAATCCTGTGGCATTGTCCTCACAATCTTCTCATGCATGATCCCTATTGGTTTTTCCTCTACCTCCTGATCCTCCTCCCACACCATGTCCCTCACTATCGCTTCTGGCAACCAACCTGGAATTACCTCGTATAATACATCTTTCACACATATAATGCCAGCTTTTATAAAAGCTTGATTAAATAATACCTCTCCTTCAATGTTGACCCACCTGTTCAAAAATAAGGGCTGTTTTAAAAATTCCTCAGCCACCTTGGGCATAAACTGCACACTTTTAAAAATTGGGCCCAAGTCTCTACAACCCCCTTATAAAACCTAGGGAGAAGTTTAATCGATTTCAAAAACATATTATTGTATTCCATATACAATATCCCCTGCCCTCCTATCCCACTTCGTTTTTAAATGCTCAAAGCAACTCTTCAAAAAGCTTGACTTCTGAAGAAATCTCTTCACCCATTTGATTCTAAAGGATTTTTTCTTCAAATTAATATCTGGGAAATTGAGTCCTCCCTGATTTCTCCGTCCAATGATGGTATTGTAAGCCACCAAGGCTGGTTTCCCTTCCCATAAAAACTTCACACAAACCTCTCGGTTGGACTTTTCCGCCCACTCAGAATATCCTCCACCGTCAATAAGTACCATAGCTTAGATAGCAGGAGAGCAGACACCACTGTCGCTCTTCCTTGCACTTTCAACCATCTTCTTTCCCATCTTCCCAAAATCTTTTTAATTTTCATAACTATCGGTTCCCAATCGATCCACTTCATCCCTGTCTTTCTTGCACCCCATATGTACCCCTAGAACTTCCAAAACCTCCACCACCTTAAAGGGACTTTCCCCCAACCATTCCCCCCTACCCCTTCCTGCAACCAGGCATTGGGACTTACTGTAATTCACTCTGGCTCCTGAAGCTCTACAATACTCCTCCACTACATCCATAGCTTTCCTCACTGACTCCCCATTTCTCAATGTTAAAGTTGTGTCATCTGCATATTGGTGTATCACTGACACCAGCCCAGAACTGGGAACCACAATCCCAACTACACCTTGTTTCTTTCGCATTATGTAACCTAATGGTTCTGCTACCAATGTGTACAACAATGGGGACAGGGGACAACCCTGTCTCACTGATCTCTATATCGGAAAATACTTGGATAAAAAACCATTACATTTAACACAGCTAAATATGTTTGAATAAAAAATCCTTATCCAGTCAATGAAATTTTCCCCGAAACCAAATGCTTCCAAAACCTTCAATAAAAACTCATGAGAGACCCTATCAAAGGCTTTCTCTTGATCTATTTTTAATACATAAGTCTCCCTCCCACTCTCTTCCATGAGCTCTATCGCATTTCGGATTGAGACCACAGAGTCGGCGATGACCTGGCCTATGACTCCATAGGACTGAGAGGGCAAAACTATCTGCGGCAACACCTCCTTCAAACGATTTGCCATAACCCTTGCCAAGATCTTATAATCCACATTTAATAATGTGATGGGCCTCCAATTGTTCAGATCCCTTCTATCCCCTTTATTTTTATATAAGCTAAGCTTATGACACTCATAGATGGGGCCAGGCTTCCCTCAATTTTAATTTCCTTAAAAACTAAGAGCAATGGACTTAAAATCTCGAAAAATTCTTTATAAAATTCTACACTTAGTCCATCGGACCCTGGGCTTTCCCCTCCCTTCATTCCACTTATTGCTACTTTTATTTCTGCTAATCCTACTTCTTTGTCACACATGCTTCTCTCATCCTCCTTTAAACCCTCTTCAATAAAAGCACTAACCTTCTCCATCGCCAAATTGGAAATGTCTTCTTTTGTATATAACTCTTGATAAAAGCTGCTAGCCGCCTCTAAAATCTCCCCACTTTCATGAATGATCTTCTCCCCAGCCTTCAACTCTCCAATTAATGATAATCTCTGTCGCAGCTTCTCTTGCTCTAGAAAATATCTAATTACCTCATATTTGAAATTGTCCCACCAAACTCTTCTTTATTTCAAGAACAAAGGTTCCTTCCGAGCATTCTTTATTATATTTTAAATCCCTTCTTTATAAGCAATTTCTTTCAGGTATTGATTGTTTAAAATCCACACCCCTGAACCGATCTTAACTCTGCTGTTCCTAATTCTAAGACCCAAAGCCGAGTGGTCACTAAAAAATACTTTTTTATAATAGATCTCCATCACCTCAGAACTTAACCCTCCCCGCATTAACACAAAATCTATTCGGCTCTGTTTTAAAACACCACCCACCCAACCTGTTCTGGAGAACTCCCTTTTTATGGGGTTCCGGTCCCTCCATAAGTCTCTCAAATTTAAATTTGCCATCATTTTTACAATCATCCTTAAAGGTCATCTGGGCTGAAATGTCCATCCGAGATAAAAATACATTAAAATCCCCCACTATACAAGAATTTTCCACCTCTGCCACTTCAGTGAATAACCCCCGAAAAAACTCGTGACGCTTGCAATGGTCGTTTGGTGCATAGATATTAAAGAGATCACAATTAAATTCCTCCATTTTTACCCTTAGCCATAAAAATCTCCCCTCAGTGGCCTTGTCCACTAAGGCAACGTTCTCTTTTATGGACAGACTCACCAAAACAGCCACCCCTCTACGGTTATTGTTTGCACAACTTGCAAACACCTCTCCCTTCCAAACCTTCTGAACTCTTTCTAGGATATCCTCATCCCAAAAGTTTTCTTGCAGACACAACAAATCCGTGCCTTTAAAACCCTACAACAACTGTTGCAATTTCTTCTCACCCCTCAGTCCGTTCACATTAATCGAGACTAATGTAATCATGGCTCCGAAGAAGGGAAGTATGTCTGATAATCTCCCCATCATTTAATCTCTGGCCATTCCCTCCTCTCATGCTCCTTCCCAACTTTTCGGCCAGCTGTTGCTTTTTCCTGCAGCCTCCGACCCTTTTTCACCACCTGTTTGAACCTTCCCTGCTGTTTCAGCCTCTTCCTTGCATTAAGTTTGGGCCAAGGAACTGCCCTTTCTCCCTCACCAACCTTTCCCTTTTCACATGGTGCCACCCCACCCCCCACTTCCATGTCTCTGTCGCCCTCTAATTCCTCACTCTCAAGCTCTTCTGTAACCCCCTGTGCCTGCTCCCCGTCAGATACATAATCCTGCTCCCCGTCAGATACATCGGGCTCGATTTTCCAAGCTCCAAGGAGGTGGGTTTGGAGGCGGGCGTGGTGGGAAAATTGCAGAATCGGGGGGCAGGAACCCATCCCGCCCCCAACCCGCCTCCGTGCCAATGTCCCAGGAGGCGGGTACCTGACCTGTGCTGGGAGCCGCCTCCCCGAGGCGGGAAGGGGATTAGTGCCAATTAACTGCCTAATCCCTATTTTTAGCCCTGAAGTGTGGGCTGTCCGATGGCTCCGAACCATGCCAAGTTAGCGAGGCGGACCATCGGTCTGCAGGGGTTGGATGGGTTGAGATGTCCATTGTGCAGGTGAGTGATGGGCGCATGTGTGCAGAGGTAAGTGTGTGAGGTAAGTGTAAAGTGTTTTAATAAGTTTTACTTACCTTTACTTTCTCCTGCAGGCTTCCTTCCTTCAGTTCTCGGGAGTCCCTCAGCTCACCGGCACAGAAAGCAGAATGGCCGCTGAACTTCCAAAAGCTGCAGCCTCTGCTTTCTGGTCTGGAGAGCTCTCTAACTGAGTCTGAGTAGAAGGACTCAAGTTAGAAGACAGATTATCAGTGTTTGACAGATTCACAGAGCTGTCAAACGCTGATTTTTCATCTGTCAAAAGCTCTTGACAGATGAAATGTCAATCATTGACGTCACCAGTAACCAGGTGTCCCTTAATTGGCCTGTTGAGCCCGCTGGGCGGGCTTAACAAGGTCAATCAAGGGAAAATAGCAGGTTGTCCACAAGTCAATGGAGGCAGGACTATAACCCAAAAAGTGGGAGTCGCGCCTCCAAAAGCTCCCCATTGACAAAATCGAGCCCATCATCTCCCATAGAGTCTGCCTGCTATTGCGGTTTCTCCAACAGTGCCGCTCCCTACAACCTCATCTCCACCTCTGACCCTTGCTCCCTGACCCTTCTCTCTCTGGGACAATGGCGCACCTATATTGCTCCCTTCTGCCGTCTTTGTCTCACCACTCCCGTCCTGCTGCCCCTTTAAGGCTCCTGCCTCTTGCATCCTCTCCTTGTCTTGCCCCCTCCTGCTCACCAAGATGTCCGACTCCCAGTCTTTCTTTGGAATACTTACATTTACCACGCACCCCGCTCCCGCCTCCTCTCCCCCCGCGGACACCAGGTTCTTTAGGGAGAGCTGAACTGTATTAAAGCTCGAGTCTGCACTCGACCCTTGCTGCCCTCTGCTGTCTTTGTTCTTTTCCACTGTACTTGATGTGTTTTCCACCATCTCCATCCTGTTCTCTGCTCCACAATTTTCTGCCTCTTCCTGTGCTCTTTCCTCCTTCAATTTCCCAGCTGTGTCCTCCGACTGCTCCACTCCTCCGGCCGTTCCACTCACACCTCCTGCTCCTTCTCCCATCTCCTCATCACTCATAGAGCTTCCTTCTGCCTCACACTCACAGCGGTTGGGGCCTTTGTGACACACCCCACAGCGCTCCACCTTGCAGCTCCGAGCGATGTGTCCAGACTCGCCGCAATTATAACAGTACAAGTCTGGACAGTTTCTTACAAGATGGTCGTGTCCAAGGCAATAATAGCAAACTTCACTTGGTTATCATGCAGTACTCAGAAGTACTGCACTCCTTCCATTGTCTCGAATTTCATGCTGTACGGTAATTACTTCACTCCCTCTGGGAACCGCACCTTTATGTAACGGGTTCCATCTGCTACCCGTGTTCCTGGATAGTACCTCCTCTTTATTGCTGAGCAAATTTTGATGTCCCATGACTCCAACTTTTTGATTAGTGCATTGTCCTCAATATAAACCGACAAGTTTAAGAATGAGACCACCACCTCTCCTGAATATAGCAGAGATACCTCCAAGAACTTATCGCCAACTTTCAAACTGAGTAAAAGTCTTTCCACTTCCTCTCGGCCACTGACCGTCACCTCGAACCCAACATTCGGCTTTGGTTGGTAGGCAAAGCAGCTTCCCTCACCACAGTCCTCATGTACCGCTTGGATAATATCCCAAGCTCGTATCTCCTTATCCTCGCACTGAACCACCACCGTGTTTTCTTTTCCAAACCTCCTGGGGTCCCGGCCCAAATCTTTGGGCCTTTTTCTTTCCCTTCCAACCACAGTTTCTCCCCTAATTAAATTCATCTTGGGAACACTGTCCTCTGAGGGGCCCGGCATTCTGGACCCCTCAGCAGCCATCTGGCTGTTGTTTATGGGCCAAAAAGGCCCTAAAACCTGAAAAAAAAAACACCACCAACTTTTTACAAACTCCAGCTCCCTGCAGAAATCAGGCAACCAGTAACACCTGCTCACTCCTAGCCCCTCCCCCCTAGAGAGTGCTACCCACTGAGCCACAGCTGACACATACTTCACTTAAGCTTTTTTTGGAGTATAATGATTGTTCTGCAGAGAAGGAGAATATGGAAGGGAATCTGCCACAGTGATATAAGAAAGATTGTCTCTGCGATTAGGAGTGCGTCACGCTGTCAAAATATTGTAAGAGACTCTAGATTGTATTTGACTTGTATGATACCTCTGAAGTTGATTTAAGGATTTTGTGAGCTTAGCTTTGGCTGAGCAGGTCCGCTCTGTGAATATAGTTCCCTCAGCCATTCAAACAGAATGTACATTCGCCAAATCTCTGTAAATATATTAAAGGTTTAATTTCCAAAACAGTTTAAATATTTCAGTGAGAAGTCACCTTAATTCCTGCAGCTAACAGTAAAATGTATTTCCTGCTGAAACGAAAACCACTGTCTGAACATTAAATTATTAATATTAAAAGGATCTCAGTCTTTATGAGAAAAATGTTGGCATTTTGTTTTTAGCTGGTGGATTGAGAGGATCTGGAAAAATTACACCTTGTTCTTGTTATGAAGACATTGCGTGTAACTGGTGCAGTGATACATTCTATTACTATTTATAATGTCATGTTGTCTATTCCGAAAAATATACTTCAGTTCGCAAAACAGTTTCCCTTTGAAGTCGCGTTCAAGGAGTATTTTTGCGAAGAAAGTGCCCCTTTAAAATAATATGATTATGACTGGTTGAAATGATAAAATTCCACTCAGATCACTGATTAGCTGAAGCCTCCTTGAGTCTGTGTATCTGACAGTCTCACATGCTGGCTCTATGTTTCTGGTGTAAGAGCAATCGATATTGTTACTGGATGAATCATAGAATCATACAGCACAGAAGGAGGTTATTCGGCCCATCGTGTCTGTGCCGGCTCTTTGAAAGAGCTATCCAATTAGTACCACTCCCCTGCAATAATTTCCCCTTCCAATATTCCCTTGTGAAAAAAGAATGAGAAATGCTCCAGTTCATTAGGACTATCATCTTTCACCTTAGTGAGCACATGCAAATGAAGAAACAGTCGCAGTGTTTTAGTTCATTAACTAAATTTGCAAATAAAGACCATCTTGGGGTCAATTTTAACCCTACTCACCCAGCTGAAACCAGGCTTGCTTACTCGCTCAGACCTCAACCCTTCCCCACCATTTCCAATTTTAACCTGCAGGGTTCTGCAGGCGGATGAGCTGGCCACCTAAAGCAGGGGCCCATAATTTTATGCAAGTCGGGGTCCTGTTACGTCAAGAGGACCCTGATTGGGGCAGCTGCCGCTGTTCTCCCCTGCCAGGCTGAAGCTGATCTGTACCTGCTCTGCAAATGGGAAGATACTCCCTAAGGGAAGTGTGAAGCGTTCCTTTGTGGGGCCAGGAAGAGCAGGGGTGGGTGCTCCTCTGGGGGCCCACAAGGAAAGTCGTGGCCTTCCCCTGCCTGGACTCACCCCTTCCCTCCCACGAGACCCTCCCGCAATTCCTTCCCTGCCAGTTAACTGCAAGCCGGCGAGCAGCCGAGGGCCAGTCGATCTTGTCCTACTGGCAACCATTCTGTGGCACCTTCCTGCCCGTAGTGGGCGGGCAACGGACCGGTGGCACTTAAATGAGGCCCGGGAGTTAAAATACCCCTGAGCTGGTGAGTGCATTTTGCCCACCCAAAACCCGCTTGGGGTTAAAATTGACCCCAAGGCTCAGTACTTGAAACTCTGCTTTACATTATTCACAGAACTAAGTCTCCAGAATTTTTTTTTTATAGGTTTCATTACTGGAAAGCAATCCATAACTAGGTAACCTAATTTATGCTTCTCAACTGTTTTTTTAAAGTATATATGCAGCATGTTGTTCCAAAATTGATTATGCTTGCTATATAAATGGCGTGATGTTAACATGTTACTGGATAATATCAGGGTAAGTGCTGGAAATAGTTCTTTATCAGAGAAGAATTTTGTTTGTGGGGAAGGTCATTAATCTACCTTAATCTAGACCATGTGTTTTTTTTTTGATGATGCCTTCTATAGCACATGATGAATAAGACTGTGACTGGTATTATTTTTAATATGAGTCAGGAATAGAAGAAGATATTCCAATATCCAGCCAATTAAGGTCTGCATCGAGCTCTTTGAGATACTGTATTCAATTAATTTTTTCTCCAATTGTTCTTCCCTTTTTCTCTCTTCTTCTGGCGGCAGTGAATTATTCTGTTTCACACACGCCAGCAACCTCTGATGCTTTAACCGAAATGGCCATTCTTCCGATGTGAGTCTCGACACAGAGGTAGAAATTCGACTTGGGCATGTATGCGAGATGGGTGGTATGGCATCCACTGGCCGTTATATACAGGAAACTTTCGTTTAACCGGAGGTTAAATGTCCGGAACGCTCTATCCACCGGCAAAATTCAGGAGTCGGTTCAGATAAGTTTTTTTAGTTTTTGTTGCTTTTTTTCTCCAGTCGAGGCTCTGCAAGCGTCTAGCTGAAGCTGTTGCTTAGCTACAGAGACGCTTGCAAGCTGCGCTGACTGTTTTGAGGCTGTTGCTATGCAACAGGGTTTGTTGCTAGATACGGAGCACAGAAGCTCCGTATGTTTTAACATTACCGCTCGTTTCTCCGGCAGTTTTGTTCCACCGGCAACAGCTCGGTCCCGTCAGTGCTGGATATCAGAAACTTTCCTGTATGTTCCGCCCGATATTCATTTCCGTTGACTCACTATAACTGGCAGCAGATGCGATACTGCCTGTTTTGCCTCTCCACCCAAGTTGAACTTCAGCCCCCCCTGCCCCTAGAGTTTGTGGAAGGTACTGCAGCCATATCTATTCCTACCTTCTCCTGACATCTACACATAAAAATACAAGAAGATTTGCATCTCGCAGAAATGTCCCAAAGAGTTTCAAGTACAATGAACGAATTTGAAGTCCAATGATTGTTGTGACTTCCCAGCAGGGATCATTGGATGTTGATTAGGAATGATTTTTCCCCCCACTGGCTAATTGCTGTGCTCCTGGCAGAGAAACCTGGTGGCAAGCAGGAGTGGGACCAGAAGAGGCCGAGGAAGGTAACGTTTTAAAAAATGTTTATGGTTTCTTTATGGGCCAGGAGGAGCTGGGGTTCTTCTCCAGGCCCACAAGGAAGCCTTGGGCCTCCCCCTGCTTCGGGCATTCACCCTCCCCAATTGGGGTTGCCTCCCGACTGCCCTTTAACACTTAACCAGACCAAAAATGACACAAAGCCAAAGATGATGATGTTAGGACAGGTGACCAAAAGCTTGGTCAAAGAGGTAGATTTTAAAGAGCGACTTAAAGGAGGAGAGAGGGTGGAGAGACGGAGAGGTTTAGGGAGGGACTTCCAGAGCTTAGGACCTAGACAGCTGAAGGCACGGCCACCAATGGTGGGGTGAGAGAATTGGGGGATGGACAAGAGGCCAGAGTTGGAGGAACGCAGTGTTTTTGGAGGGTTGTAGAGCTGGTGGGGGTTACAGAGATAGGGAGGGGACAGGCCATGGGAGGGTTTGAACACGAGGATGAGAATTTTAAAATGGAGGTGTTCGGGAACCAGGAACCAATGTAGGTCAATGAAAACGGGGGTGATTTGTAGCACAGTTGTAACACAAAAAAACCCGACTGCACTCTATTATATCAGGGATTGTGCATTCCTGTGGTTCAAAGCCTGAATGTTAGACTTCGCTTTGCACGCACAAACAACTCTCAAACTGTTCATCCCAGCGATACTCATGATTCTTTAACTTTATGACACATTGTTTTGGCGAAAGTAGATGCAGAAAAATCTAGACAAAAGGAAAATCAGACTGCAAGAACATCATCCATGGTAACACGCCACATTAGAAGAGGAAAGCAGCTACACACACAAGTAATTTGCATTATTTGCACATATCTGGGTAGACTTTCAACTTGCCGTCTGGACATAATTCTGGTGGTGTGGATCAGCTGCCCATTATAGAAAACGGACGATTTGAATTGCCATTGACTTTAAGAGAAATTAAATGCAGAATCAGGCAATTTCTGTAACAGGTGGCTAATCCCATAACGCAAGTTTTATGCCTAGGCAGCAAGTTGAAAATCTGCTCATCATCTTTACTCACCAACCATCTTAGAAGTAGCTGCAACTTTCAAGTCTCATTATAGAATGTAGGCAGGTGGCAAAAAGAACGACTGCCTTAAAAAAAGTTAGCTTTGCGCATCCAGAAGACAATGTAAGTTGCAAAAGTGAAAGAAAAGAACTACGTGAGGAGCATTGTTCCAACAAAAAAGCAATACTGCCATAGACCAATTTATAAAGGAAAAAAGCACGATCATACGAACATGTTGTGTGTCCACCTATCTTTATCACCAACGGTAATGTGTAGGCTATAAAGAGGTATTGTTCGGGCTTGCTTTGAGTACTATTCCAGAACAAGTCCATGGGCCTAAAAATTCGAGGGCAACACAAAAGCTGCCGGCGCCACCGCGGCTGCGGGTTAATGGCCGCCAAAAATGGTGACGCCGGTAGGACTGAAAAATTCGCACTGGGGACTAATGATTATTGGCCCAGCGCTAAACTCACCGTGTAAAGCCCTTCTGGTGGCGTTGGTCCCGGTATCAGGCCCCAATGTGGTGTCCAGAAGCAGCGTTACAGCTTCGCACTGCCTCTGAGAGTGAGGCTGTGATTTCACAAAGCATTGTGGGATGTTAAAAGGGCACTGCCTTGTTGTTTTCTTAAAAGGGCATTGCATTCTGAAATGATAAAAAATAAAACTGATTTAAAAATATGCAGTTTTCAGCACTGACAGCTCAACTGCCTTCTGAAAAAAAAATTAACATTTGAAAAAAATTTCCAAATGGGAATCTTACGCTCTTAAAGCTGAATTCCCTTCCGAACCTGAAAAAATGAGAAAAGTGCTTCAGTACTAACACAAATGGCTCAGCAAGCCAGGGAAGGGGCACGCAGCACTCCAGCTTTGTGTAGGGGGTCAACACTGCAAGAGAGGTCCTCTCCCCACAGGGGCCAGGAGGCCCTCCAGAAAGATCAATGTGGGACCAGATCACCGAGGCCGTCACTGCAAGCAGTGTCGCCCCCCACCACCTGGCTCCAGTGCCCAAAGAAACTTCATGACCTCAGACAACTGGTCAAGGTCAGTGAATGCATTTTCAAAAGCTGTCTCCTCCCAACTGCATCACTAGCCTCACACACTGCCTCCCCCACCCCCCACCAATCACTCACCTATCAACAATCTGTACCAATCACGAGGCACACCTCCCATTCCTAGCTTCTCCTCACCCTCCTGGAGGAGACAGTGCAGGCCATTCTTGGCAGAGGCATGGCCGAGCCCTTGGCCAGCGGCGGGGCTGAAAGGATAAAAGATGCTGGTATCCTCATACGTTATCCTCCTTCTCACATACAGCTCTTGCTTTCCCTCCCTCCCATCACCACAACTCCACCATTGTGCCTTCCTCATTTCACACACCCAAGAAATGCAGCCTGCCCAGCCAGTGGGTGACCAAGAAGAGGGCGAAGAGAGAGAAGAAGAAAAAAAAGAAAAAGAAGAAGAAGCAGAAAACTGTCACTCGATTTCACCTTCCTAGTCACCAGCTCCTCAAGGTCGACGAGCAAGGCCATTTGCAGTCTCCCTCACTACAAGTCAGCAGCCTTCCACCAGCCATGCTGCAGCCACTGGGGTAGCACTGTGTGACGTAAGTAGGATAGGCAAAGGCATACACGTGTCAGTCACTAAGGGAATGCATAAGGATGAGGAGTTGATTTCTTGATGTCACATTGGATGGATAGATGTATAAAGTTGGATTGGAAAGTTTGCTTTGTGGTGGCTTTTATTTCAGCATTGTGGCCAAGAGGACATTGTGATTAAATAGGATTACATAGGATATACAACACAGAAACAGGCCATTCGGCCCGAACCGTAATTGTCAGTAAGGTATGGGACAAATGTTGAAACGGGAATTGGGGTTGTGGTCACTGGTACCGCAGGCGGATGATTCCATCCCTGATACCCCAGCCAGAAAGAGGTTGTCTGGGTAGCATCCTTCCTTCTGTGTCTTCCTCTTCTTCATCTACCTCTTCCCTCAGCAAGTGAATGCTGGAAATCTGAAATAAAAGCATAAAATGCTGGAAATGCTCAGCAGGTCAGGCAGCATCTCAGCCTGAGATGTGAACTCTGTTTCTCTCTCCACAGATGCTGCCTAACCTGCTGAGTATTTGCAGCATTTTATATCTTCTCATAAGCCTTCCTTTACAACCCGAGGCATTGCAAGCATGCAGCAGCATTCCCTGCGCACTTAAAAATCTTTTAACATGTATTGCAACCAGCCACTACCTTAACAGAATTTTATTTTAAATCCAGTCCAAAAGCTTAAATGCAAACTTACCTGAAAGGTGTGTTTCTCCCTTTAACTAGTGCTGACAGTGCCTCTGTCAGTCTGCAGAATGCTGGGTTTCCATGGCGAGCTTAGGACCCAGCCCTGAACTCAGCGTCAAGGTCCAAGTTTGCTGAGGTGACGTTAAGTTGGTGTGCACGTCACCCTCTCCCTAATTTACATTTGCAGGGCTATTGCTTTTACCAGCAGTGCTGTCGGCCCTCGCAAGATGGCGGATGCCACGGGACCTGCCACCAGTTGGCGGAGGAGCAGCCGCTGTTTTATCACAAAATGATGCCGGTAACGGGTGGTGTAAACACCCGAATGTTTAGCCATGTCCTTTGAGCATTTCACTACCAGAAGCCTGCTTACTTTACTTTTGGTTGAAGACCACTCTCTCCATTTCTGTTATCACCGTGAGTTTTCAGTTTGTATTGTACTTTTCAAATATGCAATTTATTCCTAGTTTCACATTTAAGTACTGGATGTTTGAATATTATCAAAACTTATAAGATTTATCATAAACTGAGTTGAAAATTTAAATAATTTTCATCTTTTTCTCAATATTCTCAATACCTGAATTGATTTCTCTCCAATCAGCTGCAGTTTGTCCATTAGAATAAATGAAAATATTAAACTGACAGTGAAAAATACCTCATTTCCCAGAGTGTACTGTACGCAAATAGATTACAATCAACTTTCAAATTGTGCTTCATGTTAGTGTATCTAATTGGATTCTGTAGCCAGAATTGGGATAAAAATTCTGCTTCTACTCTCCTCAGCCTGCCTTTTTCTGTCCATTCACTTTAATGGAGGGGAAAATCATGAACTGTTGAGAGCTGATGTGGAATTTCTGTCCCATTAATATGTTTCGTTTCCTTCAGTTTAACTGTACTAATTCTTTAATTATAGTTTGCTATATTACAGGAAACTTTCTGGTATCCGGCACTGACGGGACCGAGCTGGTGCCGGTCGATCAACATTGCCGGAGAAACGAGCGCTAATGTTAAAACATATGGAGCTTCTGAGCTCCGTCTGAAGCATGCTTAGCAACAGCTTCAAAACAGTCGGCGCAGCTTGCAAGCATCTCTGTAGCTAAGCAACAGCTTCAGCTAGACGCTTGCAGAGCCACAACTGGAGAAAAGAAGCAACGAAAAGTAAAAAAACTTATCTGAACCGACTCCTGAATTTTGCCGGTGGATAGAGCGTTCCGGACATTTAACCTCCGTTTAAACGAAAGTTTCCTGCAGTTTAATTGATCCTCTTAAATTCCAAACATACCATCCAACATGTTTTTACTTCTCACTGTATCTTCACTGAGTTGAAAACAAGACTTATTGCACAGTCTGCTACTCTAAAATATTCTTGATCTGCAAGCTTGAAAAACACAACCTCGCTGTCACATAACAGCTATTTCTTTACTTACCTCATCGTCTCTCTTACTCCTTTTAACCCTGGTGATGCTATGGAATTCCCTCCCTAAACCTGGCGGGGTCTAGAACGAGGGGTCACAGTCTCAGGATACGGGGTGGGACATTTAGGACTGAGATGAGGAGAAATTTCTTCCCTCAGAGGGTGGTGAACCTGTGGAATTCTCTACCACAGAAGGCTGTGGAGGCCAAGTCACTGAATATATTTAAGAAGGAGATAGATAGATTTACATAGGATTACATACATTTCTAGACACAAACAGCATCAAGGGGTATGGGGAGAGAGCGGGAATATGGTGTTGAGATAGAGGATCAGCCATGATCATATTGAATGGTGGAGCAGGCTCGAAGGGCCGAATGGCCTACTCCTGCTCCTATTTTTCTATGTTTCTATGTTTCCTCCTTTAAGATGCTACTTGAAACCTACCTCTGTGGCCACCTGTCCTAATATCTCCTTATGTGGCTCGGTGTCAAATTTTGTTTGATAATCGCTCCTGTGAAGCGCCTTGGGACGGTTTACTACATTCAAGGCACTATATAAATACAAGTTGTTATTGCTGTTGCACTCAACCCTTCAAACAAGTTTCTCAATATTTGTTCTTTCCTCCCCTCCCCCCTCTCCCTGCCCCTACACTTGCTTAAAAACCTGTTACAGCTCCAACTTTTTCCAGTTCCGACGAAAGGTCATCGACCTGAAACGTTAACTCTGTTTCTCTCTTCACAGATGCTGCCTGACCTGCTGAGTATTTCCAGCATTTTCTGTTTTTATTTTTGGTCTTACTCATGTTTATTATTGATTACATCTGTAATCTGCACTTAATGATATGACCCTTTCCCCAGTGTAACCATGCAGGGCTCATTCTACGTACTGGTTAAATGGGGTGGTGAATTTCCTCATATTTTAGAGTATTAAGATAAGAAATTAAAAGACAGAAATGTAATCGTGATAAACATAAAGTTCTCAGTGTTGTTTTTTTGACATCTTCTTAAGAGACCAGTTGAATGTTTTGATTATAAGCAGTCATCCATAATTATCATTTCTTCAGATGAGTACAGAGTGTTCGTCTGCTTCACTTCATCTCCACTCCAAAAGGTGTGCTGTGAGAAACACTGACAATTGATCCGATTTTAAAAGTCCACATGGAGCAAAAGTTGCACCTTGAGTAAATGAAGATGGCTCCTCACTGCTCTGGAACTTTTCTATTCATTGTCTGGAAACCAATGGCAGTGAAAATGGGACGGTTTCTACAACAGGCGCCCAACATAAGTTTATCAGACAGCCGGCAAGTTGAAAATCCACCTTTATATATCTCCTCTTAGTCAACTGTTTCCTCAGCCAGACGTTATTATAATTACATACTGTTATGATTAGCCCGTCGCTAGCCCAAACTGGAATGTGCTAATTTTTTTTACAGGACGTTTATCCACAGCAGATTTACCCTCGTATTTTCTCTTTACATGCTCCTTGTGTCACCTTTGGCGGCCTTTTAATTTCCCCAATGCACTCTAAAGACCATTTGCAACTAATGCCGCATACTCCAGGTTTTCTGCCTTGTGGGACTGGATCTTTGGCTTGCTGACATTCTGCTGACCCAGCGACATTATGCCCCGAGCCATTACATAGCTGTTCTTGAAGACAAATGTCTTTACATTTTTTATTATTACTTACTAAATATGCACTTACTGGTGCATTAGTGTCCTACATTGAAGTAAGTACGACTGGTACTGCAGTAAATTTTATCTGATTATTCAACATTCAACGTGTACATTAGTTCTGTATTCAGGTATTTGACTAATAAAATAAAAACTGCATGTTTTAATATTTTGGTACATGCTATCACAGAGGCAAATGGGTGAAGCTCTTCTTTTTTTGTATTGATAGTGCACAACTGTATTAGCATGAATTTTTCATTACTTTGCTGCATTCTAAAACATTAGATCAATGTCATAATCATATTTTGTGAAGTGTCAGTCTCTGGCAATGTTATCACTTCATCAGGAAGCGCTTTGTCACACACAGGGTAGTGGAAATCTGGAACTTACACCCCTGAAAGGCGGTGGACGTTGTGTCAATAGAAACTTTCAAGTCTGAGATCGATGGAGTTTTGTTGGATAAGGGTAGCAAGGTATATGGAGCAAAGACGGGTAAATGGAGTTGAGGTACAGATCAGCCATGATCGAATTGAATGAGTGAACAGGCTCGAGGGGCTGAATGGCATAATCCTGTTCCAAAGTGCACCCCATTGACACTTACAGAGGAGTGGCTATTTTAATATTGACCCTGCTTTCTGTTGTCTTTTTTTAATTGATCTCTTTCTCTTGTTTTCTCTCTCTACTGCAGCTCAGAGCTTACACGTCACTGGCTGCAGTCGATGCAGCTTGAGAAACCAACAGCATCACTGCAGCCATATCCAAGACCGGCGCCAAAACAGTGCAGGACAATGTGCAGCATATGACAGGCACAATCCAGCCTGCCTCCTAATGATGTAGCACATCCGGCACAGCATCAGGCGTGCGGAACCAGGACAGGAGCCAAAGTTGCCAATGGATCGCTTTGCAAAGAAGTAAGAGATGGCATTTTACCAAATGGTTCGTAATTGGGTAATTACCATCCCATTGCTGCCAAAATAGGCTTAAACACTACTGACAATTCTGTAAAAGTTCCACTCATCATTTTTTTGCAAGGTTGTTTTGCTGCTGATCATTGGCTCCCTCTGTATTGCGCAGTATGATGGGAGGGGTGTGCTTCCTGCTTCCAATGCTGCTCTGTAACTGATCACAAAAGCAACCCAACTTGACTCTCCAGTCTGCCGATGGGCAGAGACCAAAACATTGATCAAATTTTTCTTCTTTCTAGGCACCAACAGACTTGCTGTGCGTTTTCAGCATTTGCTCTTTGCTTCCAGCATTTACAGATTTTCTTTTTATTTTGACTCACCGTACAATCTGCCTGTGAAGAAATACCTCACTTCTGCTTTGTACATCCACCCAATGTCCTGGCTGTAATCAGAAACGACCGTGCTGGAGAATAATGACTTTACATTTCTGTCTCACTCTCCAGAGTGCAATAGGTCCATATTTCCTCTGCCTTTGATTTTTATTTCATTTTCAATTTAGTGTAAAGTCATACACCAATTCCAGTTTCAAGGACTGATACATGTGTCACCCTTTCATGATAAGGGACTGAAGCTAAGCTCTGTCTATATACGTGCTGCAGCTGTTTGCATTTTTTACTCACTTCTTAAAGGGCTTCAGCGGGGAAGCAGCAATTGATGTTTGGTTTCATAAAGGCGGTCTAAAACCCAGACCTCCCTTCTGATCTTAATATAATCTTTCATAAATGAATGTTTTCTTTTCTTACCTATAGCCAACATTAACCGAAGGCCTGCTTGCCCTGGCCTTGGTATTTCCCATGAGAATGGGTGAGCTGTATGTTCCAGACATAGATCAACTCTAGCTGAGAGTGGGACAGTCCTTCCACCCACGGCTGAATTCCAATCACAGAAGGAATGTCTGCTTTACATTTTGAGGCATAAGATTGTGCTACCTTGTTTTGTATCCTGCTTCTCACGGGCTGGAGATGGAGTGAATTTTTCACGTTTTCCTGTTGGGTAGGCTTTCTGCTTCTATGCTGATAACTAAGGGCAACTGGAGTTATTTAACTCTGGTGTTTCATGAAACTAAACCCGTGATGATTACAGACACTGACCACAGGAATGCCCACTGGTTGATTGAACTCACGATCATTCCGTGCAGATAAAATACCAATAATGCAACAGTCAGCACCCTAACATTTATTTTTAGTTCTCGTTTGTAGTAGCTTCCATAAAACAATAAAAATGAGTAGGCTGTGGTTTATTTGGTAGCGGAGGTAATCACTAGTTTTTTACTGGTGGCAGCCCAAATCCAATAAACCTTGTCGCACTGATGTGACTCAGTAGCTGCAGAATACATTGGGCTTCTGATGACTGCGGCCCATGGGTCGTTGAGGACAGGAGACACAGACATATCAGCTAAAAGAGAGAAAGGATAATTGGGGGTTCAAAGCTACATGGAATTGAGACAATGTGCATGGAGAGATAGCCAGAAAGAAGGGGAGAGAGAGAGTGGGGGGCCAGAGAGGGACAGAGGGAACTTAGTACAAAGAACAGTCGATCAGAAGAAGAGAAACCAAAGGGAATAATAGCTGATCACAAAGGCCCTGAAATGCCATAGGGCCTCTCCCAGTCTCCCACCATAACTTTGGCAGAAGACCGGTCGAACCCCTGAAGAATTAGGATCAATGGCGAAAAATGGCCATTTACGTTACTTCTCTGGGGGTTCCGATGGTCTCCCGTTGAAGATACAGTGAGAGACCAGGTGAATCCCCGTGACATTTCAGGGACATAGAAGAAGAAAAGTACAAAGAACAGAAAGCGAAAGGGCAGTGGAAAATTTGTACAGAACATAAAATAGATGCTTGTGAGTGTGTTTTATAAATACAAAGTTTCTTAGGTTTATGAATTTCGCCTCTTGAGCCTCAGTACGAACATACGTAAATGATGGACGTGAAATGACCCACTGGTCCATCTAACCTGTCCCGTATAGTTGTGATGCCTTGTACATTACGATACAGACACTCCCCACTCCCCAGAGCCATGTCATCTCCTGGGAGAGGCAAAACAAATATAAAACCCCAGGACAATTAGGGGGAAAAAATCTGGAAAATTCCTCTTTGACCACTTTAGGCGATTGAAGCTACTCCAGGAGATCGCATAGACCATAATTAATATTACAGGATATTTACCTCTTGTGTGAGATAATCTGAGCTCCAACCAGAAACAGGTCCAGCTCTCTCTGGAAGGAATGCAGCAAATCAGTGTTCACCGCACCAGCCAGCAATCTGTTCTACAGGTCCACTATTCTCTGGGAAAGGAAGAACCACCTAACATCCAACCTAGTTCTGCCCTTACATACCTTGTGAGCATGACACCTGATCCTTCCTAATCTATTCAGTTGAAAGAATTAGTCCACATAAACACAATCTAGTCCCTTCATTATTTTAGAAAACTCAATGCATCGCCTCTGTGTCTACAAATTTCTAAAGTATACAGTCCCAGCTCTTTGAGCCCCTCTGGGTATCTAATGGGGGAGAAATTGGGTGGTGCCCATTTTGGGGTGCTAATATCGCCGGTGTGCTAATTTTAGCACCCCGAAAAAGTTAGCGCCCCTCCGCCGTAAATTCAGTAGCAGCGCCCCAAGCAGGAGGTGGGACGCTACTGGAAAGTGCTCCGCCTCCTGTTTGAGGCGCTACTACTGAATTTCACAGTGCTGCATGCAGCGGCGACACGCGTGGGGCATGTAGCGCCGCGTCATTGTAGGCCTCCTCCCCTGATTAAAGGGGAGGGGCCTAGCGCTGCGCGCACTGGTGTCCTGCTGAACCACCGGGGAGCGGGGTGCCATGAAAACAGCCCGGGACACGAGGAATGCCAGGCTGAGCGATCGCAGCCGGCACCCCATACAAAAAAGGGAAAGGGGGCAGGTGCTGGCAGTCGGCCAAAATAAAAATGTCTGCCCGACACCTGCCCTTTTAGTAGCGCCATTGTCGCCACTGCAAAAACGCCCCCTGATCCTGTCAGAAATATCGTGCGGCGATAGGTCAGAGGGCGCAAGGGAAGTTTGTGGCCGGGACACAAGCGGGGCACTGTGCATGGCGATGACGTCATCGCCGGTGGCGCAGCAGCATGGGGTGCTACTGTCTACCGCCGCCGCTAACCTCCCGCTGAATTTCGCATGAGGCGTTAGCAGTGCCGCGCCCGAGCGCTAGGGGATTTGCGCCCTTAACTAACGAGAGGCGCAAACCAACCCAATTTTTCCCCCAAGGTGATTTAAACTGGGAATGAATCTTGTGGCCCTCCTCTGCACCTTTTCCTGAGCTACAATGTCCCCCCACCATGTGAGCAGACCAGAACTGGACAGAGTACTCCAACTGAGGCCTAACCAAGCTCTTGTACAAGGAAAACATCGTGGGGGAGAAATTCGTGTGTTTACCACGAGATGGCGCTAAAATGCTGTTCAGTACCCTCCCGCCAGCTGATGGCGGTTCCAGCGGCGCACACCACATCTGTCTTGTTGGTAGCGCTGCCGCTAAACTTGACCACCGGGGACATCGCAATCATGGAGATCATGCAACGCTCACTTGATGCCCAATCACAATTCACAATTCACAATTCAAATCGCTTTATTGGCATGATAAGTTACATCTTATGTTGCCAAAGCATCAAAATACATTTATGGTTTAGCACATAAACGCAGTTCTATTCATACAGTGTATAAACAGGTATATCCCTGAGTGTATAAATATACATTCGCATTGTTTATATATATTCTTTTCTTAGTTTACTGGTTGTCCCTCTGTTCATGGCAAGCTGTAACATAGTGTGCCGCCAGTGTTATACAGCTTCTCTCCTCTCCCAGTAGGAATGGGAGTTTTTGGTTGTCATTCAGATTTCTGAAATCAGGGCATATTTGTGAGAATTTTTGGTAGAAATTCTCCCTGATGCCCTGATATTTTCCACAAGCTGTGAGGAAGTGCATCTCTGTCTCCACCACTCCCTGACTGCAGTGAGAGCATATCCTGTCCTCTCTTGGCAGCCTGGTCTGCCTGTGTCTGCCTTTTTCGATCGCTAGGCTATGTTCGCTAAGTCTGTACCTTGTCAAGGTTCTTCTCAGTTTGTTATCCTTTACCAATCTCCCATCATCGTTTTGGCTATTGAAGTTACTGGCTGGAGAAAGCAGCGACAGGTTGAGGTGGTGGCAGCAGCAGGAAGCCGGCTCCAGTGACGATATTTAACGGGATCCACACCAATCACTCGCACCTGACAAGGTTTTGCAGTTTGAGTGGCTGTGTGCTACTTCCTGCAAATGCAAAAGTTTTCTTTAGTTATTTCAAGGTTATTTGGTATCAGGGAGTGTTCTGGCAAGTACAAAACTGCCTCATTATTTTTGAAACGCTTCACACTACAACACTTGCTAAAAGTCATGGGGGCTGTACTGGCAGTCGACCTCGCCCTCCAGGATCTACGGCGGAGGGAGCGGAGGAAGCGAGAAAGATTGTAACATGTGGCCAGAGGGAGGAGGAGGGCCATCAAGGCTCTCAACAGGAGGCCTTATCCTCCCAGGGTCTTCTGACAGCACTTCTCCTATCATCCATTAAGCAAGAAGCAGTGTATTAGGAGGCTTTGCTTAACTAAGGAGGAGGTCACAGTGTGAAGGAATCAGCCATACCTATTCAGAAAAATACACCATCCTATGAACAGAATTCTGACTTTATTAAAAGATGACATACTGGGCTTGAGAATCTAAAAGCCTCAACGATGAAAAGCTGTAAACACCATACAGGCTTTTGAGATAAGAATCAGTTGTTGACACTGAAACAATAGCCCTGTTGAGGCAAAGGGTTAGAGCTTCCAGAAAGTCTGAACTTTGGAAAAAACACAATAAGATATACCCAGTTAAATTGTTTTAAACCAACACTTTGTAAACAGGTGCATGAAAGAGCACAATGGTACAATGTTAAGGTGTCATAAACCAACACTTCGGGAAACAGAAACACAGAACATTAAAGAAACATATGCCTTCATAAATATGACATCAAATGAAACAAGGAGACATGAAATCTGTAATACAACCAATTAAGGTAGCTAGGAAGACAATCATGTACTTGGTTGAAGTGTTTTTAATTTACATGTTGTAAAAGATACAAACAGAAGACTTTGTAAATATGACATCACTAGATGCACCAAGCAATCACATGGTTTTTGTATTGATCTTCGAACACTTAGGAGACACAGGCCTAGAAATTCAGTAAGGCGCTGCAAGCTTTGTGCCCAGTTACCGCCTAAAGAGGGCTTCTGCGCCAGTAGAGGAGGTTGCGCTGATATTGAGCTCGGCGGTAATGGCGGCGGTAGCCGGTAACGCTGCGCCGGCACCGATGACGTCATCGGTGTGCGCAGTGCCCCGTTTCCGCCCCGATGCCGGCCCGACGCCCATCTTCAGTTGCCGCCGCCTCCTCCGTGGCGGCCGCTACTAACATCCGGAGACCAGGGCCTTACTGCAGCCTTAGTGGGGCGCATAAAGGTGGAGGTGCGGCCGGCCGCTTTTTCGGCGGCCGCCTGCCCGCACCTCCTTCCCCGGCCTCCTCCACCACCCCCCCCCCCGCGGCATTGTCGGCTGCTTTCCGCGAGCCCGGCACTTCTCCGTGGTGCCGGGCTCATTCATTTGCCGGCACAATCCAGCGGCGATCTCCCCGTTGCAGGCACCTCCACCTTAAGAGAAGGAGGAGGCCTGCAGTACCGCAGCCTGCCGCACCGCATCAGGTGGCGCAGCGGCACTTAGAGCACTGAAATTCAGTTTCAGCGCCCCAAGCGGGGGCGGCCACGCCCTGGAATAGCAGCCGGTTCCGACTTGGGGCGCAAAAAGTGAATATCGGATGGTCGCACATGGCTCCGCGCCCAGCGCTAACTTTTGGCCGTTAGCCAGCTGGCGGGGCCATAGTGAATTTCTAGGCCACAAAGTCTGCTTACAACCAGCTACGGTGACTTAAGAATTGAATAGCAGTCCTTTGTAAAAATGGCATCAAATAGAACCACTGCTGTCATATTGTCTTTATGATAAGTTTTGAACACCTACACAGCAGACAGAATTATGCAAGCTACCAGCTGAATTGACAGTAAGAATAGAAAGAAGTCAATAGAAAAATGACTAGAGATAATTAGCTTACATCAGCAGAAAACTTCAAAGGATATACCACTGAAAAAAGGGTATAAAATATAGAACTTTCAATTAGGAAGACAGAAGTCGCTGGAAGGAACAAAGTAATTCTCAGCTTCAGAACCACTCTGTAAGCCTACAACTCTTTGTGTCTCAGGTAATCAAAGGTATTTGGTTTTGGTGGATATCCTGGGTTAAGAATAAGTAGAAATGTAAAAATGTAACGAAGTTAAGATTTGAGAATAAGGATCTCTGATGATAAGAATTGTAAGCTATTTGTTTTTGGAACTGTTAAAGTTGCGATTGACTCACCAACTGTTAACTGCATGTCGGTTCTTTAATAAATCTATATATTTTTAGAATTGTCTCACATAGTACTTCTGTATCAAACTCGTGAACTCAATCTCTGTACATTCTTTGGTGAGGAGTTGCAGAATTCTGGTGGAGTTTTCCGGACCCTCATAATATCCAGAAGGTTACAGTCTAGTTAAACTTTTTAAAAGTGCTATCTGGAGGATGGTACCATCTTCAGGTCATTCCTTTCCTTTAGGGAGAGATAGTCTGGCCCTTTAGACCCAATTAAGCGTCTATAGGATTCGACTACCTCTAACTTTAGTTGAAGGTGAATGTCTGGGGAATATATCTGATCTGGGGTAGCCCGAAAAGGGCTAGGACTAGTAATTATCCCTTCAACGGCTCTCCCAGTGGCAGTCAAGGCCACCATTGCCCTCAATCTCCACCAGTGGATCCTTCCAGTCTGCAACAGGAGACATAGCTAACATTTCACAGTTCGCCATCCATCGCTGCATCCGGGAGGTCACAGAGGCTCTTTACACCAGGAGAAGGGACTATATTGGCTTCCTGATCACTAGAGAGAAGCAGGACAAACGTGCATGTGGCTTTGCCAGATAGCGGGCTTCCCCATGGTGCCGGGCACCATCGACACCACCCACGTAGCTTTGCGGGCACCACATAACAATCCTGAGATCTTCCATAACCACAAAGGCTACCACTCACGTAATGTGCAGTTGGTGTGCGACTATGCACAGTGAATCCTCAATGTCAATGCCCGCTATCCTGGCTACAGCCACAATGCCAGACCAGTGTGCCAACACTCTTCCAGCCACCAAGTCAAGCTCGAGGTGGCTGCTCAGAGACAAGGGCTATCCACTCTCCACCTGGCTCATGACTCCCCTCTGCAACCCCAACACTCGTGCTCAACACTCAGATAATGAGAAAAAATCAAAGAGCAAGTTATTATCTAAATGGAGAGAAACTGCAAAGTGCTACAGTACAAAGGGATCTGGGGGTCCTGGTGCATGAAACACAGAAGGTTAGTATGCAGGTACAGCAGGTGATCAGGAAGGCCAATGGAATCTTGGCTTTTATTGCAAGGGGATGGAGTATAAAAGCAGGGAAGTCTTGCTGCAGTTATACAGGGTACTGGTGAGGCCACACCTGGAATACTGCGTACAGTTTTGGTTTCCATATTTAAGAAAAGATATACTTGCTCTCGAGGCAGTTCAGCGAAGGTTCACTCGGTTGATTCCGGAGATGAGGTGGTTGACTTATGAGGAAAGGTTGAGTAGGTTGGGCCTCTACTCATTGGAATTCAGAAGAATGAGCGGTGATCTTATCGAAACATATAAGATTGTGAGGGGGCTTGATCGGGTGGATGCGGTGAGGATGTTTCCACTGATGGGTGAGACTAGAACTAGGGGGCATAATCTTAGAATAAGGGGCTGCCTTTTCAAAACTGAGATGAGGAGAAACTTCTTCATTCAGAGGGTAGTAAATGTATGGAATTTGCTACCTCAGAGAGCTGTGGAAGCTGCGACATTAAATAAATTTAAAACGGAGATAGACAGTTTCCTAGTTGATAAGGGAATAAGGGGTTACGGGGAGAGGGCAGGGAAGTGGACGTGAGTCTAAGATCGGATCAGCCATGATCCTATTGAATGGCGGAGCAGGCCCGAGGGGCTGTATGGCCTACTCCTGCTCCTACTTCTTATGAGAGGCATGTTGCCACCAGGAACATCATCGAGCAGACCATCAGTTCTATTGCCTTGACCGCTCGGGAGGAGCCCTCCAGTACTCGCTAGAGCGGGTGTCCCATTTCGTGGTGCTCTGCTGCATGCTCCACAACTTGGCCATCTTGAGGGCGCAACCCTTGCCACCCGGGATTGCGGGACCATCTCAGGAGGAGGGAGAGGGAGAGGAGGATGAGGAGCAGGGGGACGAGGAGGAAGAGGACGAGGATGAGGAGGGCGAGGAGGACGAGGAAAATGAAGGAGGGCAGAGGCAGCGAGACAATTGGCCTTCTGGACGAGCTGTCTGTGACCAGCTCATCAGACACCGATTTGAATGAATGAAACCCCGGATCCCCGTTGCTCACCACCTCCCCACCATACCATCCCTGTCTCATGCCATATCACAGCGTCCTCCTGGTTGCAAAGCTGAAATGAGAAACACCACAAAAGATTCCAAACAGAATTAATAAATTTATCTATAAACATTGCACACATATTGACGTAATAAAACTCACTACGCACTTGGTTTGAGCATAAAGCAAGGCTTTAATCAACTTGTTTCAGAACATGGAGGTCTAGTTGTACTTCACTAGTTCCTGTCTTACAAAATGTCCCTGGCAAGCTGGGGCCAACGCCCGAGTATTTATACTCCCTGGACGGCGCCACCAGCTGGCCATCCAGTGTTATTTCATAGGTAGTTTCTTGATGTTGAGATTTATGACACATATTACATGAATACTGTTAACTGATCACCCTTGTGCAATCCCTAAGTGCCTGTCGTCCATGTGCCTTATCCTACTCTAGTGCTCCTAAGCAGTGTGCTCCCAGTGGCTGCAGCACAGCTGGTGGAAGGTTGTGCAAGAGACTTCAGATGGCCTTGCAGGATGACCTCGACCAGCTGTGGACCTGGAAGGCCCGGCTGAAGACTGTACCACCTCGGCATGTGCAGCAGCAGTCTGGGCTGGCTGGCTGACAGGCAGCTGCAAGGATAATGGCAGAGTGGCAGTGCTGGAAGTAGGACTGCAATCATCCTGAGAGAGGACAGCAGCTTTCTGCTCCACAGACCCACAGCCACCCCCCTGGGGTGGTGCCTCAGCATTCCTAGCAATCTGCTGGAGCACAGATTGCTGGCCTGCTGCAATACCATGAAAGCCCCAGTCAATGGCGGTAAACCATGATGGCAGCAATCAGAGCTTGGGTGGATTCAAGCTGAGATTGCATGAGAGCAGTCTGAGTTTGGGAGGCATCGCGCTGAGACTGCATCAGAACATTCAGAGCTTGGATAACACCAAGCAGAGGCTGCTTGAGAGCAGCCTGAGCTTCTGCTGCAGCACTTAGACGTCAGGTCGCTTCCGCCTGTGCTGCAATGGAAGCTGCGACATTGCTCACCATGCGCGCCATCGCATCTGGGTCGCCATGGTCTCTCTGGGAGCGTACCGTCATTTCCAGACTGGAAATTCTGGGCTCCATGCTCTGCACAGAGCCCAGTGCAGTGTTGGAGGTGGACTCCTCCACGCTCCTTGCCATTGCCAAGAGGCTCTCGGGCACCTTTGCCATTGCATCTATCATCTCCATGTGCATGCCCATCGCCATTCTTCTGAAGGCCTCCCCATCGAGGTCCTCATTTGAGTCCTGTGCAGTAGAACTCGCGTGTGAACTCTCCCTCCAGGGAGCTGGCCCCTGAGCTACCCTTTCCCCCCTGGACTTGTTGCAGCCCACTCATCCCCGGTGCCTCAGTCTGTGCAAATCCTGCTTCTACACTAGCCTCTAAAGTGCATGTAGTGCTCGTATCTGAGCTGGTGTCTGCGGGTGACAGATGCAGTGATGCGGTGTCTTCTTCTTCCTCCTCTTCTCCCCCCTCGCTCTCTCCTCGGGGATAGGCTTGCTGATTATCTGAAAGCAGAAAGGCACAAGAGTCGGGTTAAGGTGAGGAGAGGGGGCGGGAAGTCAGAAATGCATGTATACAGCATGAGTAGCTTGAAAGTGAGAAAAGATTGTGGGCTGAGGGGGAAGTGGGATGTAAGAAGAAGGATTAGGAATGAACATACCGTTGTTGTCCCCAATGTCGCCGGTGGCCACGGTGCCAATGACCTGGTGCTCAGTGATCTCCAGCACTCGAGTCTCCAGCTGGCTCAACTCTTCAATGTGGGCTTGGCCCCCACCTGTCCGCTTCTGCACCCGGCGATTATGCACCATTTTGGCCTGCAAGAGAAAGGAAAGTGTGTGGGTGAGTGTGGAGCAATGTGTTTGGGTGATGTGCCTGCCATAGTTGAATAGCTGTCATTGTGTGCAAGGTGTGAGATGTGGGTGTGAGTGTTGCTAGGTAGAGATTTTTGGTGGGTGAGTGCTGGGGTATGTGGCGCATTGAGCAGTGTGTGAAGCTTGTGGTACAGATGGTGGTATGTAGCATTTGTTGAAGCCTTCACTCACCCTGACCACCCGTGGGAGGTCATTAAACTTCTTCCTGCACTGAGTGTGGGTCCTGGGGACAGTGCTGCCGATGACATGGTGTGCCACCTCCCTCCACATAGTGCAGCAGACTTGTGGCAAGGGCCTCCTGCCAGTTGGCGGGTACAGGACAACCCACCTTCTCTCCACCACGAAAACCAATGCCTCCAGAGCTTCACAGAGAACCTTTGGACTCTTTCCCTGGGGCAACAATATGCCATCCGGATTTGTACAGAACTCTTCCTTTTCCTTTACCTTCTTCTTATGGTTGTTGGGGCAGCTGCATAAGGGGAGGTGGTGGCGAAGTGGTTATGTCACTAGACTAGTAAGCCAGAGGCTCAGTCAAATGTCTCGGAGGATATGGGTTCAAATCCCACCACGGCAGCTGGTGGAATTTAAATTCAATTCAATTTAATTCTGGAATTAAATGTTAGTCTTAGTAATGGTGACCATGATACCATTGTCAATTGTTGCAAAAACCCATCTGATTCACTGATGGCCTTTAGAGAAGGAAATCTGCTGTCCTTACCTGGTCTGGCCTACATGTGACTCCAGACCCACAGCAATGTGGTTGACTCTTAATGGCCTATCAAGCCACTCAGTTGTAAACAACCGCTACAAAAAACAATAAGAATAAAACTGGACGGACCACCCGGCACCGACAATGGCAAACACAGCCCTGTTGACCCTGCAAAGTCCTCCTTACCAACATCTGGGGGCTTGCACCAAAATTGGTGAGGGCTGTCCCACAGACTAGTCAAGCAACAGCCTGACATAGTCATAATTACCGAATCATACCTTACAACCAATGTCCTAGATGTTGTGTGTGTACCTTTAAGGGGAGAACTACTTTTTACAGCTCCTGTATACTGTAGTACCGGTAGTGACCACACCGGTATATAAACCCTGAGTAGGGATCTGTACTTTAGTTTTTGAGTAACCTGCATCCAGTAAACACCTGTTAATTGTTCCTCTGCAGTCTCTATCGATTTACTGAAGAATACCATACATTAACATTCACGGATTCAACAGTGGCAACGAGTTGATTCGAACCTACCTGCAATTCTGTAAAAGAAGTCCGATTCCACCAGTGCGGGCGTCGACCATCCGGAGAGGACTTGAACATTGCAGAGGAGGCTGTGGAGAGCTGGGCTTGGTTCCCCAGTCGAGACGATCCAGTACAGCGGGCTGGCAGCAGGTACGGCACAGACCCTTCCCGGACGGCAGCGGCTGGAGCCGATCGACAACACACAAAAAGGCCGAGCAGCGTCGATGGGGTAAGAGAGAGGGTGAAGCACACAGGGCGCAGCCGGGGTTGAAGACCGAGCGGCGTCAACGAGAGAAGGGAAAACGCGCAGCGCGCGGCCGGGGTTTCAAGGGCTGAGCAGCATCTGCGGGGGAGGAAAGAAGCGCAGGAGACGCCATTTTGAGCCGGCGGAGAAGAAGGGAGAGCGCGGGAGACACCATTTTTAGCCAGTCTAACCACACCCAAGGATGCAGAAGAGTGGCAGTGTCACAGCGTTCGACAATGAAGTCGAAGATTGGGCAACATATATAGAACATGTAGAAGTGTACTGCAAGGCGAATGAAGTGCCAGATGCCAGGAAAGCACTGGTATTGTTGAATTCCATGGGTGCAAAAACGTACGGCTTACTGCGAAACCTAATAACCCCAGAGAAGCCAGTGGAAAAGGATTTTGAAAGCATAGTGGCAATCCTACAGGACCACTTAAACCCCACACCGCTGCTGATAGCCGAAAGATTTAAGTTTCACAAAAGGAACCAGCATAAAGACGAAAGTAATGCTGAGTATTTAACGGAACTGCGCAAACTATCGAAACACTGCCAGTTTGGAACGGGACTAGCAGATACTTTAAGGGACAAGTTTGTGTGTGGGCTTCAAAGTGAAGGAACCCAGAAACGGCTTCTATCAGAAAAGGATCTTACGCTGGACAAGGCTTTCAGCATGGCAGCATCACACGAAGCAGCCGCAAGGGGCGCTGCAGATTTACAACGGAGATCGCAAGAATATGGCACAAATGAAATGTCATATGGAACAGTGAAGTGTTATCACTGCGGCAAAACAACACACGACCACAAGGACTGTTGGTTCAAGGACCAAGTGTGCAGACAGTGTGGAAAAGTAGGACACAGAGCAAGTGTCTGCAGGTCGGGAAAGAAAACCAGCAGCAAGAAATCTCCACAGGAGAAGTACAAAAAGGTACATAAGGTGACGGAGAGTAGTTCAGGCGAACAGAAAAGTGATACAGACTCCGGAAGCAAGGAGCTGGGTTGTCTGAAACTACATCATGTAATCAAAATGGAGGATCACCAAACTATCTGGGTCACGCTCAAGATAGACGGAGTCCAAGTGAAAATGGAATTGGACACTGGATCAGCCCTAACAGTCATAAACCAAAGGGACTACAAGTGGCTATTCTCACATATACCCTTGAGAGATACAGAGATTGTCTTGAAGACGTACACGGGGCAAAAAGTCTACCCCAAAGGAAAAATAAGGGTGAACGTGATATACAACGGCAAGGAAACACCAAAAATGGACATATATGTATTGCCAGATGGAGGACCGCCACTACTAGGGCGTGAATGGATCCGGAAGATAAAGCTAGATTGGCATTCCATACAAGCACTGACTGTAGATGCCAAAAAGGATGACGACGTCACACCGGGACGACTGTCAAAAATGCTAACTGATGCACAAGAAGTGTTCCAGGAGGGACTCAGAAAACTAAAAGGCATAACAGCGACGATCAAAATAGAGGAAAATGCAAGCCCAAAGTTTTTTAAGGCCAGACCGGTACCTTATGCGATCCGCCCAGCCGTCGAAGCAGAGCTGGAAGGTTTGGAACGTTCAGGAGAGCTATCCAAAGTGGACTGGAGCGAGTGGGCCACACCCATCGTTCCTGTAATGAAGAGGTCATTGAGTAATACACCTGGGGAACCAAAGAAGGTTTGCATCTGTGGGGACTTTAAGGTGACAGTGAACCCAGTCCTTCACACTGTACAATATCCGCTTCCATGGATTGAAGATATTTTCGCCTCGTTATCTGGAGGGAAACGCTTCACTAAGATTGATCTGGCCCAGGCGTACCTGCAAATGGAGGTAGAAGAAGCCTCGAAACAGTACTTCACGATCAACACTCATAAAGGTCTCTACCAATACAATCGGCTGGTGTTCGGGGTAGCATCAGCTCCGGCTATTTGGCAAAGGGCAATGGATCAAGTCCTGCAAGGGATTCCAGGGACCCAGTGTTATTTGGACGACATCCTGGTCATGGGCGAAAATGACAGTGATCACCTCGCCAACCTGGAGCAGGTGCTCACTAGATTGAAGGATTATGGGCTCCGAGCTAATCGCCACAAATGCGAGTTTTTCCAGAAGCAGATCTCGTATTGTGGCCACGTTATTGATGAAGAGGGGTTACATAAGTCCCCTGAAAAGATTGAGGCAGTAGTCAAGGCTCCAGCACCGGAAAATGTGTCACAACTGAGGTCGTTCCTCGGGTTGGTGAACTACTACCATAAGTTCTTGCCGAATTGGTCTACAGTTCTACACCCACTGAACACCCTACTGCAAACGGGGGTACCATGGAAGTGGAATGACGAATGTAAACGAGCTTTCCAGAAGTGCAAAGAATTGATCACATCAAAAGAGGTGTTGGCTCATTTCAACCCGGCACTACCAATTCGGCTGGCGTGTGATGCATCACCCTATGGCATTGGAGCGGTGCTGTCGCACAAATTCCCGGACGGCTCGGAGAGGCCAGTAGCCTTTGCGTCTCGGTCACTAACCTCAGCCGAGCGTAACTACGCCCAGATTGACAGGGAGGCCCTCAGCCTAGTGTGGGGAGTGAAAAAGTTCAACCACTATCTGCATGGGCAGAAGTTCACCTTGCTGACTGACCACCAACCACTTGTCTCCATCTTTAACCCAAAGAAGGGCGTTCCGGTGATGACTGCGCAACGGCTACAAAGATGGTCCCTTTTTCTAGGGGTGCACCAATATGATATCGAGTATAAGGGTACGAAACAGCATGGAAACGCTGATTGGCTATCACGCCTGCCACTACCTACTGCGGAGGAAGCACCAGCAGTGGATCCTGTCGAAATATTTCATTCGACTATAATTGAATGCTTGCCAGTAACTAACGCTGGTATAGAGAAGGAGACCCGAAATGACCCGACACTGTCTCGGGTATATGATTTGACGGTGAAGGGATGGCCAGCACATGGTGACTCACTGTTGCCAGCATTCTCATCCAGAAGAGAACAGCTGTCAGTATGCCAGGGGACCTTGATGTGTGGATCCTGAGTGGTAATTCCACCCAAGTTAAGGGAGAGAGTGCTCACGAAGGCCATCTGGGAGGGGTGAAAATGAAAAGCCTTGCTAGGGCTTATGTGTGGTGGCTGGGGATCGATCAGCAAATCGAGGACCTGACAAAGAGCTGCTCAGGATGCCAGAAGGTCCAAAATGTACCACCACATGCCCCTCTACACCCATGGGAGTGGCCCTCATCTCCATGGCAACGGGTGCATATTGATTTTGCTGGTCCATTCATGGACTCAATGTTTTTAATAGCTGTGGATGCGCACTCGAAATGGCCTGAGGTGATCAAAATGTCCTCCACCACCACGGAGAATACTATTGCAGTCCTACGGACCATCTTTGCCAGGAACGGCTTGCCAGAGCAGATTTGCTCTGATAACGGACCACAGTTTGTGTCCGAAGAGTTTCGAAGATTTATGAAAAGGAATGGGGTAAGGCATTACACCTCCGCTCCGTATCATCCAGCCACCAATGGATTGGCTGAGAGGTTTGTACAAACCTTTAAAAAAGCAGTAAGGGCCATGTGCGATGACGACATTCCACTGCAGTATAAGGTGGACAATTTCCTGTTAGCCTACAGAAATGCGACACATACAATCACCAACCAGACCCCGGCCATGATGTCCTTTAACCGAAGGTTGAGATCTCATCTGGATTTGCTCAAACCAAATGTACGAAGAGATGTTGAGAATAAGCAATTCCAGCACATCAATGAGAAGCCGACAAGGAGCTTCAATGTAGGGCAACCAGTCTTGGCTCGCGACTACCGAACAGAGAAATGGCAACCAGGAACGATATGCACACGGCAGGGGCCACTAATGTACACCGTGGATGTTGGGGAGAACATCGTGAGACGCCATGTCGACCAGATCCTAGAGTCACAGGAAAGAGTCCACCCCAGGTCTCGTGTACCTGGTGATGAACCCAACATACCGGTAGCATCTACCCCAGAAACAGTAGCATCGGAAGCTGATGAACCAACCGATGACAGGGGGCCAGAATCGCCTCCGCACCAAGAGCAAGACACTCAGGAAAGGCGCTATCCAGAAAGGATCAGGAAGCCGCCCCAAAGACTGAATTTATAAATGGACTATTTGCCGTTAATGTTACATGTTAAAAGTGTTAATTGTTAAATGAATGTTATGGTACTGTTAATCTAAAAGGGGATGAATTGTAGTGTATGTACCTTTAAGGGGAGAACTACTTTTTGCAGCTCCTGTATACTGTAGTACCGGTAGTGACCACACCGGTATATAAACCCTGAGTAGAGATCTGTACTTTAGTTTTTGAGTAACCTGCATCCAGTGAACACCTGTTAATTGTTCCTCTGCAGTCTCTGTCGATTTATTGAAGAATACCATACATTAACATTCACGGATTCAACACCAGACACCACCATCACCATCCCTGGGTATGTCTTGTCCCACCGGCAGGACAGACCCACCAGAGGTGGTGGCACCGTGGTATACAGTCGGGAGGGAGTAGCCCTGGGAGTCCTCAACATTGACTCAGGACCCCATGAGGTCTCATGGCATCAAGTCAAACATGGGCAAGGAAACCTCCTGCTAATTACCACCTACCGCCCTCCCTCAGCTGATGAATCAGTACTCCTTCATGTTGAACACCAATTGGAAGAAGCACTGAGAGTAGCAAGGGCACAAAATGTCCTCTGGGTGGGGGACTTCAATGTCCATCACCAAGAGTGGCTCGGTAGCACCACAACTGACCGAGCTGGCCGAGTCCTAAAGGACATAGCTGCCAGACTGGGTCTGCGACAGGTGGTGAGGGAGCCAACAAGAGGGAAAAATCTACTTGATCTCGTCTTCACCAATCTACCTGTTGCAGATGCATCTGTCCATGACAGCATTGGTGGAAGTGACCACCGCACAGTCCTTGTGGAGACGAAGACCCGTCTTCATGTTGAGAATACCCTCCACTGTGTTGTGTGGCACTACCACCGTGCTAAATGGGACAGATTTCGAACAGATCTGGCAACTCAAAACTGGGCATCCATGAGGCACTGTGGGTCATCAGCAGCAGCAGAATTGTATTCAAACACAATCTGTAACCTCATGGCCCGGCATATCCCTCACTCTACCATTACCATCAAGCCGGGAGATCAACCCTGGTTTAACAAAGAGTGCAGGAGAACATGCCGGGAACAGCACCAGGCATACCGAAAAATGAGGTGTCAACCTGGTGAGGCTACAACACAGGACTACTTGCATGCCAAACAACGAAGCAACATGCGATAGACAGAGCTAAGCGATCTCACAACCATCGGATCAAATCAAAGCTCTGCAGTCCTGCCACATCCAGTCGTGAGTGGTGGTGGACAATTAAACAGTTAACAGGAGGAGGAGGCTCCAAAAATATCCCCATCCTCAATGATGATGGAGCCCAGCACGTGAGTGCAAAAGACAAGGCTGAAGCATTTGCAACTATCTTCAGCCAGAAGTGCCGAGTGAATGATCCATCTCGGCCTCCTCCTGAGGTCCCCAGCATCACAGATGCCAGTCTTCAGCCCATTCAATTCACTCCATGTGATGTCAAGAAACGGCTGAAGACACTGGATACTGCAAAGGCTATGAGCCCTGACAATATTCCGGCAATAGTACTGAAGACTTGTGCTCCAGAACTAGCTGCGCCCCTAGCCAAGCTGTTCCAGTACAGCTACAACACTGGCATCTACCCGGCAATGTGGAAAATTGCCCCAAGTATGTCCTGTCTACAAAAAGCAGGACAAATCCGACCCGGCCAATTACCGTCCCATCAGTCTACTCTCAATCATCAGCAAAGTGATGGAAGGTGTCATCGACAGTGCTATCAAGCGGCACTTACTCAGCAATAATCTGCTAACTGACGCCCAGTTTGGGTTCCGCCAGGGCCACTCAGCTCCTGACCTCATTACAGCCTTGGTCCAAACATGGACAAAAGAGCTGAACTCAAGAGGTGAGGTGAGAGTGACTGCCCTTGACATCAAGGCAGCATTTGATCGAGTGTGGCATCAAGGAGCCCTAGCAAAACTGAAGTCAATGGGAATCAAGGGGAAAACTCTCCATTGGTTGGAATCATACCTAGCACAAAGGAAGTTGGCTGTGGTTGTTGGAGGTCATTCATCTCAATCACATGACATCACTGCAGGAGTTCCTCAGGGCAGTGTCCTAGGCCCAACCATCTTCAGCTGTTTCATCAATGACCTTCCCTCCATCATAAGGTCAGAAGTGGGGATGTTCGCTGATGATTGCATGCTGTTCAGCACCGTTCGAGACTCGTCAGATACTGATGCAGTCCGTGTCCATATGCAACAAGACCTGGACAACATTCAGACTTGGGCTGACAAGTGGCAAGTAACATTCGCACCACACAAGTGCCAGGCAATGACCATCTCCAACAAGCGAGACTCCAACCATCTCCCCTTGACATTCAATGGCATTACCATCGCTGAATCCCCCACTATCAACATCTTGGGGGTTACCATTGATCAGAAACTGAACTGGACCAGCCATATAAATACTATGGCTACAAGAGCAGGCCAGAGGCTGGGAATTCTGCGGCGAGTGTCTCACCTCCTGACTTCCCAAAGCCTTTCCACCATCTACAAGGCACAAGTCAGGAGTGTGATGGAATACTCTCCACTTGCCTGGATGAGTGCAGCTCCAACAACACTCAAGAAGCTCGACATCATTCAGGATAAAGCAGCCCGCTTGATTGGCACTCCATCCACCACCTTCAACATTCACTCCCTCCAGCACCGGTGCACTGTGGCTGCAGTGTGTACCATCTACAAGATGCACTGCAGCAACTCGCCAAAGCTCCTTCAACAGCACCTTCCAAACCCGCGACCTCTACCACTTAGAAGGACAAGGGCAGCAGACGCATGGGAACATCACCACCTACAAGTTCCCCTCCAAGCCACACACCATCCTGACTTGGACCTGTATCGCCATTCCTTCACTGTCGCTGGGCCAAAATCCTGGAACTCCCTTCCTAACAGCATTGTGGGTGTACCTACACCATATGGACTGCAGCGGTTCAAGAAGGCGGCTCACCACCATCTTCTCAAGGGCAATTAGGGATGGGCACTAAATGCAGGCCTAGCCAGCGACGCCCACATCCCATCAACGAATAACATTTTTTTTTAAATACCCAACAATCCTAAGAATGAGGTTCTGCAGCATCAATGAACCTCCCCTTTAAGTAGTGAAAAATGCGTGGCAATCATGACTTGCAATTAGACTGCCCCTGATATTGGTCCAGTATTTCAATGTAACGCCAATGGGCTTGAGCTTTTAGACTAGAATCATGACTACAATCATTTTAATGAGGAGTGAGCACAAATTTTGCGTGCATCCTAGACGACTTTTCATGTGGTGCAGCTTAACCTTTCTTAGTCTTAACACTGCCCATTTCTTGGCTGTAACGAATTTCTAGCCCTAGTAAATTGTTCTGTGAATATAACCATCAACCCTGTTTGCTTTAGTTATAGCTTCACAGCATTGGTCATGAACCTTTAGAGAGTGAAGTACTAACACAACCAGATCTCTTTCTTTCAGCACTGGTTTTCATTCTGTCCCTGTAGGGTGTATGTACGTTCGGCATTTGATCTACCCAAGTGCATAATACTACCCTTTTGTAAGTGCAGGTACGTGTTTTCTATCACTGTCGCTGGGTTTCAATATTCTACTTCATGCTCTCTACAAACATTGGTGTTTATCATTTGATCAAATTTCTGCTGTTGCTGTTGATTTTTGCAGGTCTTGTTTTTGACACCAGTGCCCAGTCTTGCCCAGTGGGTTTCTTTTGTCTGTTCGCACTCCAAAGGCTTGCCCTGCAGGCTCATAGAAGATAAGGATATTATGTTCATTTTTGCACTAGTAGAGTAAAATATTTTAAGTGGATTTTTCTGCTAGCTGTCTGAGAACATTGACTTAGCTCCAAACATTCCGTCCCTATGAGACAATGGGGGTGATTTTGCCAATGGGGGCACGTTGGAGGCGGGACTGCTGCTTGTCGGGTTTCAGTCCCGCCTCCATCGACTTCTGGCCAACCCACGCTATTTTCCCTTGATTGACCTTGTTAAGCCTGCCCAGCGGGTTTAGCAGGCCAATTAAGGGGAAGCCGGTGACAGAGAACATCAGCGTATGACGTTTCATCTGTCAAAAAATGTTGACAGATGAATTGTCATCGTTTGACAGCTCTGTGAAGCTGTCAAACACCGACATTCTCTGCTGTTTGATGAGTCCGTGTATTCAAGACTCATCACATCTATCTGCTGAACAGAAATCAGATGGTTGTTGCATCGGAGAATGCAGCAGCCATTCTGTCATCTCTGATGGTGAGGTGCGAGACTCTCCGGTTCCCCAACTGTTGAAGCCTGCAGGAAGAAACAAAGGTAAGTAAACATTTTCTATCACTTTTCACTAACCTCACATACTCACCTCTCCACACTTGCACCCATCACTCACCTCCACAGCGCACTTTTGGACCCCTCCGACCCCCGCAGACCCACTGCTCGCCTCGCTGACCCTGGTGGGGTTTCCCGACGTCGGGAAGCCCACACCTCAACTGGAAAAATGGGGATAATCCTCTTCACTGCCAGTTAACTACCTGTTAACAAGCAGTTAAGTGGCTGCAATCCCCTTGCCGCCTCCAGGAGACGGGACCCGGCGCGGGTCGGCTACCCGCCTCCTGGGAAGATGGCACGGAGGTGGGTTGGGGCAGGATGGGCACCTGCCCCCAGATTCTGCCATTTTCCCGGCAGTCCCGCCTTCAAACCCGCCTCCCCAGGGCTGGTAAAATCGCTCCCTATATGTCCTCCTGGCCTGAGTGTGATTTAAAACCTAGCCGTACAGTATCATTCTGTTTCATGGTAAAGCAGTTCAATTTGGCAAACTATCCACTGCATCTCCAAGCCTAACACCAAGGATTCTGCACTTGTACGAAAGACCTTCTTAACATAATCAATGGGTTGGCACTCATGATGATGACTCGATCAGAACTCAAATACTGATTTCCTTACGCTAGTGTCCATTGCACAGATTAGACTATTAAAGCATTTATATAGCATTTGGTCAAATGGGGGTAAATTTGACCTTCACTTCTTTGGTGTAACAGATCGCTCGCCTGTTATAGAACCTGCCTAACTTTCATTTCTATTGATTTCCATCGATCCACTCCACTATTTTACTGCCCAGGCAGTGACGGTGAAATAATTCTTAGCCCTCAATAAATCCAAGGCTGTGCAAGAGTTGTAACTGCTCCCATATTTGGGGACTCTCTTCCAACATTGCTCTCTGTCTTATCCTAAGCTCTGGAATTCCCTCCCTAACACTCTCTGTTCACCTTTAAGACGCTCCTTAAATCTACATGACCTGTCCTAATATGTCCTTATGTCGCTTGGTGTTAAATTGTTGTCTGATTATGCTCCTGTGAAGGGTCTTGGGACATTTTATATAAATGCACGTTGTTGTTCTTGTCGCTTTATTTTATAATGCCACTGTGGTCATTGCTTCTCTGAACTGTTGTCCCTCTGAAGCGTCGAATATTCCATTTGCATGCAAGCCTGCTCCCACCATCTCTTTAAAGGGCCTGAATTTCCGATCGGAGGCTTCGTGCGGTCGAATGCCTCCGATCAGAAAAAATCTACGAACTTACCTGCTGGCTCCGTGGGTCCCGAGGCTTGCGATCCTGGGCCTCTGCTCTACGAAATGCGCAGAGGCTCAGTTATCCAGGGGCGCAGACGGCTCGCAAGCGTCCCTGGGATCACGTGGGCCATGGGGAAACAATCAAAGAAGGGAATCCCCCTTCACACTTTCGACAGGTCTGTACGCACAGATCTGTTAAAAGTATGAATGGGGATCACTTAAAAAAACACAGTAAAACATTAAATACATTTTTAAAAAATTAAATATTTAAAATTAATTAAAATGACATTAAATTAAATATTTTAAACAAAAATGTAATTTTTTGAAAAAATAATTAAAGTTTTTTACTGGGCTAAAATACCTTTTTTAAAAGTATTTTAAAATTATAAATCAGTGAAAAAAATTATTTTTTAAAACTCTTATGCTGGTAAAAGCAAGCCTTATGCTTGCTTTTACCAGGCATAAGATATTTAAAAGCTTTTGGCGAGTGAAAGTTGTGCAGAAAGCGGAACACTCTGCCCATGGAGGCCCTTCTCTCGGGCAGGCGGATGATCTGTCAAGAGGATTCTTGACAGATCACAAGTGCCAGGTTTTAGTGCATGCGCTTCACATGCCTAAACCCGGCACTCGTGAGGCCCCTACGGGTGTGTACACATCTCGTACACACCCGTGGGGAGGTCGCAAAATCCGGCCCTTTGTTGAAATCAAGACTCATTCAACTGTCTCCTACTCTAACATTTTCCCGGACTACAAAACTAGGGACATCCTTACTGCTCCAGTATAGCCTTCCTCTTGCAATCATATTTAAAACCCGAGCTTCTCATTTACTTCAGCTTCTGCTCTACTCCTTTCAGCCTTCGCTCTTCACTCTGGTTTCTCAGTTTAATTTATTGTTCGACGTGATCTCCATACCCCTACAATTGTCCACCATTTATAATGAAATAATCAAGAAAAAAAAATTCCCTCAGTTGTAAATTTGCCATGAATTTGTTTTCAGTGCTCTGTGCTGCAGTGAATCCTTATATATACAAGGTGAATGCTGCCACACCACTGGAATTTCAGTGCATTATGTCATTGTTTCATTCCAAGTTTCCTCAAATCATTTTACAATTAAAATACAAGAAAAAATTGTATTATTCCTCATAAAATGATTCTACCCTCATATTAACAATTTCCTTGCTGTCTTGATTTACCTAGTTCCTAACGTTAGCAGTGAGAAACCCTACAAAAGTCCTTTCACTAAATTGCCTGCTACCCGGAACTTCAACATTAGCTATGCCTGATACTAGATCTTGAACAAATTGTTTCCAGCACTCTCACAGATTATTCTTTTCTACTTATCTTGTATTTTTTATGGCTGGCATTCAAAAACCTACAAAAGAGCCCCGGTACTTTGCACTTGTTTCTCATTTTAAATGATTGTTCTTTGCTGCTTTGAGGGTTGTACCATTTTGTCAGTAAAGCAACAGTCAACACAAGCAGATTCACTTTATGAAATGTCTGTTAGTTTAATGTTTGGAGTAAGCATCTGGGTTGTTATTGAGAACTCATTTGCTTTTTATTTAATCAAACTCAGTTGTAGCCCTTCTTGGTGTGTACAACCACACGAGCTATGTATTTTAAAGGGACGACGCTGTCTTCATGAAAAGATGTTCGCCAATGCTTTCATTGTTACAAACACTTGATGGAGTGGCAAAAATCACATCAAAATAAGCACTGTGTCCATCACAAGTGATATTATTGTGACTGAAAGGTAAAAATTCTTCTCCACCCCAGTGGTGCAGTCTTATTTTGCACCAGTTATATGGCACTTTTTTGCATTGAAGTGAAGCGATTTCATCTTCACATCCATGTAAACTGGGCAGTGCACTAGTGACATAAAGTCACACAAACTGAATGTCTGAAAACACTGAGGTAACTTTAAAAAATACCTCTTTTTAAACTTCATTTTTCACACTTTTAATCTCGGCAAAGAGCTGACTGTTCTGTTGCCTCTTGAACAAATTCCTAAACTTTGCCAGCATTTGTTGAGCAGAATTCTGCACACCTGTGTAAGCAAGTATAAGATTTGCAAAATTTCTGCATTTCCCCGAAGGCAGCTATTAATAAACGGGACCCTGCGTGGACTTTTTAAATCAAAAAGGGTACCCAAGATGGCGTCCGTGCCTCGTGGCAGAAAGCCTGTGAGATTTTAAAATGGACTCTGCAACGCAGACAGCTTGTGGATCGAAACCCAAGCTGTAGGCTTCTGTGAAGAGAGACTTTGTATTTTGGAACCAGACAGGACTCTGAATTATGCATTAGACCGAATTGGAGGCAAATCTAAATTCAATTTAGGCCTACAGTTAAGGCCATCAAGCAGTCTACATATATTATCAGAAACAGATTAACAGAGCCATCGAGGCTGGACAGGCCCATCAAGGAACTTTCAGGACAATACAAGTCAATTATCGGGCCGGTAGATGCGATTACCGGCCATCTAAAACCAGTTAGTATGGATTGCTACCATTATTTAAAATAGCCCGCCAAGATTAAAACAAAGAACTAACCTGATTTGGCGTGCAGATAAGGGTTTTCGAAAAAGGGTATAATTGAAGGCCCCTGGGTCGCAACCGCTCTCTCTGTGTGCTGGTGCTGCTGCTCTCTCTGCTCTTCGGCCCCTCGCCCTCGTGACTGCCGCTCTTTCCCCGTCCCGCACTTACTCCCTGGCCTTTGCCCGTGCCTTTTTCCTACTCCATCTGGAACTAGCCCCGGTCGGGTCGGGCGGACACGGACAATTCAGGACAGGCAAGGTGAGACGCGATGAGGGGAGGAGGGAAGACCACCGGAGGGAAGGCCACCTGAGGAAGACCGGCTGAAGAAGACCAACTGAGGGGACGAACTGAGGGGAGGCTTCAAATTAGCAGGCCTTCAGCCTCAGCCGACCTTCGAATATCTACACCTCAACTCAATCTGGCGGCTGTCGACAAAGAATCATCTATGCAAGGTAAAGTACCCAAACGGAGACTTTAACTTTGGGGTACTCGAACCTGGACAACGCCCTTGCAGCGCCCGGAGACCACGTGACGACGGCAGGCTCCAGAGAGCACCAAGAGCGAACCCCGAACCCAGCCGCTGTTTTGAGTCTAATAAACCTTTTGATTGGTGAGCATGAAGTTCTGACCCCTCATAGCTTAACCTAGTTAGGTATAGGGGGTGGGATAAGGATAAGGGGAGTGTTAAGATAATTGTTTTCCCTCGATGTGCCGTGTGTTCCCCATTCCCTGTATAAGTGTAGTTATTATTCTTCTTTTGTATTTTTCGCCTGTAGAAGTGTACACTAGTAATTTTTCCATAAGGTTGTGTCAAGTTTTTCCTCTTCAATAAAATCTTGGTTTTTGTTTACATCCAACCACCTGTCTACTCGAGTCTTCTCTGTACTGCTGCCTTGTACCTAAGTCCGGTGTCTAGAACCCAGGGGCGTGGGAGCGATTCGAACCGCTCACAAAACAGTCAGAGGCATAACTGACTGGGCGTATATGCCAAACACCACCACACGCCACCCCCTACACAAGTGTGAGCAGAGCTCTGTAACCTTGGCTAGAGAGTAACATGGAGGTGGTAGTATAACTTAGGTCACTTGACACCAAATCAATCAATGCTGGCTGATATCAATATAACATTATTTTTTGTTTGATTGGATAAAGAAAGTCATTCAGTTCTTTTTTTATCTACTATCAATTAAACAGAGAATGTTTTTGTTTAACATTTTTCTGTTGATTTTACACTATCTTTTTATCTATCTGTATTTATTTTATTACCTTTTTCTTTGTCCCAGAAGGATAAACTTGTGCCTTGTGTTTCAGGGACGTTCGGTTGTTTATCATCAAATAGTTAGATTAAATATTTGTGATTTGCTACCTGCATGTTACTTTGCAACAGTTATTTGTTTTCTTATGAGGCTTGGGATCAAAACGGCAGGCCACTGGTTGTTTGTTTATCACCCGCTATCAAATGGCTGTCGACCTTTGCGTTGTTCAGAATGTTTAGTTTGGTAGAAATAGTAGTTTATCTTCACTGTCCTTCACTGACTTCTGTTTGCAGCCATCAACTGTTTTCTAGTGTCACCCACGAGCCAAAGGCTCTTGCACTGTGTCGTTGTTTGATCTATTCACTGACTCATTTCTATTTGGCCTTTTAGCTGATATTAGATCTATAACATCAGCAAGCCTGACTGACCATTTTATTGACAATCAAGTTGACCTTTGCTCAACTAGCTGACATGACCTGTATTTCACTATCAGGCTGCGATGTGTGTCATAATCGCGCTGGCTGGTAGGAGCAGCTGCCAAATCATTCTCAAAAACAAAATATAAGACCTGAGTGAAGGTCTTTTTTTAAAATCTCAAACGTACAATGTCCAGAAATATCAAAAGACGAACAAACTCAAAGAAAGTATCCCACCATACCACCGACAAGTTCAAAATAATCAAATCTATATATTATTCATGATTTATTCAATAAAATGCACTATAAAATCCATTCTTCTTATTTTGAATTTGCTCAATTCACATTATCTGTTAATTCAAATTGAAACTGTGCAAAAAATCTTCCTGATCTGCTTTATTAAAATTGCTTCATTCACACTATTGGGTAACTTTGCTTTTTTTTCAAGTAAAAAAACCAGCTTTGAATTAACATGTGTAGATTGAATATTATTCGGCCTAATGTTAAGGGCACGTGTTGGCAGTAAATACAGTTTAGAGTATTTAAAAGATTCACTTGGCATTATAATTATGTTTTTCTTATGCCAGAAACACGTGCTGTTGGCTGAAGGGCTCAGCAGCTAAACTGAAAGGATTCTGTTAATCTCGAATATCATTCCATCACACGGCTCAAATTTTGTTTGTCTTTATCAGTACTTTGCTCCATAAAATGGACAACTGCACCACCCAGCCCTGAATACCCAGTTCCACTCTTTCCAAAGGTAAACCGTTTCTGGCAGGTTAGATGCCAATGCAAAAGACACTTCATCCAAAGGTTGCTGTTGCTGTCAATTTAAGTCATTTTCAAACAGTGTGGAAGACTTACTCTGCAGTGAAAAATCAATTCCTGTACTTTACTATTTATGTGTTTTCAGATTTTTGTTTTTATTAATGACATGGCTGTGATCTATTGTAGTGTGCCAGTCGTGGCTCAGTGGTAGCACTCTCACCTCTGAGCTTGTGGGTTCAATCCCCGCTCCAGTGAACTGAGCGCATCGTCGAGACTGACACTTCAGTGTAGCTCTGAGGGAGGTGCCATCTTTCAGATGAGATATTAAACCGAGGCCCTGTCTGCCCTCTCAGGTGGACGCAAAAGATCCCATGGCGCTATTCGAAGAAGAGCAAGGGAGTTCTCCTGTCTAAATTTATCCCTCAACCAACACCATTAAACAACAAAAAACAATTTATCTGGTTATTATCTCATTGCTGTTTGTGGGAGCTTGCTGTGGGCAAATTAGCTGTCACGTTTTCTACATTACAACAGTGACTACATGCCAAAAAAAAAGTACTTACTTGGCCGTAAAGCACTTTAGGATGTCCTGAAATTGTGAATGGTGCTATCTAAATACAAGTCTTTCTTTGGGTAAATCCATCCCATACTGTGGCCAGAAACGGTCTAGGTTTCTGCTTCTTATTGTAACCTGGTGAGCCCTGCAGGAAACATATTTTGTGTGTACTTTTGGCGAGCACATAATTGGACTCTACTGTAATGCCCTCCATGGTCATATAATCAGGTGATAATTACTCTGGGCTCACACATGAAGAATAGCCACCTGGGTGAAGCGTCAGAGATCTGGTAAGGGCTGTGGAATCGAATCCTTGCATGACTCAGCCTTCAGGTGGTTGAGACAGAATTCAAATGGTGGGTTGTGGGGGAATTAAGCAAACTCTTTTTTTAAATCTTAGTAGCTCTTTACTATAAATCCTGTTCACTTACACTAATGGTGCATTCACACTCTGCAAGTTTAGTGCCGGGGTGAAGCCCAAAATTGCTTCACACCAATGCTAGAGTTGTAGCGTAAATACACACTAAAGGGTAATTTTGACTTTGTGCGATAGTGTAGAACAGGCGATCGTGAATCGGCAGCCCGTTTTACATCTTTCCCGATCTTTATTTCTGTTGACTTCAATGGAAATAAAAATCAGGAGAGCTGTAAAACGGGCTGCCGACTGGCTTTTGCACTATCACACAAAGTCAAAATTTAACCCTATGAATCCAATGTCTATAATTGTTCCAAATTCAAAGCAATCTTCTTACTAATTGTTCTGCTTCCTATCCTTCAGCCAGTTCATGCATCAAGCTCTGTCACATTACAGCCAGACGCATGTACTGTCAAAATACTATGTGGTAAAAGGCAAGCAGGGATTCTGATCAGGATTCTTACACTAACCTGATTCAAAATACCCTGGAAGTGACTTTAACCTTTTCATATGTTAGTGTAGTGGCTGTGTTACTGGATTAGTAATCCAGAGAACGTGAGTTCAAATCCCACTAATTCACTTTAAAATAAAACCTGATATCAGTAAAAGTGACCATGAAGCTGTTGCAATGTTGTAAAAACCCAACTGATTCACTGATGTTCTTTAACAACAGCAACAACTACTTTTATTTATATAGCGCCTTTAAAGTAGTAAAACATCCCAAGGCGCTTCACAGGAGTGTTTTAAAAACAAAATTTGACACCGAGCCACATAAGGAGAAATTAGGGCAGGTGACCAAAAGCTTGGTCAAAAAGGTAGGTTTTAAGGAGCTTCTTAAAGGAGGAAAGAGGTAGCGAGGCGGAGAGGTTTAGGGAGGGAATTCCAGAGTTTAGGGCCTAGGCAACAGAAGGCATGGCCACCAATGGTTGAGCGATTATAGCCAGGGATGCTCAAGAGGGCAGAATTAGAGGAGCGCAGATATCGCAGGGTGGTGGGGGGGGGGGGTTGCTGAAGGAGATTACAGAAATAGGGTGGGGTGAGGCCGTGGAGGGATTTGAAAACAAGGATGAGAATTAGGGAAGGAAACCTGCTCTCCATACGCAGCTTGGTCTAGATGTAACTCTAGTCCCACACCAACGTGGCTGACTCTGAACTGCCCTTTAAAGTGGCCTATCAAGCCATTCAGTTCAGGGTAACTAGGGATGGGCAATAAATACATGCCCATATCCTGAGAATGAATTCAAAAACATTAACAGTGATCAAAAATGATTTTTTTAATGGCACGTAAGACAATGAAAGTTCCAAAACCTTTTCGATGGAAATTGTTACACGTGGAATCGCAGTATTATAGAATTTTCACTGAGACACTATCAGATCTATAAACTTGCACAGTTTAGAAGGACATTTAATGGAGAACAAAAGTAAATTCAGATCAAAGCTGAACTTACACTGTAATATGCACACTGTAAAATGCTGTTTGTTTCTATACTTTCTTTATTTGGTTCTATTTGCTGCTATACTCAAATGTCTGAGAAATGCATTGAATCCAATTATTTAACAGGAATGCAGGGAGAATTTCTGGAAGTTGTACAAAACTCAATGAAGTCTGTATTTTTACTAATAAATTGTTTAAATAAATATAAGAATTGTGAACGAGATTTATTTCAACTTGATATTTGAATATACCCCTTGTTTCGACAACAGTGAGATGTCTGGGAAGGAAGTGTAATCTGCGTGAAGTAAGTTTTCCCAGCACGAAAAGCATCTTTCTCAATGGGAGTAGTATTCCTTACCAGTGGGGAGCCAACTAATTCTCAGTGGGGGAAGTGTACATTCTTGAAAAGTCATCCATCTTAGCTGGGAAATGATTGATTGTGGCAGGAAAGCATCTTTATTCAAAAATGCCTCATACCTGCAAGTCAGTGTACCTCCCTGTTTTATTTATGCTGCTTGGGCTGAATGTGGCAGAAATCTGGCAGCATATCGGGTGAATATGATGGGAGCAAAATATTTGTGCAAAAAAGTGATTCCAGTTTTATCGTTCATTAACCTTAGCAGTGACCCCCTTCAAGACATTGTCAGATTGACAGGGCTGTTAATGTGGTTTTGATCATTTAATAATTTACAAGCTCGCAGAAGCTTTAATGTGACTGAGTTGAAGAGGGAGTCTTGCCTTCGAGACCTCTTTTAAAATTCAAACATTTGCAACAACAACAACTTGCATTTATACAGCGCCTTTAAGGTAGTAGAATGTCCCAAGGCGCCTAATTCCGTACAAGTAATTGTCTGGGCTGATTCCCTATTACTCCCCCCCCCCCCCTCATCCCACACCCGCTCCCGGAGTACGCAGGGCCCGCCGAATGAGAAGGGCAGGCCTGACTATACTCACTGCTGAACTCTTGATTCTACAGATTGATTTTTGAGGTTGGGCTATTTGCATGCAATGCCATCATTACAGGCAAAATAATGATTTAAATCAACGCAGTTGGTCCCACAACAAATTCCCTGAGGTATTCTGGAGTGCAGAATAATTAAATGGCTGCCGGGAGGCCTCCAAGTTGTTCACTGCAGAGCTCTACCACTTAAAGCTAGGTTGTCACATATTTGTGACTTGCATCTTGACTGCTGACTGGACTTTGGGCATTATAGCTACTGCAGTTATTTTTTCCGCTGTCTGCTGCTGTTTTTCTGCAATTCAGCACTCCTTTGGTGTACACTTCCAACTGCAGCATTCCTGTTGCCAACAGCTGCCCTCACAGCTGCAAAGACAGTGCTCAGCATAAACGTTCCAATTGGCCGACTAATGGCTGTCCTAAATATTGGGGAGGAAGAAGATTGCCTGCAAAAGAAAGAAAGGCAGGTGGACCTGAACCTCAGACATATGGCACCCTACCCCCAGGTGTCCCAGGAATTACATAATCTGACCCAAACATAACGACTGGAACATATCTTCACTAATTATCCTTGAGTAGGGAGGCTGTCACCAAGTTGTGCCACCTGCTGGTGTATGAGTTGCAGGCAAGGTCCAGCACAGGAACAGCCCTGCCCATTGTGGTGGAAGTCCCCTCAGCATTGCATCGCAACAGTTCATTTCAGACTACCCTTGGTGGCATTTTCCACAGCAGTCAGACATCCATGCATCAATTTATCAAGCAGGCCGCTGAAGCCTTGTTTTCTAGGGGGTTAAACCTGTGTCACTTTTTCTGTGGAAAGGAGGGAACAACGTGAGAGGGCACCGTATTTGTGCCAGGAACCCTGGGTTCCAAACAGTCCAGGACCTCATTGACAGAACCCCATGTAGTCATCAGGGTGTCAAACAACAACACTGTGGCATATAAGGATTGCAAAGGATTTCATCTGATCAACATCCAGGTAGTCTGGGTCCACCACATCAGAAAAGTGGAGGAGGCGGCAAGATACCCTGGCAGCAGCCACAGTGCTTTCGTCTAGTCCACAGTGCCACAGCTATTTGATGGAGCTCATTGTATGTGGCCAGCAACAATCAGCAAATATGCTGCCCACACAAGGTACAGCCCACACCACTTATATCGGGGATGTTGGTGTTATCGTGATATGCCCGCTATATGCCTTGGGAGGCAAATCCAAAAACCAAAGTAACCAACATATTTTTTTTTTAAAACAGGTGGGGGGTGAAATTGGATTGGGCCCGAAAATGGGCACGGGGATTGGGAAGCGCGATCTGCCTGCGCCTGGTTCAAGCTGGTACATGCAGCACGCAAAATTCACGCTGCCTGCTCATTATAATGATTGGAGCGCTGAGTTCAGTGCTAAAGGCGCTGTTGGTTGGCTCAATGCTCAAGAGGGGGCCAATATTGGGTGCAGTCTACTGGCCAATAAAATGTTGCCTAGGCCTTCTGCTCTTCCTAAAGGGGAGGTGCTTCGTTGCAGAAGCACCTCATTGTCGCTGTGGATGCAGCCATGTCGCAACAGGGAAGAGAAAGGGCAAGGCGCTTCTCAGGTGCAGCAGTGGCGGCCTTGGTCCAGGGGGTGCACAGGAGGCCTTCCAGACAGAACGCCAGAAGGCAGTGGGAGGAGATAGCACAAGCCATCAGTGCCACGAGTGTTGCCCCCAGGACCTGAATCCAATGCCGCAAGAAGTTTAATGACCTCACACGAGTGGTCAAGGTGAGTGAATGTATCTTCAAATGCCATATCCCACCAACTGCACCATTAGCCTCACACACTGCTCAATGCACCACATCCCTATTACTCACCTGCCAACAATCTCTAGCAATCACGACTCATACCTCACAATCATAGCTTCACCACACCCTCACACACTTACCACTGCTGCAAGCCTCACACCCACATCTCGCACCTAGCACACAATGTCAGCTATTCAACCATGACAGGCACATCACCCAAACACATTGCACCAAACTCACTGACACACTTCCCTTTCTCTTGCAGGCTGAGGTGACTCACAACCACCATGAGCAGCAGCGGACAGGCAGGAGTGAAGCACTTCCACAAAACCTTACTGCACTGGAGGAGACTGTGCTGGAGCTCATTAGAGGGGCCATCACTAAGGCCGTGATAACGGCGAGGTTGAAAGCATTGCTGATGATGGTATGCTCATTCCTAATCCTTCTTCTCACATCCCACTTCCTCATCGCACAATCTCTTCTCACTTACAAGCTGCTGATGGTGTAAGCATATGCATCATGCTTTCCTCCCTCCCCTCACCATAACCCGACCCTTGTGCCTTTCTCCTTGCTGGTCTGCTCGATGAGTTTCCTCGTGGCAGCATGGCATTCATTATGTGACTGCTGGCTAAGTGTGGTGGAGTTGCGGAGGGGAGTCATCAGCCAGGTGTGAGCTGATATCCCTTCACTCCAAGCAGCCACCTTTGGGTTCGATGTGGTGGCTGGAAGATTGCTGGCACAGGATGAAGGCATCATCCTGACTACTGCCAGGATACCGGGCATTCACCATCATGATGTGCTGGGTGTGGTCGCACACCAACTGCACTTGAAGTGAGTGGCAGCATTTGCGGTCAGGGTACATCTCAGGATTGATATGCGGCACCCACAAAGCCACGTGTGTGCAGTCGATGGCGCCCTGCACCATGGGGAAGCCGATATCCTGGCAAAGCCACATGGGCGCTCCTCCTGCTCCTCTCTGTTCAGAGAGAAGACAGTGGCCCAGAAATTCGGCTCTCCCCGGGTGAGTACGCACGGGGTACTCACCCGTAGGCCCAATGGAAGTGCCGGTTTCCTGCATGCACTGCGCATGCGCGGGAAACTGGCACTTCCGTTCCCCTGAAAGCAGGGGTACAGAGGTCGAACACGTGCACGAGAGAGGCTGCGCGTGCGCATTGAACTTAAGTTTTTTTTGCAGGTTTTCCCAGGAAGGTAAGCCTGCAGAAGTTAGAAATGTAAAAAGCAGGTGTAAGGCCTGTTTTTTACAAGGTAAGTGGTGAATTAATTAAAATTAAAACATTTTTTCCACAGGTTTATTATTTTTAAATACTTTAAAGCAAGGTAAGTTTATTTTTAGCCCCGTTAGAAAATAAAATTATTTTTTTCAAAAATTTAAATTATTGTTTAAAATAGTTATTTCATGTAATTTATAGTTTATTTAAAAAATGTGCTTAAAAAAAAAATAATTTGAAGATTTAGTGTTGCTTTGGGGCCGTAGTATTTATAAGTCTTGACAGCACTTCCTGTCAGACTTATGAATGGAGCGTTCCCTGCTCCGATTGGCTCCCCATGGCCCACGTGACCCCAGGGGACGCATCGAACTAACTGCGCCCCTGGGATACGCAAGCACTGCGTGCCGGCAGCTGGACCAGGCCCCGGATCGGAATTCCATGGGGGCCCACAGCTCAACGGCCGGCGCACAAGGTAAGTGCAGATCGGGGGCTTGCACCCGCGGGAAGCCCCCGACCCAAATTTCTGGGCCAATGAAGTCCCCTCTCCTGGAGTGCAGAGTCCCTGTGACCTCCCGGATGCAGCGATGGACGACGAACTGGGAGATGTTAACTATGTCGACTGCTCCAGACTGGAAGGATCTGGTGGTGAAAAAATTGAGGGTCACTGACAGCCCCGTCGTCAGCTTGCTCTGAGGCTGCAGGTGTGGTTCCAAGCAGTGGCAGAGTTCGGTGACACATCCTTGGTGAAGCAGAGCCTCCGAATACACTGCTCCTGGCTTAAGTGCAGGTCGGAGAAGTACACTCGGAGGACCCTAGGTAGGTAAGGCCTCCTGCTGAGAGCCCTCTTGCCCCTCCTCCTCCTCCCTCTGCGAACAGCTTGTCCTCTTCTTCGCTGCCTCTGTTCCATCTCTCTGTCATGCTGCAGCACGAGGAGGACTGCAAGTAGAGCCCCCATGACTGGGAGCAAGTGGTCTGACCAGAAACCTTGAATTCAAAAGCAAGGCCTTCTCCACTAGCAGCACCACAAGCTCCAAACAGTTCCACAAGCTTACACAGAGCCAGGAGAAATCAAAAGGCAAGTCACCTGAAAGTTGTTGAAGATCCCTTTAAATACCGCTGGTGGGGGGTCCCTCATGCAGCTGAACGCACGTATGTCCAAAATAGCTGGTCGTGCTTCAAATCAACGTTGTAGGCTGATTGCCGTCACGATCTGCCTCATTAGCATTCTTCTGGCTGCGCTGCCAGTCTGTCCAAAATGGCGGCTCCCGCGGCCCACGCCGGAGGTGGGTGGAAGCAAGGTAGCCGCCATTTTTTTGCCAGAAACTACCTTAACGGCCAGCGGTAAGGTGCCAAATTTCGCAGCCAGCATGTCTGCACTTAGCAACTGCCTCTCGTAACATGAGCAATTGCAGCCATAATCTCATCAGTAAGGTAAGCGCGCTTTAACAAAGTGTGAACAGCTGGTTGATGCTGCTTAAAAACCCAACTGAAATCAGCAGAGCCTTTTAAATTGGTAAGTACAAGGTAAGTTCTGCTGGAAATAGCCGCCGCGCTTAATACGTTATTAGCTACGCCATTGTAATTGATGCCTGTGGTAGTGACAAACGGTCAGGGTTGGTTGCCCGATTTAGGCAGCTGCCCGTGGTAGAGGTGGATGGTGTAAGTGGTGGGAATTAGGCCTGCATGCTGCATGTTCACAACATAAGGTGGCTGCTGGCCTGGGCACTTGGGAGGCACAAGCCTTCTCTCAGATTCCTTTTTGCAACATATATCCTCTTCGTATCTGCTGATGAAGGGAAAGTAGAATTATAATATAACAAGCAGAAAGGGTTGTATACAGTGGAATTAGAATTGAGTGCAATAGTTGCTGGCTGATTGAGTTTGATGAAACAGAGAAAGCAGGACGTTCATATGCATTGTACTCAGATTGGAGTTAGATCATTCTCTGGATTGATTTAAAGACTCGGGGAAAAATTCAGTTGGTTTGCACCTCCCGTTAGCGCCTTAAGAGGGCGCTAAACACTACCGCCACGATCTCCTGCGCCTGCAGATCGTGATGTCAGTCTAGCGTGCAACGCCCCGGTAGTGCCCCGAACTGGATATTGAGTGGTGCCCCCGTCTTACCGCCTGCCGTTAGCAACAACAGGTTGAGTGGAGCGTTTTGCAGTCTGGAAGGGATTGGGGGAGCGCTATTTAAAGGCGACCGCTTCCTGCCTTTTTTTGTCAGCGAAATTTTTTCACCACGCATTCTGAGTGAGAGGGAGAGACTGCAGGAGATATTCAAAGCTGTGTTGAGGAGTTTTGGGTAATGAGCAGCACTTTGCAGGTTCTTTTTTATTTGATCTTCCTTGCATCGATTTAGAAGAGACTGTGGGGGCTGCACTCTGAGCTCTTTCCTGGGCCTCTCCATTGTTCTTTCCAGCAGATTTGATGTACAGATCTCTCCAGGCCGAGATTCAAGGCTACAATGAGCAGGGTGTGGATGGAGAGCAAGATCAACCCTCCCCTTTAAGAACTGACCGGCGACAGTGTGTCTGTGTTCCATCGCTGACTGACAGCACATGAGCTTCGCCAGCGCTCTGAGTTAACGCCTCGCTCCTTGGCCTTTGCGCCTTAAGAGAGGTGTGCAGCGCCTGATTTAGCGCGCCAATCACCTCCAGGGGCGATAAAAGTCAAGTTTGCAGTCGGAGGTGATAATTAGCGCCAGGCGCTAAACTTTGCGCCCAGCCGAAAATCACACCCCAAATGGGGCGATACTGAATTTCTCCCCCTCAATACCAAATAAGCTGCATTCACTGATTCTTCAAATAATGAAAAAGAAACTAATATCGAAAGGTTGCTTTGCAACAATGGCCCAGAAAGTCGGGTCCCCACGCGTGAGTACGCGCTGAGAACTCACGTGTAGGCCCAATGAAAGTGGCGGTTTTGTGCATGCACTGCGCATGCGCGGGAAACCGGAACTTCCGTTCCCTTGAAAGAAGGGGTTCAGAGGTGGAACGCGTGCGCGGGAGAGGCAGCGCGTGCGCATTGAACTTACGTTTTTTCTCCAGCTTTCTCCGGGAGGGTAAGTCTCCAGGAGTTACATATGTAAAATGCAGGCGCAAGGCCTGCTTTTAACAAGGAAAGTGGTGAATTAATTAAAATTAAAACATTTTTTCCGCAGGTTTATTATTTTTAAATACTTTAAAGAAAGATACGTTTATTTTTAGCCCCGTTAGAAAATGTAATTCATTTGTTCAAAAATTTAAATTATTGTTTAAAATAGTTATTTTATGTAATTTATAGTTATTTTTAAAATGTGATTTAAAAAAAAAAATTATTTGAAGTTTTAGTGATGTTTTGGGGCTTACAGTATTTATAGTTTTGACAGCTTTTGCTGTCAATTTTATGAATGGGCATTTCCCTGCTACCATTGGCTCTCCATGGTCCACGTGGTCCCAGGGGACGCTTCGAACTAACTGCGCCCCTGGGATACGCAAGCACTGCGCGCCGGCAGTTGGAGCAGGCCCAGGATCGGAATCCCACGTGGGCCCACAGCTCAATGGCCGGCGCGCAAGGTAAGTGCAGGTCGAAAGCCTCCGACCCAAATTTCTGGGCCAATGCTTCAGAACGACTGTTTTCTATAGCTGAACTGGAATGAACACTTTTAAAAGTGTTTTAGTGAGTACACAGAGCTAGAGTACTTTATGGTTCGAGGCATTGGTTTTCATTAGCTGTGAGAGGGATTTCTCTGCTTGTCACGGACGAGACAATCAGGCTATCATTGCTTACTGTGTGGAAAGGTTATCAGAATACATTGAAAAAATATTGATGTAGAAACAATTTTGACAGGATACTTTGACATAAAGTATTGACACGAAGAATTTCCAGCTTGAACATTCATTTCGATGTAAAGGACAATTAGACAGTTTCTGTAACAGGTGCTTGATCCTCACCGCCAATTTTACATTCCAGCAGTAAGTTGAAAATTAGCCCCTTTTTATCCATTCGAAGCAGAAACTGCTTTGCATTGTTGATAATGTCTCGAGCAACTGATCCACATGATATTTCTTTCAATAACTTTGAATAGTAGTATTTTTATTTCATTGATGTAAGCAGTGTGTCTGCACTTTCCATGCACGGTAGTGATTTTTTTGTCATCAGCCTGTTAGCCATTCCTGACATCCCACTATATCAGGGCTTGTGCACAACCTGAAAAAGACGTATCTAACTTTGACACATGTAAAGGGGAGAAAAGGGTAAATAATCTTGACCTCAGGTGCCTGGCATTCCTCTTTTTAGCGAAAAACAGAACAAATTCCTTCCTTTCAGTGTAATTAACAAATTTGCTAACCTAATCGTAGGAGTGGGCATAGGAATTTTGGTAGCAGCAGCCAGTCGCTGCACATCTGCAATAGTGATCGTTTAATGCTTCCGAAGCAGTCAGCAAACCAGCCAACCAGTATAAATACCAGAAAAATGCACTAATCAGGCTGCGGAGTGTGCACATTTTTTCTTTATATTTTGCAAAAGTGGCTGAAAGACGCATGAGAAAAATCTCAATGTTGTTTCTGAAGCCCTGTTAGTGTTAGGAGCTTTTAGTATGGTGCAATGGGAGAATACTTTCAATGGGGGAGGACAGCCCTCAAACACGCAAAGGAGGCATCAACTGTGACAATATGTCATTAAAAATAAAATTCTGTCTCAACTATTCGGAGGCCCTGGCTGGAGGTCCTGAAGAAGTTAACTGACTTAAAGTACGGCACAAAGCTAATATTACTGTAAAGTAGCAGTGCAGGACATATATGGAGATGAAAGGAAGTTATTGTAATATATGCAAAAACACTGCCCTACCAGAGAGAAATATTAGCAAGTAGGCTATTAGAAGTCAAAGTAGTGGTTATTGCCTTTCTAGATACGAGACTATCAAAACAAGCGCTCTACTTGGAGCTCCGACACTGCAAGAGAGCCCCAGGTGGGCAGAGGAAACACTTCAAGGACACCCTCAAAGCCGCCTTGAATTAGTGCAACATCCCCACCGACACCTGGGAATCCCTGGCCCAAGGCCGCACAAGGTGGAGGAGAAGCATCCGGGAAGGCGCCGAACATCTTGAGTCTCTTTGTCGGGAGCAAGCAGAAGCCAAGCGCAAGCAGCGCAAGGAGCGCACGTCAACCCAAGCACCCCACCCACCCGCCCCTTCAACCACCATCTGCCCCACCTGTGACAGAGATTGTAGGTCCCGCATTAGACTCATCAGTCACCTGAGAACTCATTTTTAGTGTGGAAGCAAGTCATCTTCGGTTCCACGGGACTGCCTAAGAGAGACAGTAGTTATTCAAATATCATTACATGCTAAGATGGAAATGTACTACTAGGAAGAATTTCCAGGATCTAATGTCTCAATCCATATTAATCTACAATAGAATAAATATGCATTGTGTGGCGCATGCTCCTTATTTTGGTCATCATCAGTCTGCGATGTGCAGTCATGCCTGCAACTGCACACCTCTACCATTAGGAGCTTCATAAACTCCAGAAGCTGCAGATCCCCACACCCATACCGTTTGCATCAGGAGGGAAGCTTGCTTTCTCCTGACTTTCTGTGGGCAAAGCCACGGAGGTCCGCCATTTTGTTTTCAAGGGCAAAACTCACAAATAACTGGAGTGTGCAGTCAGGATGAAAGTGACAGGCTCCAGCAATACTGAACAACTCACTTCAGATGAATAAAAAAAAACTTGCATTTATATAGCGCCTTTCACGAGCTTATGATGTCCCAAAGCGCTTTACAGCCAATGAAGTACTTTTGAAGTGTAGACACTGTTGTAATGTAGGAAACATGAGGAAATTAGCAGGAGGGGGAGATAATAAAGCATTAGACTTGGAGATTCGATAGATGTGCAGAACTATTGGTATATGCCACATTAATCATATATTAATATGAGCACGGCACAGTGCATGTAATGCCAATATGGTGCCCGAATAGATGAGCATGCTGATGTACTCAGAAGGGTAAATTTTCCAATTGTGCCCTCCTGTTAAGGAGTTTCAGCACTCAGAGCACATATTGGGAAATCACAACCAATGAAAAGTTTATGCTATAATGGGGTAGATTTTCCCGAACATGTCGGGAGGAAGGCGGGACTTCCCCTTTCGGGTTTTTGACCCGCCTACTTTGACGTCCGGCCAATCCACGCAATTTTCCCTTGGTTGGCCTTGTTGAGCCCACCCAGCGGGCTCAGCAGGTCAATTAAGGGCCACCCGGCAACAGGTGACGTCACAGACTGCAATTTCATCTGTCAAGAGTTCTTGACAGATGAAATATCAGCGTTTCACAGCTGTTTCAAGCTGTGAAACACTGACACTCTGAGCTCTGACATGAGTCCTTCTGCGCAGACTCAGTTAGAACTCTCACCGGCACCCAAAGCTGCAGGCTGTCACTTTTGACAGATCGCAGCCATTCAGCTTTCAGTTCCAGCTGAGTGATGCGCTCCCGCCGGCTACAGGAAGAAACACAGAAACATAGAAGATAGGAGCAGGAGTAGGCCATTCGGCCCTTCGAGCCTGCTCCGCCATTCAATGAGATCATGGCTGATCATCCAAATTCAGTACCCTGTCCCTGCCTTCTCCCCATATCCCTTGATCCCTTTAGCCTTAAGAAATATATCCAACTCTTTCTTGAATATATTTAATGAACTGGCCTCCACCGCCCTCAGTGGCAGAGAATTCCACAGGTTTACCACTCTCTGGGTGAAGAAATTCCTCCTCATTTCAGTCCTAAATGGCTTACCCCTTATCCTTAGACTATGACTCCTGGTTCTGGACTCCCCGGCCATCAGAAACATCCTTCCTGCATCTAGTCTGTCCAGGCCTGACAGAATTGTATAGGTTTCGATGAGATCCCCTCTCAATCTTCTAAACTCCAGTGAGTATAAGCCCAATCGACACAATCTCTCCTCATACGTCATTCCTGCCATCCCAGGTATCAGCCTGGTGAATCTTTGCTGCACTCCTTCCATGGCAAGAACGTCCTTCCTCAGGTAAGGCGGCCAAAACTGCACACAATACTCAAGGTGCGGTCTCACCAAGGCCCTGTACAACTGTAGCAAGACATCCTTGTTCCTGCACTCGAACCCTCTTGCTACGAAGGCCAACATAACATTTGCCGTCTTAACCGCCTGCTGCACCTGCATACTTACCTTCAGCGACTGGTGCACAAGAACACCCAGGTCTCTTTGCACTTCCCCTTCTCCCAATCTATTGCCATTCAAATAATAATCTGCCTTCCTGTTTTTGCCACCAAAGTGGATAACCTCACATTTATCCACATTATAGTGCATTTGCCATGTTTCTGCCCAATCACCCAACCTGTCCAAATCGTACTGGAGTCTCTCGACATCCTCCTCACAGCTTACCCTCCCACCCAGCTTTGTATCGTCTGCAAATTTGGAGATATTACATCCAATTCCCTCGTCCAGATCATTAATATATATTGTGAACAGCTGGGGTCCTAGGACTGATCCTTGCGGCACCCCACTAGTCACTGCCTGCCACTCGGAAAACGACCCATTTATTCCAACTCTTTGCTTTCTGTCCGCCAACCAGTTCTCTATCCAAGTCAATACCTTGCCCCCAATCCCATGTGCCTTAATTTTGCATGCTAATCTCTTATGTGGGACCTTATCGAAAGCCTTCTGAAAGTCGAAATACACCACATCCACTGGTTCTCCCTTATCTATTTTACCAGTTACATCTTCAGAAAATTCCAGTAGATTAGTCAAGCATGATTTACCTTTTGTAAATCCATGTTGACTTTGTCCGATTCTGTCACTGCTTTCCAAGTGCTCTGCTATTACATCTTTTACAATAGGCTCTAGCATTTTCCCCACTACCGATGTCAGGCTTACCAGTCTATAATTCCCCGCTTTTTCTCTACCACCTTTTTTGAATAGTGGGGTAACATTAGCTACCCTCCAATCCATGGGTACTGTTCCAGAGTCTATCGAGTTCTGGAAGATGACCAGCAATGCATCTACTATTTCTAGGGCCATTTCCTTAAGTACCCTGGGATGTAGATTATCAGGCCCTGGGGATTTATCGGCCTTCAATTCCATCAATTTTCCTAACACCATTTCCCTACAAATACTGATTTCTTTCAGTTCCACCCTTTCATCAGACCCTATGTTCCCCGGCATCTCTGGGAGGTTATTTGTGTCCTCCTTTGTGAAGATAGAACCAAAGTATGAATTTAGTTGGTCTGCCATTTCTTTGTTTCCCATTATAAATTCCCCTGATTCTGACTGCAAGGGACCTACGCTTGACTTCACCAATCTTTTTCTCTTCACATATCTATAAAAGCTTTTACAGTCAGTTTTTATGTTCCCTGCTAGCTTACTCTCATATTCTATTTTCCCTTTCTTAATTAATCCCTTTGTCCTCCTTTGTTGAATCCTAAACTGCTCCCAATCCTCAGGATTATTGCTTTTTCTGGCCAATTTATATGTCCTCTCCTTGGATCTTATGCTATCCCTAATTTCCCTTGTTAGCCACGGTTGAGTCACCTTTTTTGTTTTATTTTTATGCCAAACTGGGATGAACAAATTCTGTAGCTCATCCATTCGGTCTTTGAATGTTTGCCATTGCCTATCCACCATCAACCCTTTGAGTGCCATTCCCCAATCAATCCTACCCAACTCGCTCCTCAGACCATCGTAGTTTCCTTTATTTAAATTGAGGACCCTAGTCTCTGAGTCAACTACTTCATTCTCCATCTTAATGAAGAATTCGATCATATTATGATCGCTCCGACCCAAGGGGCCTCGTACAACAAGATTGCTAATTAATCCTTTCTCGTTACATAATACCCAGTCTAAGATGGCCTGATCTTTGGTTGGTTCCTCGACATATTGGTCCAGGAAACCATCCCGTAAACACTCCAGGAATTCCTCCTCCACAGTATTGTTACTAATTTGTTTGGCCCAATCTATATGTAGATTAATGTCACCCATGATGACTGCTGTGCCCTTATTGCACGCTTCTTTAATTTCCCTTTTAATGCCATCCCCAACCTCCGCCTTACTGTTTGGAGGTCTATATACCACTCCCACTAATGTTTTTTTCCCCTTAGTATTTCTCAATTCTACCCATACAGATTCCACATCATCAGAGCTAATATCCTTCATTACAATTGTATTAATCCCTTCTTTAACCAGTAATGCTACCCCACCCCTTTCCTTTTTGCCTATCTTTCCTGAATATCGAATACCCCTGGATGTTGAGTTCCCAGTCTTGGCCATCCTTGAGCCATGTTTCCGTAATCCCAACCAAATCATATTCATTTACCTCTATTTGCACAGCCATTTCGTCCACCTTATTACAAATGCTCCTCGCATTAAGACACAAAGCCTTCAGGCTTTTTTTTTTAACACTCTTCGACCTATTAGAATTATTATTTACTGTGGCCACGTTTGATTTAAACTGTTGATTTCTCTGACTGCCACTTTTGTTTTTCTCCTTCCTATTTTTTTTTTTTTATCCCTGTTTCCCTTTCCTCTGTCTCCCTGCTCAGGTTCCCAACCCCCTGCCATTTTAGTTTAAACCCCCCCGAACAGTGCTAGCAAACCTTCCCGCAAGGATATTTGTCCCGTTCTGGTTCAGGTGCAACCCATCCGACTTGTACAAGCCCCACCTTCCCCAGAAGCAGGCCCAGTGATCCAGGAAACTAAAGCCCTCCCTCCTGCACCAACTCTTTAGCCACGCATTCATCTGCTCTATCCTCCTATTCCTATACTCACTAGCACGTGGCACCGGGAATAATCCAGAGATTACAGCCTTTGAGGTCCTGCTCTTTAATCTGCTACCTAGCTCCCTAAATTCTTGCTGCAGGACCTCATCCCTCTTCCTACCCATGTCATTGGTCCCAATGTGAACCACGACCTCTGACTGTTCACCCTCCCCCTTCAGAATGCCCTGCAGCCGTTCAGTGACATCCTTGACCCTGGCACCAGGGAGGCAACAAACCATCCTGGAGTCACATCTACGGCCACAGAAACGCCTATCTGTTCCCCTTACGATAGAATCCCCTACCACTATTGCTCTCCCACTCTTTTTCCTCCCTTCCTGAGCAGCAGAAGCACCCCTGGTGCCAGGAAGTTGACTGCTGCTGCCTTCCTCTGGTAAGTCATCCCCCTCAACAGTATCCAAATTGGTATACCTGTTTGAGAGGGGGATGGCCACAGGGGTCCCCTGCACTACCTGCCTGCCTCTACTGCTCTGCCTGATGGTCACCCATTTCCCTTCTGCCTGTGCAGCCCTTACCTGCGGTGTGACCAACTCACTAAACGTGTTATCCACGACCCTCTCAGCATCGTGAATGCTCCAAAGCCCATCCATCCGCAGCTCCAGCACCGCAATGCGGTCTGCTAGTAGCTGCAGCTGGATGCATTTCTGGCACACATGGTCATCAGGGACACAGGCAGCGTCCCTGAATTCCCACATAGTGCAGGAGGAGCATAACACTGGGCTGGGCTGTCCTGACATGACTTACCCTTTAATTAATTTAAATTAATTCACTACCACCAATTAAAGATAAACTCTAAGGCGCTTGTATGGTTTACCAACAGTCCCCGCTACACCAGAAAGACCTTAGCAACTATAAACCACAGAGTTAAAGCTTAAAAAAGAGAAATACTCACCAACCAATCACTTACCTGCTCCCTGGTGACATCACACTCTGATTACTTTTTACCTCTCTCCCCGCTGCTGAGTTGGTAAGCCTCGCTTGTCCCTGGTCCGAACTAGTCGGGCCTCGCTGCTCGCGCCGGTTTTTATACCACGCTCCTCGCCTCGCTGGTCCCTGGTCCGAACTGGTCGGGCCTCGCTGCTCACGCTGGTTTTTATACTGGGCTCCTCCTCGCTGGTCCCTGGTCCAAACTGATTCGGCCTCGCTGCTCGCGCTGGTTTTTATACCACGCTCCTCGCCTCGCTGGTCCCTGGTCCGAACTAGTCGAGCCTCGCTGCTCGCGCTGGTTTTTATACCGGGCTCCTCCTCGCTGGTCCCTGGTCCGAACTGGTTGGGTCTCGCTGCTCGCGCCGGTTTTTATACCGCGCTCCTCGCCTCGCTGGTCCCTGGTAAGTACAGGTAAGTAAAAGTTCTTTACACACTTTAGACACACCAAACACACTTGCCTTTACACTCATGCACCCATCACTCACCTGAGCACCGACATCGCGACCCCTCCAACTCCTTCAACCCGACGGCCCGCCTGCTCTAACCTGGCGTGGTTTGGAGCTGTCGGGAAACCCACACGAAACCCCACAAAATAGGGATTAGGCTAAAAACTGCCTGTTAGCTACCCGTTAACAGGCAGTTATTTGGCACTAATCCCTTCCCACCTGGTTTCGGTGGGTCCCAGTGCGGGGCGGGTACCCGCCGCCCCTGAAACGTACGTAAGGCGGGGTTTTGGGCGGGATGGTGTCGGGACCCCCAAATTCAGGATTTCCCCCCCCCCCCACACACCGGAAACCCTGCCTAATGGCTCCACAAAAATCTAGCCCATCTCATCTTCACAGAACAAGGAGAATCCAATGATATATAAACCAATAGGGATGAATTTCCACAGAGGTTCGCACTATAGAAAAAGTAGATAGTGATGTGGATGGGGAAACACAGGATGAGGCAGTGGGTACAAATGAGCATGGAGTACCATTGGTGCTGCTTGATTAGGGACCAGAATGCTCAGTATGTTCATCTTCCCTACTGAGAGATATGGAGATAGAGACTTGTGTTGTCAGACTACTTGACGTACATCCAGTTTTGGATGAGCTGCAATTTTCTCCAGTTGAACCAAGGATTGAAGCCATTGTCCCCAGTCCCCGTCACAAATGCCATGCTTTTTTTTATTGATTCCATCCCCCTCCCTGGCCACTGTCTCAGACTGAACCAGTCTATTTGCAATCTCAACCTCCTATTCCAACCTGAGCTGAGCTTTCAACCCTATTTACCCTCTCCACCACAAAGACTACCTACGTCCACCTCTGTAACCTTGCCCACCTCCACCCTTTGCTTAGCCCATCTGCTACATGAAATCCTTATTTATGTCTTTGTCATCTCAGGCTCGACTATTCCAATGCTCTCCTGGCCAACCTCCCTTTCTCTACACTCGGCAAACTTCCAGTTATCCTAAATCCTGCTGCCTATGTGTTATCCTTCAACTGCTGCTCACACATAACCCCATTCTTGCTGATTTACACCTGCTCCCGGTTGCCTCCAATTTTAAATCTCTATCTCTAATATGCCTCAGCCATACAACCCCTCCAGAACTCTGCATTCCTCTGACTCCGGCCTCTTGTGCACCCCCAGTCCCTTCATCCCAGCATTGGTGGCCACATCTTCAACTGTCTAGGCCAACACTCGGGAATTCCCTCCCTAAACCACTCCATCTCCCTCACCTCCTCTAAGAACCTCCTTAAAACCCACCTGTTTGACCAAGCTTTTGGTCACCCCTCCTAATATCTCTTTTTTGGCTCAGTGTTCATTGTTGTCTCATCACCTCTGTGAAGCGTCTTACATAGGATTACATAGGATATACGGCACAGAAACAGACCATTCGGCCCAACCAGTCAAAGCCGGCGTTTAAGCTCCACTCGAGCCTCCTCCCGTCTTTCCTCATCTAAATCTATCAGCATAGCCCTCTATTCCCTTCTCCCTCATACGCTTGTCTAGCCTCCCCTTTAAATGCATCTATACTATTCGCTTCAATCACTCCCTGTGGTAGCGAGTTCCACATTCTCACCACCCTTTAGGTAAAGAAGTTACTTCAGAATTTCGTATTGGATTTCTTGGTGACTGTCTTATATTGATGGCCTCTAGTCTTGGGCCATTTTTCTACATTGAAGGTGTTGTACATTGTTGTTGGTGTTGTATCAGTTGTTAAAAGCTGAATAAATAAAACCAGCTTCCGTGTTGACTTCTGTAAATTCCTGGAATCGCCCTGTGACATAAACATTGAGTGCAGATGGTTGACTGTCCCTGCAGTTCTTTGTGAAAATGGTGGCTCTCCTCACTTGCAATGTCCCTGGTGAGTCTAACCCTCTTCATACATTGTTCCTTCACCATTTCCAGGTAGCTGATTCTGCAGTAGACCCTTTTCTTTGGTAGTTGTACCTGCTGCCAATTGTACAATTCCCCTGCTATCTGTACAACTCTCTGCTCCTGGTCCATTGTGATATGCCTGCTAATGCTGCTGCACCATCGCTATTGGACAGAAAACTCTTCTACAAAAAGAAAAAACTGCAGATGCTGGAAATCTGAAATAAAAACAGAAAATGCTGGAGATACTCAGCAGGTCAGGCAGCATCTGTGAAGAGAGAAACAGAGTTAACATTTCAGGTCGATGACCTTTCATCAGAACTGGAAAAAAGCAGGAAATGGAACAGATTTTTAAGCAAGTGCAGGGACTGGGAAAGCGGGAAGGGGATGAAAGAACAAAAGGGAAGGTCTGTGATAGGATAGAAGGTAGGAGAGGTTAAGAGACATTAAGAGATATTCAAGGCAAAAGGAGATGGTAATGGGACAGGTTAAGAAACAAAGGATGGCTCTAGATGAAGTGTGAATTGAGCTGGCAGAATGAAAGACAGCTGCCATGTGGGAGAGAAGAAAAAAAGACACAGACAAAAAGTGTGGATAAAAAATATATATATATATGATAGGGGCCGAGGTTATGGTCTGAAATTGTTGAACTCTATGTTGAGTCCAGAAGGCTGTAAAGTGCCTAATCGAAAGATGAGGTGCTGTTCCTCGAGCTTCCTCTGAGCTTCAGTGGAACAATGCAAGAGGCCGAGGACGGTGAGGTCTGAGTGGGAGTGATGCGAAGAATTAAAGTGACGGGCGACCGGAAGCTCGGGGTCCCCCCTTACAGACTGAATGGAGGTGTTCCGCAAAGCGGTCACCCAATCTGCGTTTGGTCTCCCCAATGTAGAGGAGACCGCATCGTGAGCAGCGAATACAGTATACTAAATTGCAAGAAGTACAAGTACAGCAGATTGGTGTGAGGGCAATTTTGGTGCAAATGAAATACAAAGTACCCTGCTTTTAAAGTTAACATCATAACCAGTTGCTCCATGGTAGATTAGCAATGACCTGTCACAAGTCGATGAAACTAACGGCTGCATCCCAGTCCCTGCACTTGCTTAAAAATCTGTTCCATTTCCTGCTTTTTTCCAGTTCTGACGAAAGGTCATCAACCTGAAACGTTAACTCTGTTTCTCTCTTCACAGATGAAACATAGAAACATAGAAGATAGGAGCAGGAGTAGGCCATTCGGCCCCTCGAGCCTGCTCCACCATTCAATGCAATCATGGCTGATCATCCAAACTCAGTACCCTGTCCCTGCCTTCTCCCCATATCCCTTGATCCCTTTAGCCTTAAGAAATATATCCAACTCCTTCTTGAATATATTTAATGAATTGGCCTCTACTGCCTTCTGTGGTAGAGAATTCCACAGGTTCACCACTCTCTGGGTGAAGAAATTCCTCCTCATCTCTGTCCTGCTGAGAAAACTCCTCTATACTGTTTCACTTCTTCCGCTGCCGACATGATACTTTTTAGGTTTTCCCCTTTTATTAAGCTCACCATTTCCACATCTGGCCTGTTCGCTGGCCTTTCTTTATTCTGTGAATGGAGGGATAGGAACCCTCAGATCAGTAGTAAACACAGACCAATCGACCACAACAGGTTCTGCCAACATTTCACCACTTTTTACTCACACCTACTTTTTCACCAAAGTGAATGAAATACAACATTGTTGTGTCCCAAATTTTCAGGCATATCGCATTTACATCAACATTTAGTAATGTCAGATGATATCCCGAATGAAATATTCCAACACAGAGTTTCAACATAAACAGGCAGTAACTTTTTCGCAATACGGCTATTGTTCCATTCAGTCACACCGAAAATGAATTTAGATAAGGGTGGAGGGGAGTCAATTTTGTCTTCACTGCTTGGATAGTATAACAGGGTCGGGGGCTGTTATAGAAACCATCCAATTTCATTTCCACTGATGTCAATAGAGCAGGTTCTACAATGAGCGACAAATTCACTTTCCCAGTTCACTGCCTGAATGGTGAAGTTGAACATCATCCCCCTAGTGTCCTAATTGTTAAATTTAAGCTTGTGTATGTGCATATGATATCGGCAGGAAGAACCTCATCCATCTTGTGGAATTATTTAGTATGTTATATGTTAACCAGAACATTTAAAGGTACAGATACATATTTAATTCCTTGGGCTTTGCAGTTGTAGGAATCTAACCTAATCTAAGCAGACTGTAAATAAACGAATAGGTTAATGTCATATAGAATACATTTTGCTCCAGGAGGACTATAGGTTTGTGCCAGTAAATGGGTTAAATATTAACACTTTGAAATTTTAGAAAGGCGGCCAAGGCTTTATAGTGCTGTATGAAGGTGAATCATTTTTATTTACCTCAAGAAGGAACAGTAGATTGGTGTGAGGGCAATTTTGGTGCAAATGAAATACAAAGTACCCTGCTTTTAAAGTTAACATCGTAACCAGTTGCTCCATGGTAGATTAGCAATGACCTGTCACAAGTCGATGAAACTTGTGGCTGAGAGCTTCTGCTTTTGCAGAATCCTGGCACATTTTCCATGAGGTGGAAGTTCTAGCCATTCCAATGCTCCACCCCTGACCCTAGACAATCTTTCAGGGTCAGGGGCATTACCATATTTTAGGTGTGCTTTCAGTAGCATTCCTGCTTCCATTGGGGGCGGTGGGGGCCCACCTGAGGAGGAAGATATGCCTGCATCAGGCCTCGGGCACCACCAGCCAGAACGTACATTGAGGTTGGCTGTGAGGTAGCGGAAGAAGATGACTTAAATCTTTTTTTTTTTAAGTTAAATTCCACAGGGCTGGGGTGTTCCTAGTGCCTTGCATTGCTGTGGTGTAAATGTCAGGGATACATTCAGATGCGTGGCCCTTGAACATGCCTACCCATATTTGGGTGGACATGTTGTATGGCTTCCTTCAATTCCGAAGGAGAATCCCGGAAATGGTGGTGGAGAATGGGGACTCAGTGATGCAGCTCCTGGACAGATTTCCCACCTATATTCATTAGAGTTAGGCTGGGGAGCCAGCATTAATTCCAGTGGAAAATCCTGCCCCCTGTGTTTAGCACGGGAAATTATAAAGCAGATACACTGATCGGCAAAGTTCATGTACGAATGCTTAAGAATTCATTGCTACGTTTCCGAATGTGCTATTTTTCAACATTTAAAAGATCCTTGATTTGTCAATTGGAAGCTAGTTGGTGAAATGTCCTAACCATTCAAATTTTCTATTATAACTGAACAAAAGACTTGCATTTATATAGTGCCTTTCACAACCTCAGGACGTCCCAAAGCCCTTTACAGCTGATGAAATACTTTTGAAGTGTGGACACTGTTGTGATAGTCTTCTCTTATACTTGAGTGAATGGTGTGGTAGGTACTGAGCCATGTAGATCAGGAAGTCATGAGTTAAATTCAGTGTCGGCAGGTGCTGTCATATAGGGGGCAGTACAATTTTCCTCAGGGTCTCTGGGAGGGGATCAAATCAGCCATACGTTGTGTTCCTGATCACTATCCAATGATCCCCACTGGAAGTTGGTTTGTGTGCATGTGAGATGACGATGTGAATAGATTTGGCTTTCATGGTGCCCATGATCAATTAGACTGCCACCATTCCACCACATGAGGGAGCTACTAGAGGGATGTCAATACATGTGGAACTCGGCTACAGCACAAGCTGCTATGTTCAGCAGATGATGGTTAAGGGGAGAAAATCTATTTGTAGCCAGTCTTTCCTTCAGTGTTGGACTGAATTTTGCCCCCCACCACCTTCTCTCTGCTGGTCGTATTTTATCAGTTCAGGTATAAACATGCTTGAGCATCACCAGCAACAACATTTACTCATTAAAATAGCTCAGTTGCCATCAGCAATGGAAAATCCCAAAAACATTGGCAGTTTCTATTTTTTATTTGTATTTAGGTAGCACCTTTCATGACTCAGAACGTTCCAAAGCACTTTACAGAAATTAAGTACATTTGAAGTATAGTCGCTGTTGTAATGTAGGAAACGCAGCTGTCAATTTGTACACAGCAAGGTCCCAAGAACAGCAATATAATAATGACCAGATAAGCTGTATTTTTTTGATGATGTTGGTTGAGGGATAAATATTGGCCAGGACACTGGGGATAACTCTATCGTAAGGAGAACAGATAGACCGCAGACGCGGCCGCAGACGTGACTCCAGGATTCTATGTTGCCTCCCTGGTGCCAGGGTCAAGGATGTCACTGAGCGGCTGCAGGACATTCTGAGAGGGGGAGGGTGAACAGTCAGAGGTCGTGGCCCATATCGGTATCAACAACATAGGTAGAAAGAGGGACAAGGTCCTGCAAGCAGAATATAGGGAACTAGGAAATAAATTAAAAAGCAGGACCTCAAAGGTAGTAATCTCAGGATTACTCCCATTGCCACGTGCTAGCGAGAGCAGAAATAGGAGAATAGACCAGATGAATGCGTGGCTGGAGAGATGGTGTAGGAGGGAGGGATTTAAGTTCCTGAGGCATTGGGACCGATTCTGGGGAAGGTGGGACCTGTACAAGCTGGACGGGTTACACCTCGGCAGAACCGGGACCAATACAGGTTTGCTAGTGCTGTTGGGAGGGATTTAAATTAGTTTATCAGGGGGCTGGGAACCTAAGTGTGGACCCAGAACGGAGAGAAACAAAGCTGGAAGTGCAAGTTAGAAAAGTAGTCTGCAAAACTAGTAGGAAGCAGTAACAAAGGCCACCAGTAAAGAGGGTCAAAGTGCAGAAAAATATTAAACAGGCAAAGTTGAAGGCACTTTATCTAAATGCACGTAGCATTCGCAACAAGGTGGATGAATTAATGGCACTAATAGAAGTAAATGGGTATGATGTAATTGCCATTACAGAGACATGGTTGCAGGGTAACAAAAGCTGGGAACTGAATGTTCCAGGGTACTCCACATTTAGGAAGGACAGACAAAAAGGACAAGGAAGTAGCATAGCGCTGTTAATAAGGGATGAGATCAGTACGGTAGAAATAAAAGATCTTGGCTTGGCAGATTGTGATGTAGAACTGGAATCAGTTTGGGTGGAGTTAAGAAACAGCAAAGAGCAGAAAACATTGGTGGGAGTTGTGTATAGGCCACCAAACAGTAGTGGTAATGTAGGGCACAGTATCAATCAAGAGATGAGAAGTGCATGTAACAAGGGCAATACGGTAATCATGGGAGACTTTAATCTACATATTGACTGGGCAAATCAAATTACCACTAATGGTGTAGAGGACAAATTCTTGGAATGCATGCGAGATGGTTTCCTGGATCAGTATGTGGAGGAACCAACCAGGGAACAGGCTATTCTGGATCTGGTACTGTGTAATGAGAAAGGGCTAATCAATAATCTTGTGGTAAAGGGGCCTTTAGGGACAAGTGACCATAATATGATTGAATTTTACATTAAGTTTGAGAGTGATGTAGTCCAATCTGAAACTAAGGTCTTCAATCTAAACAGAGGAAACTACAAGGGTATGAGGGACAAGTTGGCCATGGTAGATTGGGAGACTACACTAAAAGGTATGCAGGTGGACATACAATGGCTAACATTCAAGGAAATAATGCATTATTTGCAACAAACATATATTCCTCTAGGGCATAAAAACCCAAAAGGAAAAGTGATTCAACCATGGCTAACAAAAGAAATTAAAGCTAGTATTAAGTCAAAGGAGGAAGCTTATAAAGTTGCCAGAAAAAGCAGTCAGCCTGAGGATTGTGATTTTTTAGAAATCAGCAAAGGGGGCACCAAGAAATTGATAAAGAAAGGGAAAATGGAATATGAGCACAAACCAGCGAAAAATATAAAAATGGATTGTAAAAGCTTCTATAGGTATGTGAAAAGCAAAAGACTGGCTAGGGTAAATGTATGTCCTTTACAGTCAGAGATGGGAGAATTTATAATGGGGTATGAGGAATGACAGAGAAATTAAATAAATACTTTGTTTCTGTCTTCACGGAGGAAGACACAAAAAAACCTCCCAGAAATACGAGAAAACCAAGTGTGTGGCAAGAATGAGGAACTTAAAGAAATTATTATTAGTAAAAAAACAGTACTAGCAAAATGAATGGGACTAAAAGTCAATAAATCTCAAGGACCGGATGACCTACATCCTAGGGTTTTGAAAGAGGTGGCCAAAGGGATAGTGGACACGTTGGTTGTCATCTTCCAAAATTCTATAGATTCTGGAATGGTTCCTGCAGATTGGAGGATAGCAAATATAACCCCGCTATTTAAGAAAGGAGGGAGAGAGAAAACGGGGAACTACAGACCTGTTAGCCTCACATCAGTAGTTGGGAAAATGCTGGAATCTATTATAAAGGATGCAATAACTGGGCACTTAGAAACTAATAGTAAGATTGGGCAGAATCAACATGGATTTATGAAAGGGAAGTCCTGTTTGACAAACCTATTGGACTTCTTTTAGGATGTAACTAATGGAGTAGACAAAGGGGAACCGGTAGATGTGGTGTATTTGGATTTTCAGAAGGCCTTCGATAAGGTCCCACATAAGAGGTTGGTTAGGGCACATGGAATGGGAGGTAATATACTAGCATGGATTGAG